>NW_003852528.1:5206306-5208358 GCF_000181295.1 Otolemur garnettii | reverse complement strand
GAGCCCTCCTTTTAATTCTTAATATTACCTAATTAATTGTATCTTTTCTCTCTCTTTTATTTATTTTTTTCATTGATCATTACCATGGATCTAACTGGTCTTTATAAAGATTTGGCTGTAGGTTTTATTTATCTTTTCTAGTATATGTATTTTACTTCATTAATTTCCTTTAAGTCCTTCTAGTGTTTTTTAGGTTTATTCTGTTTTCCTAGTTTCAGGAGTGGATGACTCGCTTATTAACGCAAACTTTCCCTTCTTACTGGTCCTCTGACTTCATCCCCTGAGTTTGGGTGTATGACTGCTTAATTGCACAGTTCTTGATATTTTCACGTTTCTTCTTTGTTCCGCAAGTTATTTAGAAGCAAATTTCAAAATTGAGTTGTGGTCAGAGAATGTCATCATTTTATTCTTTAATTATTGAGTTTTGGGTTCAGGTTTTTGTTTCGTTTTGTTGTTTTTTTAGTGCCTAGCCAGTTTTTTAAACGTATGGATTTGTGGTGGGGGGGAAGTGTCCATACAGTGAGTTTATTAATTACATTGTTTGAATCTTCTATACTTTTTTTGACGTAAGGTCTCATTTTATTGCCCAGGCTGGCCTCAAGTTACCTTCCCATTTCTAATTTCCATAGCCTTTGTTACCAAGGGTCAGTGTTCTCACTTAATTATTTGCTTTTTATTCTTACCTTTCTGACCTAGTCCTGTAAAAGTCTGTCCCCTTAGTCTTGAATGTATCAGCTTCTCTTAGCAATTTTCAAGTTTCTTCACTTTGTATGGTGGGTTTTTTTGCAGTTTTTGGCCGGGGCTGGGTTTGAACTAGCTACCTCCAGCATATGGGGCCAGTGCCCTACTTCTTTGAGCCACAGGCGCCACTGCACTTTGCATGTTTTTAAGCTGTGTTATTAAATACATATAATCAGAGTCTGTTGAACTTTTTATTCTTCACCTTCTTTGTCTTTGATGCTCTGAGGGTTCACCTAAGTGTGTTCTTGTGTGGATTGATTTAAATTATCCTGCTAGCAGCCAGGCCCGGTGGCTCATGCCCATAGTCCCCACACTCTGGGAGGCTGAGGCAGGAGGATCACTTGAGCTCGGTTTCAGACCAGCCTGGGCAAGAGCAAGACCCCATCTCTACTAAAAATAGAAAAATTAGCTTGCTGTTATGGTGGCACCCATAGTCCCAGTTACTTGGGAGGCTAAGGTAGGATCGCTTTAACCCAAGAATGTAAGGTTGCTGTAAGCTCTGACGCTCCAGCACTCTACCCATGGTGACAGAATGAGACTCTATAAAAACAAAATAAAAATAAATACAGTGGCGCCTGTGGCTCAATGAGTAGGGTGGCAGCCCCCTATACTGACGGTGGCGGGTTTAAACCCGGCCCTGGCCAAACTGCAACAAAAAAATAGCCAGGCGTTGTAGTCCCATCTACTTGGGAGGTTGAGGCAAGAGAATCACCTAAGCCCAGGAGTTGGAGGTTGCTGTGAGCTGTGAGGCCAGGGTACTCTACTGAGGGTGATAAAGCGAGACTCTGTCTCTAAAATAAATAAATAAATAAATAAATTATCCTGCTAGCCACTTGTTCTGTCTGGGTTGGAGTGGGAATGGTCAGTGTTGTACCTTTAAGTCCTAAAATTTTCTCAGCTATTTTTTCCAATATTTCTTCTGTTTTTTATGTTTTGTTTTTGTAGCTCTCCAGTTAGACATATGTTGGAATTTCTCATCTACTAGTCCATGGTTCTTTTTTTTTTTTTTTTTTTAAAGACAGAGCCTCAAGCTATCCCCCTGGGTAGAGTGCCATGCATCACAGCTCACAGCAACCTCCAACTCCTGGGCTCAAGTGAGTTTCCTGCCTCAGCCTCCCAAGTAGCTGGGACTACAGGCGCTGAGCCTAGTCCATGGTTCTTAAAACCCTCTTTCATTTGTTTCATCTCTTGATATCTTATGCCACTTTTATCCCATGTCTAATTATTTTATGCTTTTTAGTCTCAGTCTTAGAGTTGTGTTGTCTGAAGTTCTTGAGTCCACTCCTATTTCAGTTTTTTTTTTTTTTTTTT
>NW_003852528.1:5195270-5205718 GCF_000181295.1 Otolemur garnettii | reverse complement strand
AAAAAAAAAAAAAAAAAAGAGAAAGATATTTGAGCCCAAACCTTTGTAGGGTATTAGTCCCTTGTCTCTAGAGCTTAAGAGACATTCCCTCCTCCTGCCTCGCAGCTAAAGCCATTCAGAAAGACACCCTGTAGTCTCTCAATTCTCTGTTTCCTAGTGGGCATTTCTTCTCTGGGTTTTGTTTTGTTTCTTGGGGTGTGTGTATAGTGAGAAATACCTGTGTTCAATTGAGGGTATAGCCCTGTGGGGATCATGACTTTGTGGACGTCTCTGTTCTGTCCTTTTGCCTTGAGCGGCACTGAGCCCTCACAAACAAAACTGCAAAAAACACACATCCTAGTTGCTGGTTGGTTAGATCCCCTGGAAAGACTACTTACAAACGTAGCAATACCACAAAAGTGGTTTCTGAAGAGTCCCCTGGTGCTTAAAGAGGCTCGTCCATGTCTAAGCAGGTCCTACCTGCCCAGTTGTCATTCAAGTGACTTAGAGCACTGATGTGATGACATCCGTGGTTCTTTCTCTGCTTCACGCAGTATATTCTCTGCCTTCTGTGATTTCTCTTCCCAGGGGATATCAGGAAGGCTGGGCACCTCTACCCTCTTTGCATGTACCCTAACCCTGCCTGCTCACTGTCCCACTCGCCCAACCAGGACATCACACCCCCTTTATCATTCTAGCCTTCCCTTAATCTCTGTATTGGTGTGGGTGGATCTTCATAGTCACTCAGGCCAAGAACATCTGTGCCATTCTTCACTCCAGTCACAACCCTCATCCAGTTAATATGGAACTTCTTGGTACTACCTTTCAAACATAGACATTGTCATCTTTAGACTGAGCATCCATGGTAGCCCCCCTTCCCCCTCCTGTGTCATACACTAGGAGAATAAAAACTGGCATGCCTTCTGCCACCTCCCATCTCCTGAGCAGTACCCAGGTCCTGGTGCAGGCAGCGCTGGCCTGGTCCCAGCTGGATGTCCCTATATGGTTTGGTCCTGTCCCCAGGTATCTGCCGCCTGACTCTGTGCACCAGGCAGACACAGGATTCTGCCTAGGCCACTTGATCAAGGGCTCAAACTGATAGCTACAAATTCCTCCATCAGACTCTTAACCCTTAGAAGAAACAGTGCCAGTGATCACTTATTAAACACAAAGGGTACTGAAATGAGGTCCTTCTGCTAGGTGGAAACTCCCTGCGGGCAGGGATCCTGTCTCCTGGGTGGGATGCGGCTACACAGCTGGGCACACCTGCATGAGTGCAGCTATGCAGAAGTGGACCTGGAAATAAAGATTCTACAGTGCTAAGGGGGATTAAATTGATAGCTGAGGAGTAGATATTTTATAGAAGCCAGGGGCCATAAGCAACAGAAACACCCAGAGATAGGGAATGAGGATCCACTTTCTAGACTTCTGAGGGCATGAGGTGGCACCCTCGCCCCTGGGAGTGTGATGCTGAAGCGGGCCTGTGTCCGGCTGCTGGACACTGCATGCAGCTGGGGCCAGCCATTTACCATGTGTGTTGGTGCAGGCATCCTCAAACTGCGGCCCGTGGGCCACATGCAGCCCGCCTAGGACATTTATCCGCGCGCCAGGTGTTTTTGCCGTAGCTGCCTGCCCTGCTTAGCAGCCGACTCGTCCCAAGGCCCACAGTCCGGCCCTCCAACGGTCTGAGGGACAGGGAACTGGCCCCGTTTAAAAAGTTTGAGGGCCCCTATGTTGGTTGGTCCTTCGAGGTTTCTTTTTGGTTTGGGTTTTTTCTAGGGGGGGGGGAAGCATTATTGGTGACATCTTCTGGAACGGCTGTCCTTCCTGCTCCCTTTTCAGTCTTGGTTGGCCGTAGCTTGGCGCTCCTGCGTGCGCTGCTTGGCTTGCCAAAGGTGATTGATTCCCCAGCCGCTTCTGGACGTCCCTGCCCTCCAGAAAAGATTCAGAAGTGTCTGGAGTTGGGCAGGACCCCCGGAGCTGCTCGGCCGGGCGGGCGGCGCGGACGGGGCGGGGCGGGGCGGGCGGCCTGACGTGTCCCGGCGGGATTGGAGCCGCCGCCCTATATAGCCGCGGCCGCCCGGGCGCCGGCCTCAGCGCTCGGCTTCTCCCGCACGGCGGGCAGCGGTGGCTGGATAGGCGGACGCGGGTGGACACGGGCGGACGGGCCACGAGTGAGCGGCTGGGTGCACGCGGGGGTGGGGGCGGCGCGGGGACGTCTGGGCACCGGGCGGGCGGGTCGCAGGGCCGCCGAAATGGAATGTCGGGCGGGGGCACCGGGGCTGCCCTGGCCCCCGGCTTGTAGCTCCCGGCCCGCAAGTCCCCACTACGGCCCCCGTCGTCCCCGTGGCGCCCGGCTGTTGGGGGCCAGCTACGTGTCTGCACTGCGCATGAGCCCGGGTGCTGGCGCCGAGAAGTGGAGAAAGTTTCCCAAGTCCTGTGGCCGGGCCGCTCCCGGAATCCAGGGCCGCCCCGAGGGTCTCCCGTCTCAGAGTCGCGCTCTGCGCCCCGGCCCAGACCTCCCCTAGCCCAGTCTGTGCGTGCGCTGTGGGGGAGGGGCGGCCGACCTGGGCCCAGGTCGGTGACGTGGGCGAGCCCAGCCCCCTGCCCCCCAGCTCGGTTGGTGGCACGGGACACCCTCAGACCAGAGAGGCGTGCGGCCGGCTGGCGTTCCCGGCTTGGGGTCTGTGCGCCCGGGAGGCGGCGGGGCAGGGGGTGCCACGCAGCACCTCCACCTGCCGGGGCGGGCGGGGCGGGCTCCTGGTCTCTGCGCAGCCTGGACGGGCCCCAGCGTCCATGGCTGAAAAAGACATTACGGAAAAGTACCGACTCTGGAGGAAAGGCCGGCACCGTGGGCCGCGGGCCCTTTAAGCCCGTCCCCGCCCGCAGCGCCCGACCGTGGGAGGGCCGTGCTGAGGTGGCATCTGCAAGTCCCTCCCTGCGGCCCCGACTCCAGAGCTGGCCAGACGCTCGCGCTCCTGGGGCCTCTCTGAGATCTAGATTTTATCATCTTCGAATACTTCGGGATTTTAATTTTCCATTCTGAAGTCGAGTTTGTGGTCATGAGCAAACTGAAAAAGAAACTCCCGCGCAGAATTTTCTAAGGATAAAATAAGCGATCTTTATTCGTGGAGAGAAGTCGTGGGTTTCAGCTGCAGGTTCGTGGAGCGTCCTAATGGACTTTCTGTGCCTGGAGCGATCTTTATTTGGAGGGAGATGTGGGTTTCGGCTGCAGGTTTGTGGAGCGACCTCATGGACTTCCTGCGCCTGGCGAAGCTCCCCACCAGGGAATCCACTGAGATCTGCTGGCCTGGCAGCGCGGCGCCCTTCTGCTATGTCTGTCCGTCTGTCCGTCCATTCCAGGTCACCACACAGGCGCAAGTCTGGGCTTCCCCGTGTTCCTTTAGTCCTGGTTCTGTTTCCTGCCGTTATATTCTGAGATGTCAGGGGTTTGCTGTGCACGTTTACACTCTGGGAGACAAAATTTAAAGTCCATGTTCAGAATAGCTCAAGGTCTGCATTAGGGGGATCCGAATGCCAGCAGGGGAGGTGGTTGAGAGCAGCCACAATGCTGAAGGGACTGGGGGCCTCGTGGCAGCAACTGAAGGATGTGGGAAAGAGGACTGTACCTACTTGGAGGCATCTTGTACTCTGCCAGGGGAAAGGAAGTTTTAGATTTGTTATAACTTGAGGCAGAATGTTTATAGCCATGCAGATGTGGACCTGGGCTTTCACAAAAGACTATGGACTTTCTTGTCCCTGGTGGATTTAAACCCTGTGTTAGGGTAATGTCTAGTGCTTCTTTCAGTCTTGACTTGAGCAGTATTATCAGGGTTGGATCCTAAGAAACCACATGTGTAGCCTCTCTCCTTTGATAACTGGGCTTGCTCAAGGTCTCCTGAGAACTCAGAGTGAGGAGCGGAGGGGCTGTCGAAGGAGCTGAAGGAGCAGAATTAAACCCCCTGGGTGCCACCTGCGAAGGCACCTCTGGGAGCACAGTGACAGCTTTGCAGGTGCTGCCTTGTTAAACTGCAGACAGGTGCTCAGCTGGGCTGGGCGTCACTGGACTAGGGGCACAGAAGGAGATGGGAGACTAGGCATCCTTTATGGAGGAAAGGCTAGTCCAGACAAATCTTGCCCTGGAGTCTCAGGTGGGAATTAGGTCTGCCTTTACACACAGGTCATCTGGTACATGTTTTAAGTGGGTTCTTTAAAAACAAGGTGTTAAACCTTTTAGAAGAAAAACGAAGTTGGTTTGATGATACGAGAACCCTAGAGGTTAAATATGTGCCCTGTATGTGATCCATTTGCTTCAAGCTCTAACAAACTGCCATTTGAAATCTGGAGGCCAGGGGCCCCGTATATCCCGTCAGACCAGTCTAGAGTTTCTAGAGGTCCACTGGCTGCCCTTTCCTGGCTGCCTGAGGCCCATGCACACCTGGGAGCATGGAGGCTGTGCTCCACAGTGCCCTCGGACATGGTCATAGGCTCACGTGGAGGTCTGTTTTAGTGCAAAAGCCTAGTTGGAATTGACTTCTAAAAGGTTAATGGTCTTCTCGGGAGACATCTCTCCCAAGACCCCCACTCAATGCAGAGTGGGGACTGGCAGGTCACAGCTCTGTGCTAGAGTCAGTGGGAGTTGACGTGGGCAGTAATTGTGTTTTACAGGCTTGTATGTGGCTGTCACTGGACACTGAAGGCTTTCCCAGTCCTGGAAAGCAGAGGGACTGGCCAGCATGGTCAGTGGCAAGGCAGAGATGAGGACATGGTTGAGGATGTGGTTAAGCTCACATGGATGAATGTGGCTTGATGAGGGTGTGTATGTCTGGGCTTAAGAAATGACACTAGAGCTGGGGACCACCTCAGGTGGGAGACTGCGCCAGGCTAGAGGGCTGGCAGCCCAGAGTGGGAAGGCTGAATGGGGGAGGGTGGGCAAGGGGTGCCTGTGGGGACACCTCAGCCTGCGGCACCCCATCTTGCTCCCAGACTGGCCAGATACATGGAATCTGAAGGAGCATTTGCCAACTTATGAATGTGCTTACTTTGACACTTTAACAGAGACCTTTAATCTTCAGAACTTTCAGATTGTTAGAATTTTTTGACAATGCTTTTTTTTCTGAGACAGTCTTACTCTGTCACCCATTTGGACATGCTGTGACATTATCTTTAACTCACTGCAACCTCAAATTCCTGAGCCCAAGTGATCTCCTCCCTCACCTTCCCAATGGGACTATAGGTGCCCATTACCATGCCTGACTTATTTTTTCTAGGTTTCCTAGAGATAGGGTCTCACTCTTGCTCAGGTTGGTCTCAAACTTCAGAGCTCAGATGATCCTCCCACCTTGGCTTCTGAGAGTGCTAGAGCACTGGCACTATTTTGGATTAGTTTATCCTAGTTTTCCTCCTTTAGTCTTGGGGTACATCTGTGTGTCCAGGACTCCAGAGTGGCTCTGGTCTCTGGCTTGGAATAGATTTCCTATGTGACTCAACCCTGTATTTAGAGTTTTTAAAAGATTTTGATCAGGTTTACAATCCTGATGTATCACTCATCCATGTCTTGATGGGAAGATGAGACCTCGTAATTTGATGCACCCCCACTGCAGCGAGCTCCTCTCAGCTCCTGACCCGTGTCTTGTGAGTGAGGTTGTTGAGTGGGACTCTCCAAATGAGCAGGGTGCTCAGAGGCTGCTGTTGCTTCTTGCTGTGTCAGGCACAGGCTTCACTTCATAGCCCACCTTCCACACTTTGGGAACACCCAGAGTCAGGTCTCTTCCCTGGCAGCCTCACTTATCCAGGAGTCCCCCAAGGCAAATGCGTCACACCCACTTACTCCATGGAGTAGTTCTTGGACCTCCCCAGCCAGCCTTTGAAGGCTCCTTCCAATCCTACAATTTTATGACCTGGTTTCTAAGTCCTGTGGATTTGCACAGCAGGAAAAACAAGGCAAATGCAAAATACACATAGCAGTCTGAAGAGCTGCAGATCCCAGTTACCCTGAAAGCCCAGGAACCCCCAGGGCATGTTGTGTGCAGCTGTGGGTTGGAGCCTAGCACCACTCTCCTCTCTGGCTTGGCAAGAGAACACCATCAGTTTTGTGAGGATTTTACTTCAAAATGGTTAAATTTAGCAGTGTCAGCACTCAGGGGATCACTCCCTCTGAGGGACTCCCTTTTTCAAGGGTCCTTGGAAAAGTTGTCCTCTGAAAGTTGTAGCTGGTTCCAGTTAGTAATGTTTTAAAAGCAGGGCTCCCCCCAAAAAACTTTCCTAAGTAACAGTATTGTTTAGGAGGTAAAAAGATCTGGATTATAAAATACAAATAAGTTAACTTCTCTCTGCTTTTCTCCTTCTTTTGCCTCTTCCTATCTCCAGTAAAAGCTGGCAGGCTGACAGGCGGCCTCAGGACGGACCTTCTGGCTACCGACCGTTTTGCTGGTAAGTTTGCCTGTCTTATCCCTGGGCCATGTGGGGTTTGGGAGCTCAGGGAAGTATGTTTTCCTGATCCGGGTGCTTGCTCTATTGCAGTCTCAGGTTTCACGTGGCTCTCTGAGAGGCATCTCCATAACTTCGCCTCAGCATGACAGTTTGTAGACCTGTGCCCTTCAAATGCGCCGTCCCTCTGCCATCTATTTTAGTCTTGTTTTCTTAAATATGAGTTATGTTTATTCAGGATTATCTGAATTTGGGTCTTCTCTTTAGGAATGCAGAACTTATTTTCTTGAACTTGGGGAGAAGCTTCATTTGTTATAAAATTATATTAAAAAGCCACTCTATAATAAATGACTTGGCCCTCTTACACTTTTTGCCAAGATATAAGACACTTAGTGCATAGTTGTGTGAAGAAAATGGTAGTTTGGGCTTGGCACCTATGGCTCAAGTGGCTAAGGCGCCAGCCACGTACACCTAGGGTGGCGGGTTCAAATCCAGCCCGGGCCTGCCAAACAACAATGACGGCTACAACCAAAAAATAGCTGGACGTTGTGGTGGGCGCCTGTGGTCCCAGCTACTTGGGAGGTGGAGGCAGGAGACTCGCTCGAGCCCAGGAGTTGGAGGTTGCTGTGAGCTGTGATGCCACAGCACTCTACCCAGGGGGACAGCTTGAGGCTCTGTCTCAAAAAAGAAAAGAAAATGGTAGTTTGAGGCTCCCCTGGAGTTGGAGAGAGGGAGAGGACCCTGATGCCCTGCCTTGGAGTGCTCAGTGCCCCCATGCTCCAGGGAAGGGGGCTGTGGCTGTCAGTATCTCCCCTGAATCTGTGTCACCTCATCCTAAACAAGGAACTTTGTGGCCTGGGGCTGGCTTCCCCCTGCTATGAGCCCTGCCTTGTGCCAGGGGCATTTAGCACAGTTGGGCCTGTTAGATTGTTGCCGACTGCTGTCATCTGGTCAGGTGGGAGCAGGAGGTGGGTTGGGTTTGGGGCCCTAGGAGCAGCAGTCATGATGTCTTTGGTAAGCATCAAGGGGCATGTGGTGAAAAAGTGAACAAAACGGAGATAAATGGCTGGTAGGAGGGTCATTCTGGTGTCCATCTCAGCTGGGTGCTGAGCCTGGCAGGCAGCACATTCCAGTGTTCTCCCCCACACACACCCTGGTTGGGTGGTGCGCATGGCCTCCTGCTCCCCCCCCCCACTTAATTATAGGCAGCTTTGAGAGGATAGTTAACCACCTATTGTGGCACCCCCCTTTACTTGCATTTTTTCCCCTTTTTATCTCTTGGTGAGAATTTGGGAATCTGTTTACATCAGAGGTTATGAGGAAAATAAAAGGTGTAGTTGGCTGGTAAAAGACAGGAAACCCCTTAGATAAGACTTAATCTACAGATAATTGAGAGTTGTTCTTTGGCTGTACTTTGACTCTTTGCCCTCTTCGATTCATTCTTTTTGCTTTAGTGGCTTACCGGATTGTGTGTAGGTGTGAGATCAGCCATGAGCTCTGTTGCAGTTTTGACCCAAGAAAGTTTTGCTGAACATCGAAGTGGGCTGGTTCCACAACAAATCAAAGGTGACAGTTTCTTTGTGTGCTCTTCTTGTTAACTTGTAAGGCACTGCTCCCTCCAAATCCTCGCCAAATTTCAAACCCTTTTTAGAAGTAACTTTTGACCTTGTAGTCAGGGGCAGGCCCTGCCCATCCAGAGCACTGCTGTGTGTGCAGGTGGGGTCAGCTGGGCATGAGGGAATCAGTCAGACATAGTGAGTTTTAAATTGTGGGCAGCTTTCTGGAAAACTGAGGAATTTGATCTATGGTAATTAATGTGATCCTTTTCAAAATCACTGTTTCCCACCTGGGCTGTGAAGTGTCCCAGCACATTGTCAAGCCCTCTGTGAGGGTGACTACAGGCCCTGGCTTCTATGCTCTTGGAGCAAAGACCCATCAAGGGTAGTGCTGTACAGAAGAGAGCGCTAGCCACACATGTAATTTACAGTTTTGTGGTACCTATAGTAAATAAAAGGAACAGGTAAAATTGATTTTTATGTATTTTATTTAACCCCAATGTAAAACTTTGTAATTTCAACATCTTTTTAATGTAAAAGATAAAAGACTACTTTCATGGTCTTTTTTTTTTTCTTTAAATCTGGTGTATATTTACAGTTAACAGGACATTTCAATTTGAATGCTAATTCTTGATCTGTATTTAGATTTTATAAAAATTTCATTTGAAAGATTGTTCTATTTCAAGTTATTCCAAACATTCTTAAAAGTTTTCCAGTATCAGGTATTAAATTAAAATTAATTGAAAGTTGAAATTCACTTCCCTGGTCACACTGGCTGCTTTTTGCAGGCTCATTGCTAGTGGTGTTGTGCTGGGCCGTGGCACTCTTGAGGCTGTTGCTGGCTCTATTTCATGCCTGAGGCCTGAACCTTCCTGTTTAATCCACCTGCCCTGTGAAGTCTGCGTTGTTTCCTTTTCTAGAGAGGGGAGATGGCACTGGAAGAATCCAGCCACCTGTCCCATCAGTGCTGTCTGGGTTAGCACAGCCATGATTAAGAAGTGGTAAACTGGTACTGGGACATAGGTTGTCTAGTCCCAACTGTCACCCCCAGTTTTCGAAGCACTTCCTTCCACAGTGTTATCTATTGGGCCTTTCAGACAGTGCTCCCCCTGGGGGCTAATGGTTATCCAACACAGTCATACCCTTGTTCTCATGGAGATCATGGTTCTGGGTCAAAAACATGAACACTTAGGCCAGGTACGGTGGCTCAGGCCTGTTAGTCACAGCACTCTGGGAGGCTGAGGCTGGAGTATTGTTGGAGCGCAGCCTGAGCAAGAGTGAGACCCCATCTCCACTAAAAAATGGAAAAAATAGCCAAGCGTTACGGCAAGTGCCTGTAGTTTCAGCTGCTTAGGAGACTGAGGGAGGAGGATCACTTGAGCACAAGAGTTTGAGGTTGCTGTGAGCTGGGCTGACACCATGGCAGTCTAGCCTGGGTGAGAGAGTAAGACTCGGCTCCCCCCCCCAAAAAAAAATTATTAGAAAAAATCATGAATACTTAGGGCACTATGGAAGATGAAAATGATTACTAATTAGAGAACCTGATTTCTACAGATCTTACTGTTCCCTGCCTTGAGTTTAAGGAAGAGCAGAGCCAGCAGTTCCCATGGGAGTTATTTTCAACATTGTACATGACAGTGGAAAGTTAGAGTTTACCACTAAGGCGGTTCTCACAAGCAGTGCTGGGCAGTGCCATTATTTTATTTTGCAAATTTAAGGACCTGCTTTTGGCCTGGCATTGTCATAGTTGTGATTTTTTTTTTTTTTAACTATGATATTAGAAGACTTTTGGGAACTGAAAACTTGCTCTGATGCAGCTGCCTTCATGGGGTCACCCCAGTGGGGCGGGAGGGGTCTGAGCTGCTATGGACAGAGGAAGCTGTGTACACGGGGAGGGGTGGTTGGAGAAGGGCATCCCTGCCCACCCTTGGCACACACCCATAGAGGTGCTGGCCCCAGTGACGCAGACCCTTCTCATTGCTGCAAATGAGGAGTTAGGATAAGAGGTGGTAAGTGGGGTTAACACTAGAATCTTGGTAGTGTTATTTCATACAATGCTGATAGTAGTGTGTGTCCTCTTACATGTACTGGCCGGTCCAGTTGCTACTTTAAACTCGGAAGAGGAGAGTGACCCTCCCACCTACAAAGATGCCTTCCCTCCACTTCCTGAAAAAGCGGCTGGCCTGGAAAGTGCCCAGGAACCTGCAGGAGCCTGGAGCAACAAGATCCGGCCCATCAAGGCTTCCGTCATCACTCAGGTAGAAATGGCACCCTTTTAAAATCTATCCCTCCAAGTAGGAAGCACTAGCCTCTGTTGGAAGGGCTCTTCAGGTGGCTGGAGGGAGGGGCCCCTGCACCTAAGGGCCAGCTCGTCAGACTGACAGATCCTGTCTGCTTTTCTCCTCACTTACCTGAGCCTTGCTCCGACTGCTGAAGCTGTTCCTTCCATGTCATCAGATCCATTAAGAACTGGTCTCTCGGCTC
>NW_003852528.1:5172080-5194960 GCF_000181295.1 Otolemur garnettii | reverse complement strand
CTTCTTGAAGCAGTTCACCCGTTCCTTGTTTTCCTTCACCTTCCTTAGTCCTTCTCTCTGCTGACTGCATTGGAGGCAGCAGCAGACTGCAGGGCTCCTATGAGCTCCCTTCCACGCACGAGTTAAGTCTTGCGTGAACCCTAACTGCATCCCTGTCCTTCCATTGTTAACGTGTTACCATGCTGAGCGTCTGTTAAACGCACCACTGTCTACGTGGTGGCTCAGGCCTCAGACCCAGGTAACCGATCCACCCTCACTTGTTCCTCTTCAGTCTATTCTCCACAAAGCAGTTGGAGGTCCCTGAGCCCTGGGCAGAACATGTGCTTCCTACAGCCCTCTGTTGACGCCCACTGCTGGGTGGGCCTGGGGCCCTCTGCTATGCTGGTCAGACTTCACACCTGCTGCCTCCTTGCCTTTCCTGTCTGCGTACCCTGGCTCTTTCCATACTCCCTGAACAAGGCTTGTCCTGACCAGCTCAGGCACACTGGTTGTCCCCTTACGGCTTTGTGTGCTGGGCTTATGACCCTAGGTATTTTCTCTTTATCCTTTAACTGCTTACCCCAGAGCTTGGATCAGCACCTGAGGTGAGGTGACCCTTCTCTCTATTATTTGATTTCTTACCTGTCCCTTTTCTGATCAGGTGTTCCATGTACCCCTGGAGGAGAGAAAATACAAGGACATGAACCAATTTGGAGAAGGAGAACAAGCAAAAATTTGCCTTGAGATCATGCAGAGGACCGGTGCTCACCTGGAGCTGTCTCTGGCCAAAGACCAAGGCCTTTCCATCATGGTCTCAGGGAAGCTGGATGCTGTCATGAAAGCCCGGAAGGACATTGTTGCCAGATTGCAGACACAGGTGGGCATCCCCAAGCCTTGTTCTCCTAAGCAACTGTGTTGGTGCCACATCCTTGGCTCCTGTTGACATGAGGTAGAACTTCACTGGACTCTACCTGTCGGTGGGATAGCAGCATTCAGAGGCTCTAGGCATTTGTAGGGGAAAGGTACATTAATAATTGACTAGGATGTCCATTTTTGCTATTTGAGTGAATGAACTGAAAATTAATTTTTGTTGTTCTGGAGACAGAACCTTAGATGTTGTCCAGGCCGGGCCAAACTGAAAGTTAAAGTCTTGCCTCAGAGTTTAAGACACTTAAAAGAACTGGGCTTGTTGGGTGGCTTTCTTGTGGCATTGCAAGGGCATTTGTTCGATACACAATTCTAGTCTCCAAATTTAGGAGATTACAAATTCAAGTTTGGTTTTGTTTAAGCCAGTTTCCCGTCCTTAGCAATCAGGTGTCAGTACTTAGACTTTAGACTATTGTTTTAAATGGGTGAATCTATGATGGGTTTTTCCTGAAGTGGTAGCATTTAAAGACCAAGGAAAATTCAGAGAATCTTATTAAAATATGTGGCATGACACTATCATGCTACATGGGTTTATTTACAAGTGGGGATTCTACCTGCCTGTAGCTGAGCCCTCACAAGCTCTGGTGGCTGGATGGTGGGAACCTGACTGGATGGGGCCCTGGTCCAAGGAGGAGGAGCACTGCTGGTGCTGGTCTAGCTCTGGACACTGACTTGCCCACGTGGTGTGTCAGGATAAAGCGGCCCCAGCTGGCCTCATGGAATTACATCATTGTTAGGAAGGTTAAAATGGTCCCTGTAAATTGTTTCATCTTGTAGTTAGTGTATAACAGGCTCCAAAATGTGTGCTGTGTGCTAGCCAGTGGACATTTGAGCATTCATTTTGTGATCGAATGCTGTGGGAGTAGGGACACCCCACTTGGTGTATGGATCATTAGAAGGCCTTTGTCCATAGCACAGTGGTTATGGCACCAACCATATGGACCAAGGCTGGCGGCTTTGAACCTGGCCCGGGCCTGCCAAATAACAATGACAACTGCAACAAAAAATAGCCAGGCATTGTGGCAAGGCTCCTGTAGTTCCAGTTACTTGGGAGGCTGAGGCAAGAGAGTCACTTAAGCCCAGGAGTTTGAGGTTGCTGTGAGCTGTGATGCTACAGCACTCTACCGGAGGTGACATAATGAGACTCTGTCTCAAATAAAAGCAAATCTCAGACACGCTATTCCCTCTATGTACTGCAGTAGAACACCTCTTTTTACTGTGTGTATATAATACAGCCACAATGCCAGTGACTTACTTAAATTGATAATGGCTTCTGAATATCATGTCCATTTTGACCCAGTCTATGTTTAGATTTTCCTCATTTTCTCAGACATGTCTTTTCCAGTTCGTCTGTTCAAATCAGTGTCAAAACAAGGTCCCCACATGGCATTTGACTGAGAGTCTCAGGTCTGTTGTCCTTTAACAGGGCCCCCACTTTCTTTAATGCCATTGATTTGTTAGGGAAAGTGGATGTTTGATTTGATTGAAATGGGGCTAGATCTCTTGGGGCTTGGTTACTTCCACATCCAGCTTGTTTGGTGAGAGAACTTTGTGGGTGGAGCTGTGTGCAAGGTGCAGCTGCCCTGCTAATGCTGGTCTGAGATCAGTTGAGAATAGACCCACATGCCTTCAGTTCACCTTTCGGTTATTGAGTTCTTTATCTGTCTTTGCTTAATGGTTGTATCATCCATTGGCGATCACTGCCTAAAATCATGAAGGGTTGCTAATGATGGTTGTCTCATTTAAATCCCTGTTCATACATGAGTGGACAGTTGTGTAAAGAACTTTCATCAAAAGTTGAGTGAGAGGTGTGGATAAATAACTGATCCTTCCTCCTATCAGTCTTTTTTTTTTTTTGAGAGGCAGTCTCAGTCTGTCACCCTGGGTAGAGTGCTGTGGTGTCACAGCTCACAGCAACCTCAGTGTCCTGGGCTCAAATGATCTTGCCTCTGCTTCCCAAATACTGGACTACAGGTGCCCACCACAATGCCCAGCTGTGCCAAGAGTTTGAGGTTACCGTGAGCTGTGACAACATGGCACTCTACTCAGGGCACAGAGTGAGACTGTGTCTAAAAAAAAAAGAAAGAAAGAAAAGGAAAGAAATGATATTTCTAGCCAAGGTGAAAATGACAGAGTTTTAAAATTATTCAAACTACTACTTCTGTCTGAGGTATCTTCTCATTTTGCCACATAGTTAGGTATGTTTGTTTCCCTTTATCTTCATTTTTTTATGTGTTTGCAAGGTGAAAGCCGCATGGTAAGGTCCATTCAGAGACACGTCCTCCCACCCTTCTTGCAGGTGACCATTCCCGGCCCTTGTTTCTCCCTCACTGCTTGTGTCTGAGCATAAAAGCAAAGTGCTACTTGTTCTGATCCTGCTCTGCACCTGCACTTCCCTCACTGTTTTCTGGAAACGTCTGAATTTCAGTGAACAGTGATTTCCTCATTGACTCTGCAGTCATGTAGCATGGGTTTATGCCGGTGCTCCTGGGGAGGGGCATTTGAGTACTTTCCAGGTTCTTGATATTGCCCATTATGTCACAGCACAAATTGTGTGCCTTGCTGTTCCCTGTTTGCCCAGTATGTCTCAGGTCAATTCCTGGAAGTGAGATGCTGGGTCACAGGGTAACCATGGGTGTGACTTGACCATCTGCGCTGAACCCCCTTCTTTGGGGATTGTGTGTCTGCACTCCATTGACTGTGTGCCAGGCTTGTCAGATAATTGGGTTTTTGCCAATCCAAGAGGTAGCTGAATATGCTTTTAATTTGTATTTTTCTGATGAGCAAGATTGAACATCCTTTCGGTATCTAAGAGCCATTTGCATTTTTCCTGTGACATATCTGTTCTTTTACCCATTTTTCTACCTACTTATTCATCTTGATCAGTTTTCAGGAACTCAGTATTTTAGGGCTTTTAAAACTCCCCTTCATCAGTAATAAAAGTTAAAAACAATATTTTCAGCCGGGCATGGTAGCTCACACTTGTAATCCTAGAATTCTGGTAGGCTGAGTCGGATTACTTGAGCTCACAAGTTCAAGATCAACCTGAGCAAAAGCGATAGCCCGTCTCTCCTAAAAATAGAAAAACTGAGGCAATGGGCTTGGTGCCTGTACCTCAACTGGCTAGGGCACCAGCCACATACACCGGAGCTGGCGGGTTCGAATACAGCCCAGGCCTGCCAAACAATAATGACAACTACAACCAAAAAATGGCCAGGCGTTGTGGCATGCACCTATAGTCCCAGTTACTTGGGAGGCTAAGGCAAAAGAATCACTTGAACCCAAGAATTTGAGGTTGCTGTGAGCTGTGATGGCCACAGTACTCTACCCAGGGTGACAGCTTGAGACTCTGTCTCAAAAAAAAAAAAAAAACCTGAGGCAAGATGATTGCTTGAGCCCAAGCATTGGAGGTCACTGTGAGCTATAATGCTGCGGCACTCCATGCAGGGCAACAGCTTGAGGCTCTGTCTCAAAAAAAAATAAAAAAAGTTTTCCAATTCGTCATCACTTTTTCAATCTTTATGTGTTTGCTATGTGAAAGTCTTATTCTTACATAGTCAGATTTATTAGTTTTTTATTATTTTGAGTCATTGTGAGGAAAGTTTATAAATATTTTCTCCTGGTACAGCGTTCTTATATTTTAGTTCCTAATCTCTTTGGAATGTGTCGCAAATGAGGTGAGCCCCTGACCCAGTTTCACCTTGTTGTCAGCACAATTTTTACAAGACAGTCTCCCCCAGTGACTTGAGTGGCTGCTCTTGTCATGTCCTAAATGTTTGTTCATCTTTACTCAGGTCTGTTTCTGGTTTCCAGTTCTGACCTGTTGGTCTGGCTCTGTATATAGTAGTACTTTCCTATTTTTTTAGTAATAGTTTTATATGTTTTAATATCTAGTACTATAATCACCTCCACCTGCGTTGTTCTTTCTCAGGGTTTTCTTATCTTTGATTTTTCTATCATGCAACTTTTATAATTAGCTTTTTGAAGTTACATTAATACTTTTAAGTTAATCTTGACCATTGACATCTTGAGATGGAGTTTTATGAACTCCTGGCTTCACACAGTCCAACATGGAGGAGGTGGGACCACAGGCCGACTGTGCCCGGTGTGTTCTCTAATTTCTGATGGGTGTGCTCCACCTTGTGTCCAGGTATTTTCTTGTTCTTTCTTTCACCTGTTGAAAATAATCTTCTTTTTCATTCTGTTTTTCTAACTGGTTATTTGCAAAAGTTTAGTCTGTTGACTTCTGGGTTCTGTTTTTCATGTAATAAAGAGAATTTAATGAAGTTGTAGTTTTTTCAGGGTTTGGGATCATATGCTCCTTGCTGCCTGGCCTTTGTGGCTACTTTGTTGTCTCCTGTCACCTTCTGTGCTGGGAGGTGCAGGTGTACTGGGACTTGATCTTGCCCAGCACTGTGGGCAAGCTCCCTCCCTGTGTGTTGTTTCAGTGCATATTCTGTCAGTGGGTTGAGGCTGATGGGCAAGAACAAGCCAGGATGGTGTTTCATCCAGAAAGTGTTCTGGGAAGCTCCTTGTCCCAGAACATAAATGTTTTATTTTCTTTGGTTCTCTTTTTGGTGTAGGCCTCAGCAACTGTGGCCATTCCCAAAGAACACCATCGCTTTGTTATTGGCAAAAACGGAGAGAAGCTTCAAGACTTGGAGCTAAAAACCGCAACCAAAATCCAAATCCCACGCCCAGATGACCCTAGCAATCAGATCAAGATCACAGGCACCAAAGAAGGCATCGAGAAAGCTCGGCACGAAGTGCTGCTCATCTCTGCTGAGCAGGTGAGGCATGTGCCCTGCACTCCTGCCCACCAGCTGGCGCAAAGTCCTGGGCACACTGAAGGTCTCTGAGTCTGGAAAGCCCTGTCTGTACCCACATCATTTGCAGAGCCCTGTTCTCATTAGTGCATCTTCCCCTTTCTAGGATAAACGTGCTGTGGAGAGGCTAGACGTGGAGAAGGCGTTCCACCCCTTCATTGCGGGGCCGTATAATAGGCTTGTTGGTGAGATCATGCAGGAGACAGGCACACGCATCAACATCCCCCCTCCCAGCGTCAACCGGACGGAGATCGTCTTCACTGGGGAGAAGGAGCAACTGGCTCAGGCTGTGGCTCGCATCAAGAAAATTTATGAGGAAAAGGTGCGCTTGTCTCATAGGCAGAGGTTGAACCAGCATTTGGGTCTGGAGATTTGCATCAGGCCCAGCTTTACCCCATACCCTTTTATCCTTGGACAAGATGCTTATTATCTCTCTACTTTAGTGTCCAGTTAAAGACCGGTGTCCATGCCTCCCTCGCCAGCTGGGGAACACTGTCCTGTCTGCATGTGTGTCTCTGACTGGGCCGGTAGGCCTCCAGTTGGAGCTACCACAAGGGACAGGAATAAGCTTAGAGATGTTCACTTCTGTGTTTAAACTGTCAGTCCAAGTTGGTGAACTTTGTCTTCTGAGATGTGTTCCTTAATTTGGGGAGAAGACTCTTATTTTCACATTTTCCAGGGTAGCTCAGTTTAGGGTGACTACACTTAGGGTAAAACCCAGTCCTGCAGCAGAAGCAGAGCTTCTGGGGATTGCCTGGTCATGTCCTTTACTTTCTGGGGGCCAGCCTCCATACCCTGGGGTGCGTTTGCCCCACCTCCTACTCTTTTGGCTGTGATGTTCTGTTCCCGCCTGCCTGTCTCCACGGCTTTCCTTGTGGTACTCTTATTTAGAAAAAGAAGACCACAACCATTGCAGTGGAGGTGAAGAAATCCCAGCACAAGTATGTCATCGGGCCCAAGGGCAATTCATTGCAGGAGATCCTGGAGAGAACTGGAGTTTCTGTTGAGATCCCACCCTCAGACAGCATCTCTGAGACAGTGATACTTCGTGGTGAGCCTGAGAAGTTGGGGCAGGCACTGACTGAAGTATATGCCAAGGTAACAGCCTCTGTGCACATCTCCAGGGTGAATTCCTAAGGGTGCTTTATGATCGAGGTCTCAATTAGTAAATCCTGAAGTTGAACACAGTGAAGGGGCTGACTTGGCAGAGCACTCAGCCTGGATGACAAGTAGCAACCTGCTTCTTTTTTTTTTTTTTTTCATATCTTCTTTCCTTTTGAAAATAATTTTAGAAAATGGCAGTTAATAAAAGGCCATAAACAAATCAACAGGGATACACTAGTGGAGAACAGACAATATAAAACTAAAAATGCCATTTGGCTTCTTTAATTGGTTAAGAGCACAAAATGTAACAGGCAGGTCTGTTTTAAATTAAAAAGCTATTTTTTGGTAGCAACCTGGTTCTTATTTTTACATGACCTTGAACTTTGCAAATCCACATCTATTTTTCTGTTTTTGTCAGGCCAATAGCTTCACCGTCTCCTCCGTCACTGCTCCTTCCTGGCTTCACCGTTTCATCATTGGCAAGAAAGGGCAGAACCTGGCCAAAATCACTCAGCAGATGCCAAAGGTAAGGAAACATTTTAATTTGTTACTGGATTGATCTTGTTTCCTGTCATCCCATTTCCAGTATTATTCTCTTACTGTTTGTCCTCTGGATATCTTTGAGTTGTGTTCCTTGAAAGCGCAGTTTTAAAAATCAGTTGTCCTCTTTTAACACAGTCACCTTCCAGGGCAAGCTAAGGGAGTGTCACTAGGTTTACTAAATATTTTAAGAAATATACCTCATATAGTGATTGTGGTGTGGTAACTTCTTACTAGTGTGAAGAGCAAAACTTGTATATACATTATATACATTGCTTTAGGTGTGAGTTTAAAGTCTCCAGAGGAGACAGCAGCACCCAGGAAACTCGCAGAGAAGGGAATCCCAGGGAGCCCAACCATAGTCTTCTATTCCTGTTATGTTGAGACTGTTTCCAGTTTACTTTTTAGTTATTTTACTTTTTCTTGCTTTACACTCCTGGTTCACACAGTTATAATTGCTCTGTGGGTCCAGTCTCCCTTCCTCGGGCCCCGACCTTGAGTGTGATGTCAGTGGTTCTGGGAGCAGGCGCAGTGCTGTCAGCTGGAGGACATGTAGACTGAGACACCCAGCCTCCCTTTCACCTTTTCCTGTTTCCTGTGGGTCTGACCCTCCTCCTCTTTATATACGAAGCAGCTTGGGATCAGCTGCTGCCCCTGGGAGCACCATGGGCCCTCTGAGGACCAGTGATTGTACGCTGGGGAAGGAGGGGCTATAGCTGTACTGTCTGGGCTCAGCCAGCTCTTCCCTTGTCTGGCATGGCAGGTGCACATTGAGTTCACAGAGGGAGAGGACAGGATCGCCCTGGAGGGCCCCACAGAGGACGTGAATGTGGCCCAGGAGCAGATTGAGGCCATGGTCAAAGATCTGGTGAGGTCCCCTTCGGGTATTCTGTGTTCTGCTGGCCAGGGAAGCTCTGGTGGGGTGAGGGTGAATGGTAGTATTATCAGTCAAGTCCCCTAAGGCGGGGTGCAGGGGCACCACAGGTGGCTTTGTCAGGTGACGCACAGACTCTACAGCAAACCAGCTGAAGTTCTGAAGAGAAATGGGTAGAGGCATTTTGAAGAAAGGTCTTTTGTGGGGCCACAGAGCAGCCTCACAGTTGTTGCCAGTCAAGTATATGAAGAGGCAGCAGCTGGCAGCGTCTGGTGGGGTCCTAACCCCTGTCTAGATAACCAGGCTTGTCTCCTGGACAGCAAAGCTCATCTGGGCTGACCACTGTTGCATGCCTTTTGCAGATTAACCGAATGGACTACGTGGAGATCAACATTGACCACAAGTTCCACAGACACCTCATCGGGAAGAGCGGAGCCAACAGTGAGTGACTGTGGCAGGTGCCAGCACACTCTGGGACCGAAGAGCCTGCTGTGAGGACTGGGGTGTCTTATGTGGGCAGCCCAGGCCACATTCCTGGTCATGGCAGCTCCCTGCTGTATACCCTCTTCCTCTGTCAGAAGAGGTCACTTGGCTTCTCCCCTGAGGGGCTGTGGTCACATTGGTACTATTGGGCCTGTAGATGAGCCACCACTCCCTTCAAAAATGGCCCTGCCCATCCCCCCAGGTAAGCCTAGGGGACATTTGGGAAGGCGTGCCCACAACCGCGTGCTTTGAGTTTCAGCCAGGCCTGCGGGCTCCAGCCCACCAGTGTCTGTGCTACTGAAGGTGCCTCTGATGGGGAACTCACCGAGGACTAAGAAATGGCTGTGTGCATCCCTAAGCCATTCAACTTGAGCAGCAGTGTCACATTGGCCCAGGCTCAGCGTCTGCTCACCTGTGTCAGGTGCAGGTGTAGCACAGGTGTGTGGTGGCATCAGGGACATGTTGAAGTGAGCGCTCGGTGGTGAGTCTCACTGCAGGCCTATCCCCCACATGGCAGTGCTCACCTGCTCTGTGCTGCCTGCAGGTAGGAGCTGGGGTTGACACCCTGTCCCTAGACTGTGCAGTGGACAGAGGACCTTCCCTTCGGTTGTGAGACCCTGGCCTGTGACAATGTGACTAATCCCCGAGCAGTCCACATGCGTTACTGGTGAGCACAGCTGGTTGGCACACCATGACCTGTGGCCGTGCGCTCTGGTGTCAGCCTCATGTGCTGCAGGCACCTCTTGGGACAAGGCTGAGTGCCTGCAGCACACAGTGTGCCAGGTCCGGCCTGCTGTCAGCGTGTTTTGGTCAACTGTGGTGTTGCTTAGATAAAAAGTGCAAGGAGGAGCAGTGGTGAGGTCCTGCTGTGTGGGGAGGAGCAGTGGTGAGGTCCTGCTGTGCAAGGAGGTGCAGGTGAGGGCCTGCTCTGTGGGGAGGAGCAGTGGTGAGGTCCTGCTGTGCGGGGAGGAGGAGGTGCAGGTGAGGGCCTGCTCTGTGGGGAGGAGCAGTGTGGTGAGGTCCTGCTATGCAAGGAGGTGCAGGTGAGGTCCTGCTGTGTGGGGAGAAACAATTGTGTAGTTCTGTCACTGAGTTTGGTTTCTGCTCCCAGAACTTACAGAACTACTTAGATTAGCATAGTGTGGTCAGAGTCATGTCTGCCCTTTTGATCCAGTTGCTCCCCTATGTATTGTTAATTTGAAGTCTCTAGCTGGGGCCCTGTGTTCCTCCTCCCATCTCCTTGTACGCAGGACCATTCCTGGCAGCCTCTGCCAGTGGAGAGTGGTGGTCCTTCTAGCGCGCTTAGCTTTGCCTTGCCAGGCAGTGGGCAGAATGTCCACCTCATTTCTTGGTGATGGGGTTTCTCAGGGTTTGAGAGGCCTGGATCTCAAACTAAGGGTACTTTGGATTTTCTGCAGAGAAGGTGGGACAGGAGGATTTGCAGCCACACTTGTTTTGCAAAGACAGTGAAGCGGCATGGGTTGGATCTAACCTGGAGAGGGCATCTCACCAGGCATCAGGTTGGCCACAGTATGGCTCTCAGAGGGGCACTGGACACTTTTCATCTCAAGTTGCTGTGTGTGCTTTGAACACTCTGAAGTTGGAGCCGTAGCCTAGACCAGCTAAGGCTCATGTCCGGGCCACCAGTCATTTGAAACACTCAAGGGCAGCGTCAGCTTGGGGTCGAGGCTGGGGACTGTGCTCCGGAAGCTTGCAGCCTGGGTGAGGACCATGACGGGATCTCATTCTAGCCAGTGGAAAGTCTCACTTAGGAGACTGTCCGTCACTCTTGGTGAATGGGAATCATCAAGAAGGTCACTCGGGCGTCAGCCCTGTCCTGCCTGGCTGCCAGTCACTTGTGGGGTGTTGCAGGTTCCATGTCTAAGATATCTCTCTTCTTTGTTCCCCAGTAAACAGAATCAAAGACCAGTACAAGGTGTCTGTGCGCATCCCTCCTGACAGCGAGAAGAGCAACCTGATCCGCATCGAGGGGGACCCACAGGGTGTGCAGCAGGCCAAGCGTGAGCTGCTGGAGCTGGCATCCCGCATGGTGAGCAGGGCAGGCCCTGGGTGGAGGCTGTGGCTGTGTCTGCCAGGCCCTGGTGCCCAGCGGCATGTTGGTTGTGCAGACTAGAGACAGAAGCCAGCACAGGTGAACAGGGTGGGTGTGGGTCTCACTCCAGCCATGTTTCTTTTATCCTCTCCCACCACCAATGTGCCTTGTCCCCTGCTCCACCTGCTGTGCTAGAGAAACATCAAGACTGTGCGATGGGGTCTCGCCCTGGGGCTGCCTAGGCCCCAACTCCAGAGACTGCCACAGTCATTCTGATCATGGTCCAGTACTCAGAGGTGCCCCAGGTGGTTCCCACCCATAGCCAGACTTGAGACTCCACCCCCTGGGCTGCACACTGGGGCTGCAGGGTGTCGCTCACCATCCCGGGCTTCTCAGCAGCCCACATAGTGCTGAGGTGCACTCACTCTCAGCCCAGTGGGTCAGATGCACACAGCCATATCCCACGTGGTGATGCTCATGCTTGGCTCATGTGGGAGCCCCATTGGATGCTTTTGGCAGCACCTTTGGCTAACTGGGGTAAGGAATGAGCCCAGGGTCCCCATCATCCCCTATCCCCGGCATTCCTCGTTTATGTATCCCCCACGTTAGGGGTCTCAAGTTGGAGGACCTCTTGCATTCTCCCTCAGCCATAATCCAGGGTGTTCTGTGGCTTTCCTTGAGCTCATTCCCTGGCCTGTGCCCTGGAGTCTCCTTTTCCTGGCTATCTTCCAGGGCACTTGTTCTGGGGTGTCTTAGAGACTCCCCAGAATCTTTTTTTTTTTTTTAGACAGAGCCTCAAGCTGTCCCCTTGGGTAGAGTGCCGTGGCATCATAGCTCACAGCAACCTCCAACTCCTGGGCTCAAGTGAGTCTCCTGCCTCAGCCTCCCAAGTAGCTGGGACCATAGGCGCCTGCCACAATGCCTGGCTATTTTTTGGTTGCAGCCATCATTGTTGTTCGGCGGGCCTGGGCTGGATTCAGACCCGCCACCTTAGGTGTATGTGGCTGGCGCCTTAGCCACTTGAGCCACAGGCACTAAGCCGACTCCCCAGAATCTTAAAATATTGGTAGTCCAATAGCAATCTTCCTGGGTTCTAGCTCTGCTTTTTCCCTCTATTTCTTTTGATATTTCGGTGGGACTACAGAGGAGGTTGAGAACCATGTGGGTCTGGTGCCCCAGGCTGAACCTTCTTACTTTTTTTTCTTGAGACAGAGTCTCAAGCTGTCCCCTGAGTAGAGTGCCATGGCATCATAGCTCACAAGCGACCTCTAACTCTTGGGTTCAAGCAATTCTCTTGCCTCAGTTTTTTCTATTTTTAGTAGAGATGGGGTCTCGCTTTGGCTCAGGCTGGTCTCGAACTCACAGCACTCAAACAATCCACCACTTCGGCCTCCCAGAATGCTAGGATTATACCTGGCCTTGAGCCTTCTTTCTTAACTACCCATGAGGGAAAATGGTCCAGCCATGGCTTTCAGGAAGGATTGCTCCCTGCTCTACAAATTGCTGAGCCTCGAGAGAGAGCTGGGCTCCCTCTAGGTCCAAGTAGAAGTGCTAACTGAGCTGCTTTGAGATTTTCACTGCCATGACAGCGCTTTTGGTCAGAGGGTCCAAGAGTCAGTTCTTCAGTTGTATGTTGTTCAGGAGAGAAATAACTGGCACAGCTGGGAGTGTGACAATGGCTGTGCTGAGCTGTAGCTCCTGGGGTCACTGTAGGTGCCACCTGGGTGTCATCTTGCCTGCTGCATGGCAGCAGCCAGACTGTGCAGCAGCCTTGGAAGACTATCTCCAGGGATCCCCAGCACCTCCTGTATGCTCACCTTGCTGTGATAACAGACATCACCAATTTTGTGTTTTTAGGAAAATGAGCGTACCAAGGATCTACTTATTGAGCAGAGATTCCATCGCACAATCATCGGGCAGAAGGGTGAGCGGATCCGTGAAATTCGTGACAAATTCCCAGAGGTAAAAGTTTCTCAGAGATGCTCTTGCTCTTTAGCTCCTAGGTGATCTGGTTCACTCTTTAGGAATATTTGCTAACTTGGAATCTAGTCCTTCCTATTTGTGCTCAGTCTCCTGATGGTTTGTTGCAGGTTATCATCAACTTTCCAGACCCAGCACAGAAAAGTGATATCGTCCAACTCAGAGGGCCCAAGAATGAGGTGGAAAAATGCACAAAATACATGCAGAAGATGGTGGCAGATCTGGTGGGGACTGTTTTATGTTCTTTGTTGTGGTACAGTGTTAGGAAGTGGTGGTGGCGGGAGGCATCAGAACTGGCTTTTGTACCCAGAAGCCGTCCTTGGGGAGTGCACGTTAAGCCCTGGCCTGGTCTGTCGTCCAGGGACTTTGGGACACGGTGGTGACAGCATCTCTCTTACTACTTGGCAGTTAATTGTGGAATTAAAGTTCGAGAGCCCCTTTCTCAGGCCTGGTTACCTCGTGTCCTTGAGGGGTCTTTAATCCGTAGATAGAAAAGCTCCTGCACGGTTGGATGAGAGACATAATACAAGTGAAATGAGGAATTGAATTGTTACTTTTCTCAAAAACTGTAGTGGGAAGGTGTTTGGAAAGTGAAAGTGATAAGTTGGAAGGGCATATGTTCTCACGGACACTCAAGGGAGCTCCAGCTGCACTGAGAGGAGATGGTGAGGGGGCCTGGTACCATGCATGTGGCTATGTCCTCACCACATGTGTTCCCGAGCATACCAGGGGCTGTGCTGCCCTGAGATACACAAGGCCCCTTCCTCACCGCACTGCTCCTGGCTGTCAGCAGGGATTTTCTCTCAACCTCACAGGGGAATTTGTGTCAGTTGTCCACGACATACCAAGTCAGTTAGTTGTGGGGCAAATTATCGCACTGAGCCTCACAACAGACCTCTGAAGGCCAGCAGATAGGGAGGAAAGGTCTGACCAAAAAGTGAGCCCCTGCTCACTGAACCAGGGCTCTGTCCTGTTTTTGCTGCCTCTGGGCTACAGGGCCGTCCTGGACCCCCCATCATGGTGCTGACTCCCGCCGTCTCTTGTCTTTAAGGTGGAGAATAGCTATTCAATTTCAGTTCCGATCTTCAAACAGTTTCACAAGAACATCATTGGGAAAGGAGGCGCAAACATTAAAAAGGTGACCAGCCTGTTCCTTGAGTCTTGGCTCTTCCTGCCCAGCTGCCCAGGGCCCTACACTGTCTGGTTTCAGATGATCTCCAGGGTGCTTCCTCCTTTCCAGCCCTGCACTTGCTGTCTCAACTGTGGGAAGTCTGCTCAGCCTCTCACGCTGATCTCTCCCTATAGATTCGCGAGGAAAGCAACACCAAGATTGACCTTCCAGCAGAGAACAGCAACTCAGAGACCATTGTCATCACTGGCAAGCGGGCAAACTGCGAAGCTGCCCGGAGCCGGATCCTTTCTATCCAGAAAGACCTGGTAAAAGGAGGTGTTTTGTCATGGAGTAAAATCACCAGCAGAGCTTCCAAGGCTCTGGTCTGGGGTTGAGTAGGGCCAGGTCCTGGGGACAACACACATACACACCCAGATCATGGCTTTAGGTGGGGCTAACTGATTGGAGGCAGCCTTCTACTATCCTCCCCTTACAATGCTGACACAGCCCTGCGGCAATAATGTTTGAAAGTAATCATAGCTAAAAGTGTTTGCAATGTTTTCCATTTCAAAAAAACTAACAAGGCCAGGCGTGGTGGCTTATGCCTGTAATCCTA
Organism: Otolemur garnettii; assembly: GCF_000181295.1. Classification (NCBI taxonomy): domain Eukaryota; kingdom Metazoa; phylum Chordata; class Mammalia; order Primates; family Galagidae; genus Otolemur; species Otolemur garnettii. The sequence continues at coordinate 5,180,467 of NW_003852528.1, read as the reverse complement.
GCACTCTGGGAGGCTGAGGAGGTGGATTGCTTGATCTCAGGAGTTTGAGACCAGCAAAAGCGAGACCCTATCTCTACTAAAAATAGACAAACTGCGGCAAGAGGATCACTTGAACCCAAGAGTTGGAGGTTGCTGTGAGCTACGAAGCCATGCCACTCTACCCAGGGTGACAGCTTGAGACTCTGTCTCAAAAAAAAAATTAACATAAAATGAACAGACTTGGTGCCTGGACCTCAGCGGCTAGGGCACCAGCCACATACACTGGAGCTGGCAGGTTCAAACCCAGCCTGGGCCTGCCAAACAACAGTGACAACTACAACCAAAAGGTAGCCGGGTATTGTGGTGGGCTCCTATTGTCCCAGCTACTTGGGAGGCTGAGGCAAGAGAATTGCTCAAGCCCAAGAGTTTGAGATTGTTGTGAGCTGTAATGCCACAGCACTCTACCAAGGGCGAAGTAGTGAGACCCTGTCTCAAAAAAAAAAATTAACAACACCTATTTTCACTGTGTGGTTTGGTGGTTTTGACATACATGGACACATCCTTACAACCCAGATACTGTATATGTGGCCCCAAGGTGCCCTGTGTCCCTTGTGCTATACCTGCCCTCTGTCTCACTCGGCATCCCCTGCAGCACCCCATTCCCAGACATCACCTAGTCTTTCGGCCATAGTAGAAGAGTTCGCATTCTCTGTACTTTGGGGTAAATGGATCTTAGTGTCTACTCTCTGTGGGGTCCATCTGCCTTCACTTCAAATGATGTCTCTTGACATTGAGTCACGTCTATATTATTGCTTGTTTCTTTATCACAGTAACATTTCACTGTGGGCAGATTGTGTTTCGTTTTGTGTGTGCTTGGTAATTGGTGTCTCTCAAGGAGCTTTCTCTTTCATCCACGTGTCTTAAACTCACCCTGTATCTGCACTGTGTTCCTTCTCTCATGACATGTGTCATCTGTGCTGCGCCCTCTCATCCCTGGCAGTGTTCTCTTCTGTGAAATCTGCTTTATCTCAGATTAAAATAGGTTTCCTTTAGAGGCCTAATTTAAAATTAAATCTATCTCTTTTTTAAATTGTGGTGTTTGAACTTAATTACATTGGTAGTGTTATATGTGTTGGGTATCACATATATTTGGCAAACATGGTTAAATGGCATTTGCTATGATTACTTTTTTTTGGTTTTTTGAGACTAAGTCTCACTTTGTCACGTTTGTGGCGCGACAGCTCACAGCAACCTTAACCTCAGGACTCAAGCAATTCTCTTGCCTCATCCTCCCAAGTAGCTGTGACAGCAGGCACCCACCACAACATCCAGCTATTTTCAAAGATGAAGTCTTGCTCTAGCTCAGGCTGGTCTCGAACTTGTGAGCTCAGGCAGTCCACCTGCCTCTGCTGGGATCACAGGCCAAGCCCAGCTTTCTCTTTCTCTTCAGCACCTCATTTTATGGTGCTGGTCACCTCAGGGTTCTCAGTGTCCATTTCAACTCCCTGAAGTCCCCACACTGTGTTGGATTCCACTCCCCTCGCTCCCAGTCTTTGTGGAAACCCCACAATACGTTATTAACCTTTTTGTTTAAATGCTCACTTTCTAAAAAGAGATGTAAGTAATAAAATGTACATATTTACCCACATTGTTAGGTTTCTAGAGCCCTTCATTCTCATGGACGGAAATCAGTGTTTTTATTCTCTTTCTGTCCAAAGGCTGTTTCTTAGCATTTCTTCTAGTGTTTATCTCCTACTGTTAAATTCTTTTGCTTTTTGAATGTCTGAAATTTTTAAAATTTTCTTTCATTTTTGAAAATGAATACTGGACATAGATGTTTTAGCTGATGGTTTTTCCTGACAGGACTCAGACTTCACGTGGGGCTCTGCTTGATAGGCCTCATATCTGATGAGAAATTTGGCATCATCCTGAGCTTATTTTCTCTATATGTCTTTTTTTCCTCTGCATTTAAAATGTTACCAGCAGCTTTGAGCAAGTTGTGTCTTTGTGTGGTATTTTTCATATTTCTTGGGTGTTCATTTAGCTGTTTGGATGTGTCGGTTTAGAGTTTTCATCAACTTTGGAAAAGTTTTGGTCACTATTGATATTTTCTCTGCCACCCTCCTACTTTCCTCCCTTTCAGAGGACTCCCCTCACCTGCACAGTAGAGGTCTCGTACTGCTGTTTTGTTAATTTGGCTTTCAGGGAGGGGCAGCATTGTTTTTTCTTCATGAGTTTTTTATTTTTTATTTTTTTAGAGACACTCTCACTTTATCTCCCTGGGTAGAGTGCTATGGTGTCACAGCTCACAGCAACCTCCAACTCCTGGGCTTAGGTGATTGTCTTGCCTCCCGAGTAGCTGGGACTACATTTGCCCACTACAACACCCAGCTAGTTTTTCTATTTTTAGTAAAAAAAATAGAGAGATGGAGTCTCACTCTTCCTCAGGCTGGTCTCAAACTCCTGAGCTTAAGCAATAATCCTGCTGGGAGCTGAGGCATGAGCCATCACACCTGTCTTTGAATCTTTTCTTAATAGCTGTGTTTTCAGTGATTTAACATCTTTAATCTTTCCTTTAGCTTTGATCATAGTGTAGCTAACTACCTGTTTTAGTACTGGGCACAGTGGCTCATGCCTGTGATGCCAGCTCTCTGGGAGGCCGAGGTGGATACATTGTCTGAGCTCATGGGTTTGAGACCAGCCCAAGCAAGAGTAAGACCCCCATCTCTAAGAAAAAAAATAGCTGGGCATTTTGGCGGGCGCCTGTAGTCCCAGCTATTTGATAGGCTGAGGCCAAGAGAATCACTTAAGCCCAAGAGTTTTGAGGTTGCTGTGAGCTATGATGCCACAGCAGTCTATCAAGGGTGACATAGTGAGATTGTCTCAAAAAAAAAAAAATACACAATCAAACAAAAACCTATTTTAGAGTCCTTGGCCAGATGATCGTAACATCTGTGTCATTTCTGGGTTGTTTTCTATTTTCTTTCCTTATTGTGGGGTTTTGTTTTTTATTTTTCTTATTGTGGGTCTTTTTCTGTTTCTTTTATGTCAGGTTTTTGGGGTGTCTTTTATTTTTCTAAAAGATAGCATTGCTCAGCCTGGAGTGCAGGGGTGTAGTCACAGCTCACTGCAGTGACCCTCCTACCTCCCACCTCAGCCTCCATAGTAACTGAGAATTAATATGTTGCCACCCTGCACGGCTAACCTAGTATTTTTTTATTTATGTATTTTTTTGTTTTTGAGAGAGTTACTGTGTCACTCTTGGTAGAGTGCTGTGATATCACAGCTCACAGCAACCTCAAACTCTTGGGCTCAAGCAGTTCTCTTGCCTCAGTCTCCCAAGTAGCTGGGAATACAGGTGCCTACCACAACACCTGGCTTTTTTTTTTTTTTTTTTTGCTGTAGTTGTCATTGTTGTTTGGTAGGCCCAGGCTGGGTTTAAACCTGCCAGCCCTGGTGTATGTGGCCAGCGCCCTAGCTGCTGAGGTACAGGCACCAAGCCTAACCTGGTATTTGTAATTGGGTATTTTTGTGTCCCCCTGAGTACCTTTTAGCTTTGTGAAATTACTTAAAATGTATTTGCTCCTTTTATGTGTTGCTTTTAAGGTTTGTTAGGTGGGATCAGAGCAGGTTTAGTTTGCCCCAAATATTTCATACACTGAGGTAAGAACCTCATTAAGTGCTATATCCAGTGTCCCAGAAAGCTGAGGCTCCTGAGGACAGCACTGCACCAGGCCCATCTATGAGCTGCCTCCACTGCTTTCTGTAATCTTCCCAGGCTTTTACTTCGGCCTGAGGTGTTTTTCCTGCCTCTCAGCCTGTGAGTGGTTCTCAGCTCTCAGCGATTTTTGTTTCTGCTACTTCTTGAGCTCTGGCCTCAGATTCCAGCCTCCTTGGCCCTCTGTGTTGTCAGCTGCAGCAGCAAATCTGGGTGGTCGTGGGGCTCTTAATTCCCTTTCTACAGGGTCTTGGAAATCTCTGTTCCGCAGTAAATTCACTCCCTGCTATTTTGTCTTAGCTGGAAGTAGAATCTTTGCGTTAGTAAGAAAACTATCTGTAGGCATAGCAGCACCATCTCTGCCAGCTGGAGACAGACCCTGACTGAGAAGCGAAGTTTGGTCTAAAATTGCGCTCCCTTCTCTGCTATGTGTAGGCAGCCATCCGTTCCCTAGTCCAGCACACAATCACAAGGACTCTGGGTCCTGCTAAACCCCTCCCAGGCTATGACTTAACTCTTTCCCCTAGCTGTTTTTTACCACCCCAGAATGTGACTTCTTTGTCCTGCTGTGTATTCGATTTCAGGCCAACATAGCCGAGGTGGAGGTCTCAATCCCCGCCAAGCTGCACAACTCCCTCATCGGCACGAAGGGTCGTCTGATCCGATCCATCATGGAGGAGTGTGGCGGGGTCCACATCCACTTTCCTGTGGAAGGGTCAGGAAGTGACACCGTCATCATCAGGGGCCCGTCCTCTGATGTAGAGAAGGCCAAGAAGCAGCTCCTACACCTGGCGGAGGAAAAGGTGAGTGCCTCCCTGGGGAGGATTCTCAGTGTGCCTCTGGACAGGAGGCGTGGGCCATGCCCAGACTGCTCCCTCTTCTCACTGTAAAACCCCAGATGCCCTTTCTCTATGGAAGGTCACAAAACATGTTTGTAATTTTATGCCTTCTTGATTTTGCTATTACTAAAGGGCCTTTCTAGGTCTCAATGCCACACATTTAATATAGAAAATTTGTTCTTTGGCTTATTAGTTTTTTGGGTGGCTTTAACTTTAAGTGAGATTTATAGTACAACTCACCTCTCTTCACATATCAATCTGAGTTTTGACAAGCTTCATCATGTGACCACTATAGCAATCAAAATTTATTTTCCATCACCTCCAAAATCCTTCATTGAATTGTCCTTGCCCATCTGTCCAGCTGTGTGGGTGTTCTGGGCTTTTGTACCCAGTGACACCACAGCTCCATGTGAGGCTGGAAGTCAGCTTCAGCTACAGCTTCGTTCTTTTAAAAAATTCCTTTGGCTGTTCTAGATCCTGGCCTCCATGTATATTCTGGAGCAGCCTGTCTGTCTCTAGAGGGAAAATCGTGCTCAGATTTTGGTTGGGGTTGTGTTGAATTTATAGAGGAAGTTGGTAAGAATGGGTTCCCGGGCTCGGCGCCTGTGGCTCAAGTGGCTAAGGCGCCAGCCACATGCACCTAAGGTGGCGGGTTCAAATCCGGCCTGGACCCGCCAAACAACAATGATGGCTGCAACCAAAAAATAGCCAGGCGTTGTAGTGGGTGCCTGTGGTCCCACCTACTTGGGAGGCGGAGGCAGGAAACTCGCTTGAGCCCAGGAGTTGGAGGTTGCTGTGAGCTGTGAAGCCACGGCACTCTACTCAGGGGGACAGCTTGAGGCTCTGTCTCAAAAAAAAAAAGAATGAGTTCCCAGCAGGGTGTCTGGCTGGTCAGGTTGGGGACCCAGCAGGGTGGATCTTCCAGTCTTTGACTCTTCACGGGTGGTCTATAATTTTTACATGTGGATCTTGCATGTGTCTTGTTTTTAGTGTTATTGTAAGTAGCACATTTTTAAATTTCTAGTTACTAGTGCATGGAAATGCATTTTATTTGTGTATATCAATCTTCATGGGACTGCTAAATAAACTTCACTTACTAGTTCAAGTAACTTTTTTTTAGATTGTTATTTTATATGTGAAAATCAAGTCATCTTCGAATAGGCAATTATATTTCTTTCTCATCTCACTGTGTTGCTCAGACTCTTGAGTGCTGTGTTACTTGGTGGTCATGAGGCAGGATAAGCTGCCTTTGGGGTGGTTGGGAGGAGAGTGCTCACTGATGTCAGCTGTGGGTCCTTGTAGATACTATCAAAGTCTTTTCTATTCTGAGTTTATGGAAATTTTGTGGGGAAAATAGGTGTCAGATTTTGTCTGCTGACGTTATCCTGTTTTTTTTTTTTTTTTTTTACTTTTTTTATGGTTTAGCCAGCCTTATATTCCTTGGGTGAACCCACTTGGGGTTGTCCTATATGGTGTCGCTGGATTGGACTTGCTTCATAATGCTTCCGTTTGAGGCTGTCTTTGTCTGAAGAATAGCAGGTTCTCTTGGAGCAAAGTTCAGCTGGGCAAAGTGGTGTGTACCAGTGGTCTCAGCTACTTGGGAGACTGAGGCAGGAGGATCCTTCAAACCTCAAGAGTTCAAGTCCAACTTCAAGCAACATAGCAAGACTCTGTCTCTTAAAAAAAAACGAGAGAGAGAGAGACAGCAAAGTTCATTTATTTAATGCTGTGCATAGTGGCAGATGTTTCCCTCACTGTTCTTCATGCTTGAGCCAGGTCTCAGTCCAGAGGAAGACAGGAGGCACACTTGTGGGCGAGGTATGCAGAGACCATGCTCTCCCCGCAGGTCTGCTAGAGGCACTGGGGTCCGTGGGGAGGTCCTGATGCTATCATGGACCAGCTCTGAGAGCTGTTCTCTAATTGTGCCCATGGTTGGCTCGTGTCCATTTGAGCTTGAGCTTGGAAGTTTCTGTTTTGTGTGGGCTGGTCTGTAGCACATGTGGTAGAAGCAGGATCTTGGCCCCGGAACACTCTGCATGTTGAGGTGCAGGAGTGAGATGGCTTCCTACCCACTGGTGCCTCGTCTTGCCCGTTGTCACCCTCTCTGGGAGGATCAAGAGTGGCTTGGAGCAGTTGGGTTGTCGCCTATATGCGACAAGACTCGAGTTCTTCATTTGTGCTCTCCCTGTTGATGTCTTCTGGGTGGCTGTGTAGAACAGCTGCAAACGTGGTCTGCCTGGGCGTCTGTGTGTTGGGTTAGGTGAAGTGTAATTGGCCATGGGGGCACAGTAAGGGGAAATTGCACACCTGCCATCATCCTCTGAGTTCTCTTGTCCCCCTGTGCTGTGGTCCAGGCCGGTGGTTTCAGGCTAACTTATTTGGGGTTGGTTTCTGCAGCAAACCAAGAGTTTCACGGTGGACATCCGCGCTAAGCCCGAATACCACAAATTCCTCATTGGCAAAGGGGGAGGCAAAATCCGCAAAGTGCGTGACAACACTGGAGCCCGTATCATATTCCCAGCGGCTGAGGACAAGGACCAGGACCTGATCACCATTGTAGGAAAGGAGGATGCTGTCCGGGAGGCCCAGAAGGAGCTGGAGGCATTGATCCAGAACCTGGTAGGGATAGGGCCGTGGCTGTTGGCTCTCCTGGGTGTTCTTAGTAGAGGCTCATCTTCTGTTCCTCTCTATACTCCACAGGACAACGTGGTTGAAGACTACATGCTGGTGGATCCCAAGCACCACCGCCACTTTGTCATCCGAAGGGGCCAGGTCTTACGAGAGATTGCTGAAGAATACGGAGGGGTGATGGTCAGCTTCCCGCGCTCCGGCACACAGAGTGACAGAGTCACCCTGAAGGGCGCCAAGGACTGTGTAGAGGCAGCCAAGAGACGCATTCAGGAGATCATCGAGGACCTGGTGGGTGCCAGGAGACTCTGTGTGGAGTTGCTGTCTCCAGCAGCCACTAAGCAGAGCTGGTGGTCAGTGAGGAGGCACCTGCCCGGCCCTTCCGGGTCAGTCATGTCTGGGATGTTGCCACTGAAAAGCAACTTTGTTCTAATGGCAGCACCATCTGTATAAGGATCAGATTTCTTCTGTAGGAAGAAGAAAATGGAGTCAAGGGAAGGAAGGTGCCAATGTGCCTCCATGGCTTTTGGAGAGCTTCCCCTTCCTCGTCTCTTCTGGTGCTTCTTACTGTGGCCCTGGGACTCCCCACGCCACTCATGGCTAATGCAACCACTTCCAGGGATAGCACCTGGTTTCTAGGACACATTTAGGGAAAAAGCCTCTCTTGGACTTGCCCTACCCCCCTCCATCCACCCAGTCACACCTGCAACTCTCCATCCCATCAGGAAAGGGGGTTGTCTCATGTGCTAACAAGGGGACTGTAAGGCACTGGGAGGTGGGAGGTGGTCTGAGAAGTTAATTGACACTGAAGAATTTAATCTCTGCTATTTTCTTTTTCACTTGTGTCCCAGGAAGCTCAGGTGACGGTAGAATGTGCCATACCCCAGAAATTCCATCGATCTGTCATGGGCCCCAAAGGTTCCAGAATCCAGCAGATTACCCGGGATTTCAATGTTCAGATTAAGTTCCCAGACAGAGAAGAGAACCCAGGTGGGTCCCCTCAGCTCTGGGCTGGCTATGGGTGGGTATTGGCCGCTGCGGGTAGTGGCCCCTGTGGGGGAAGCACTGTCAGCGCACATGGTAACCATCTCTCTGTCTGAACACCTCCGTGCACTCAGGGCCACCCAAGGCTCTGAGTGCCTGTCTTCCCTGGTTCTGAAGGGTGTGCTGTGTCAGTTCTTCACATGTGACAAAATGCCCTCAGTGTGTCTTAGAGACCCGTG
>NW_003852528.1:5171390-5172009 GCF_000181295.1 Otolemur garnettii | reverse complement strand
GGAACCCCCTCACTGAGATCAGTAGTTCTCATGACGTTATTTGCAACGAATGTGTGACGAGGCTTTGCAGGCTCTGCCCAGAGCAGCTGCCTCTCTCCACAGCCTACTGTAGGGCTAGGTCAGCTTCTGCCTGTGACTGGCCAGAGGGCACCATCAAGGTGTTGAGCTCCAAATACCCCTCCTACTGCTTCTGCTTGTGAACCCAGTGATAGAGAAGACAGTGGAGAGTGAGAAGAGAGTGGTTGGCTGTGGGAAGGTGACCTGTGAGGTGCAGGGCCAGCCCCCTCTCTCCTGGCTTTGTATGAGTGGAGTGAGGGGCATGTTCTCATGTGTTGGTACCTGTCTGATCTAGCCAGTGATTCTGAAACCTGCTGAATTTGATGTCACCTGTCTTGACGTCCAGGGAGCATGTCATAAGAAAGTCCTACTGTATGCTATTTGTGTTTCATACTTGAATAGTTATTGTAAACTTTTATTTGTACATAATTGCGCTGTGAAGAAGAGTTGCAGAAAATTGTGTTCTTTCTTGCCCATTGTGCTAGGTTACCTGTTTGCTCTCTCATCTCCTCCCCACTTACACATACACGTTTATTTTTGCAGATTTTTTTTTTTTTTTTTT
>NW_003852528.1:5160253-5170581 GCF_000181295.1 Otolemur garnettii | reverse complement strand
TTTTTTTTGAGACAGATTCTCACTCTGTCACTCTGGGTAGAGTGTCGTGCTGGCATACATAGCTCACAGCAACCTCCAACTCCTGGGTTCAGACAATCCTCTTGCCTCAGACTCCCAAGTAGCTGGGATTACAGGCACCTGCCACAATGCCTGGCTAGTTTTTCTATTTTTACTTATTTTTTATTTTTTGAGACAGATTCTCAAGCTGTTGCCCTTAGTAGAGTGCCATGGTGTCACAGCTCACAGCAACCTCAAACTCTTAGGCTTAAGCAATTCTCTTGCTTCAGCCTCCCAAGTAGCTGGGACTGCAGGCACCCACCTCAATGCCTGGCTATTTTTTTTAGTTATTGCAGTTATAGTTGTCTTAGCTGGCCTGGGCCAAGTTCAAATTCTCCAGCCTTGGTGCATATGGCCAGCACCCTAACCACTGAGCTGTGGGTGCTGCCTCAGTTTTTCTATTTTTAGTAGAGATGGATCTCACTCTTGCTCAGGCTTGTCTTGAAATCTCAAGCTTAGGTGATCCTCCTGCTTTGGCCTCCCAGAGTGCTAGGATTATAGGCGTGAACCACCATGGCCTCAAAATGTACAATTTTTAAAGCATCCTTCAGAGCTCTGCTTTCACTCCAGGGCCATGGTTGCTTTGGGCAGACATACCTGTCCAGCTCCCACTCAGCCACCCATGAGCGTGGCCTCCTGGATCAGGAACAAGTGTGGCAATGGTGTCGTGTGGTCACATGGTCTCCCAGTACAACTCAGGGCACCCCTCAGCCAGCATCTGTGTCCTGCAGACACCCCTATGCCCTGAGGGTCTCTTCTTTCTGGCACATGGGGCTGGTGAGGGTCTAGTGGCCTCTCTGTGACTATGTCTCAGCCCATCCATTACCTTTCCTGAGCCATCTCATCAAGGCCAGACCATGTGGCCACCCCAGAGAGCCTGCCCAGCCATCCCCCATACATAGTGGCCTGCACTGTGCTACTCTGCAGATTAACTTGTCTGAGCATACTTGGTCCTCTGCCCTAGTTGCTATTAGCTCTGTTTTGTAGGTGAGGACATGGGAGTTCACAGTCACCATGTAGAGCCTACAGGTTGCACTCAGGCCCAGGAGCCCCACCCAAGGCTGGCTGTGTAGGCGTGTCCTGTCTACTCAGTCCAGACCTCAGCTTCTGGAGGACAGGCCAAGTCTTCCCTGCCTTGTACCACCCAGCACGCAATAGGTGCTTCCCAGATGCCATGTTCTGAGCAAAGCATGGGGTGTCTTGGAGCAGTTGTCAACTGTCCCCTTCCTTTTTATCCCTAGTTCACAGCATGGAACCTGTGGTCCAGGAGAATGGGGACGAAGCCAGCGAGGGCAGAGAGGCCAAGGAGGCCGAGCCCGGCTCTCCAAGGAGGTGTGACATCATCACCATCTCTGGCCGGAGAGAGAAGTGTGAGGCTGCCAAGGAGGCCTTGGAGGTGCGTCGGGGCTCCCTGTCCTCTGCTGTGGGACCAGGCAGCAGGCCGTGGGGGGGCGGTGGAGTGGCAGTGGACCCTCGCATCTGTTGTGAGTGTAGACCATCTCCCGTTCCCAGCAACCAGAGCCTGTGGAGGCACCTTCCTTGGACAGTTGCGTGAAGTCCGAGCTCTTGGCTCCACAGGTGTGAGGGCTGCGGAAGGGTGCTGCTTACAGAGGTCGGAGTGTGGCCTCCAGCCTCAGTTTGCCCCCAGGCCTGGCTTGGGCTAATGAGATGAGCCCTGTGTACCCTGAGCCTTGTGCGCCTCAGTGGACAGCCGGCAAGAGCTCTGTGTTTCATGATGGTGCACATCATGGACGTGAAGGCAGGTCATGTGGGATGTTTGAGTTAAAGTCCTGGTGGCATGCTGCTGGCATCACGCGCTCCATCACTCCACCTGCCACTCAACACAGCCTGACTGCAACCGTCATCCCTGCAGGCATTGGTTCCTGTCACTATTGAGGTGGGAGTGCCCTTTGACCTTCACCGATACATCATTGGGCAGAAGGGGAGTGGGATCCGCAAGATGATGGATGAGTTTGAGGTAGGGCCCCGAGCTGCGTCACGGCTGGTGCTACCATGTCCTATCCTCTCCTGGGAGCTAGAGTTGTCTAGCCACCTCCCACCCTGTCTGCTGGGGTGCCAGCTACCTCCTGCAGGGCATCCCTGTCCCTCCCTCTGAGTCTCTACCACCCTGCAGGGTTGTCGGGTCTGCCCTGTCCCCACAGGTGAACATACACGTGCCCGCACCTGAGCTGCAGTCCGACATCATTGCCATCACGGGCCTTACTGCAAACTTGGACCGGGCCAAGGTGGGGCTGCTAGAGCGAGTAAAGGAACTGCAGGCTGAGCAGGAGGACCGGGTGAGTGCAGCAGGGCCAGTGGGGCAGAGGCAGGATGTGGCTCTCAGCCCCGGGGCACACTTCAGAATCAAGGGGAATCCTTAGAGATGTGAGCATCCAGTTAAAACAGGGCAGCTGGGGTGAGACCCAGGCAGCGCAAAGGTGTAGTCACCATCCAGAGGGCTTGCTGTGGAGTAGGCTTGGGGGCATGATACTGTTCTCTTCTTAACAGAATAGTGACAAAGTCGGGCTTTTGTGTTAATTTGGTATTTCTCTTAAAACCAAATTGGAATGGTGCCTCAGACCCTATAGGAAAGGTTGGGGGAATCCCTGGCCCCCTGTGTGTGCCCTATAGTCAGGGTGGACATGTGAGCCTGCTGGGTGCTGGGGAGGAGGGCAGAGGCCCCGCATGGCCTCGGCAGGGCTGGTAAGCTGCTCGGCAAGGGTAAGTGGTGCTGGGAGTGGCTGTTCAGCAAGGGGCCAATGGGGACAGAGCTTGTGACCTGATCACACAGTCTGCCTTGCCTGGACTTGGGCTTCTGTCCTCTAACCAGGTCACAGCTCTGGCTACTGACACCTGGAGCTCTGTCTCTTTGACAGTTTTGCTATCTACTTCCGTGCCCAAGCCCGAAAAGAACCAGGACTCTTTTATACTCATTTGTCAGACCATTGTTCACAGATTGAAAGCCCTGAGCTTGGGGCCTCCCTGCCCAGCTGTGCCAGTTCCTGGGCCCTGTTCTCCCATTAGTTGCCAGATGGACTCTCTCGAGCCCTCTTTTGAAATGTTTCTGTACCTTGTATGGAGTGGCTGGATCCTCTGGTTTTCATAATTAGCAGATGACCCAAGGTGTCAGGGGTCACCCTAGGTACACTGCTATGGTATCACAGCTCACAGCAACCTGAGACTCGGGCTAGAGAGATTCCCACTGTTCTAGAGCACAGGGGCCAACAGAGGACCAGGGCTTTGTTCTGGGATGACAGCAGGTACCCTGCTGGACCAGGATGGGTGGGCACCAGAACCCTGTCGGCTGCCTCATGGTCACTTTTTTCATTTGTAGGCTTTAAGAAGTTTTAAGCTGAGTGTCACTGTGGACCCTAAATATCATCCCAAAATTATTGGCAGAAAGGGGGCAGTGATTACCCAAATCCGCTTGGAACATGATGTGAACATCCAGTTTCCTGATAAAGACGATAGCAGTCAGGTAAGAATGACACCCAGGTGAGACACTGGGGCAGCTGGATCTCCTTTGCTTGCCTTGGGAACAGTGAGTGACCAAGCCAACCTGCGTGTTGCACCCTGTATATAGGACAGGAGGGCCGGTTTCAGAGTCAGTCCCTGAACAGCTGAGGCCATCTTGGGCTTTGGGCCATGTCTTGGCATTTGTTGGGTGGGAGAGATGTCCTCAACACCATGTGTACTGGGGGTTTGGGGGGCGGGGACTCTGGTTGGTTCTTTTTTGAGTAGTTGGGCCAGCAGGTATAGCCCCTTCACACAGACACACACATACATCTGAGGCCAAGTGGGCATGGAGCGTCCCCTGCCTCCTGCTGCGTGTAGCGAGGGGGAGGTAACCCCATTCTCAGTGCCACTCTGCTCTGCCTTACCCCTGCCCATCTGGGTCTGACATGCGTGGGTCCCTTCCTCAGGCCTGGCCTCCCTGCTGAGGACTCCGGGTTGCCACGGTCTTACATCAGCCAGCTTCAATGACCAGTCTCTTCTGGCTGCCTGGAAACGCTTCCCTGGACCCTCTACCCCAGCACAGCTCTTGCTCATGCATGGTGGGCTCCTGCCCGTCTGACCTCTGATGTCTCCCCAGCCTCTTCCTTTTGAATCTTTGAGTCACACACACTTTTTTAAAAGTTGGCAGGCCCGGGAAGGGATCTACCTGCAGCCTTGCTTCTCAGAGTCCTCACCCCCAGGACATTGCTTAACTAATCATCTCCATCTTGAGAGTTTAGCTTTCTGAAACCCCTCACCCTCACTACCCTTTGTTTCCATCTACTTTCTCACATAATGATGAGTTCTTAAAGTCATTTGTGTCTAGCCTATTTTAGTCGATATTCCACAATTCGGGTAGAGTAGTCCAAGTATATTCTTTGTTATGAGCAGCTGTCTCCAGGGAGAGTTATCCTTCTGTTGGTGGAGCTTGATGCGTGGTGTGTGTTGACTGGCTGCAGGGGTCTCAGCTCTGTTCTGCTGGTCTTGGGGAAGTGTCTGCCCGCAGCATCTTGCTTTAGTCTGCACAGCAGTTCCCAGGCTGTTGTTCTATGGGGTCTTCTCTGGGCTCCCAGGCAGGGTCTTTGGTGTATCTATCTCCTTTCTTGTTGTCTGTCCTTTCGCTATGGTGCTGTCCCCTCCTGCCTTGCAGATGCCGGTGCTGTCTTGATGTCTACTCCCACATGTCCTGAGCTGAGCGTGTCGGTTTGGGGCCACCGGGAACCAAGTGGGAGGGCTCTGAGAGAGGCAGGGGCTTGCTGTGGTCAGTGAGTGCCCACCGGGCAGCCTCCAGCACAGAGACACCCTAGGTCACCTGGGTGAAGCAGCGGGAGGCTGAGGCCTTTGCCTGCTGTGTCCTGGATGCTGTACTTTCCAAGGCAGGCCAGATACAGGGATGACAGGAATGTGTCTCCCGGTTCTTGTTAGCAGATGCCCTTTGTAGTCACGCACACGCACTGGACTCTTCTGTGGCTTCAGGGATGGCGGGAGCTGAGGGGTGCTGGTGCTCACCATGCTCCGCTTGTTTCCCAGTTGCATAGGCCTATTGAGGTCCCATTGAGGCACCCACTTTTCTGACTGCACACCCCTTTCTAGCCCCAGGACCAAATCACCATCACAGGATATGAGAAGAACACAGAAGCTGCCCGGGATGCTATACTGAGAATTGTGGGTGAACTTGAACAGATGGTTTCTGAGGACGTCCCACTGGACCACCGTGTCCATGCCCGCATCATTGGTGCCCGCGGCAAAGCCATTCGCAAAATCATGGATGAATTCAAGGTGAGCTCCAGCTTGGGTGGGGGGCATAATAGGTGAGCTCCCCACACTGTCTGCGGGCCACATAAGTCCTGCGTCGCCTCATCTGGGCCACTGAACATGCAGGGCTGGAAGGCGTGGGCAGGGGTGCTCTTCTCTCAGGCTCCTGGCTCAGTGGTAGTGAGACTGCAGCCCAGCTGGCCTGCACAGACAGTGACACTGGACAGGGGCTGCATGGGCCATTAGGCTCTCTAAAGGGCGAGATCGGCCCTTAATCTTGGCAGTTACCTGTGGGCCTGGGTGAATTTCACACGAGAGGGAGCAAGCAGCCTGTGCCTGGCCCCCCGTGTCTTCTGAGGACAAAGTGCCCTTGAAATTAGTCCAACCTGGTGATTAGGGTGACTGAATTGAAGGAAGGAACAGCTCTGAAGCCAGATTGCTACGTTTTTATAAGTCAGAGGGAAAACTCTTCATTACAAATACACGTACAGCAGTGACGCTTTGGTCAGAGTCTGCACTTTGAGCTTCTTAGCTGACAGGTGCTCCTTCCAGGTGGACATCCGCTTCCCACAGAGTGGGGCCCCAGACCCCAACTGCGTCAGTGTGACAGGACTCCCTGAGAACGTGGAGGAGGCCATAGACCACATCCTCAACCTGGAGGAGGAATACGTGAGTTTGGGGCCCAGTAGACTATAGTCTAGAGGCACCCTGGTCCCAGGCAGCCTGTGTGCTTCCCAAGGCAGGCCAGGCGCAGGAATGACAGGTGGGCAGAGGCTGTCACACCTTAACAGGGTATATTGAGAGCAGCCTCGGAGCTGACAGCCTGGTCTCCACACCCTGTGCCCTGCAGCTGGCCGACGTCGTGGACAGTGAAGTGCTTCAGGTTTACGCAAAGCCTCCAGCGCACGAGGAGTCCAAGGCACCATCCAGAGGTTTTGTGGTGCGAGATGCTCCTTGGACTGCAAACAGCAGTGAGAAGGTCAGGCAGTGGGGTGGGAATGGCAGGATGGCAGCTGCCCAGGAGCCATGGGGGGCAGGGCAGTGACCACTGACATCGTACCCTCTCCCCGCGCAGGCTCCAGACATGAGCAGCTCTGAGGAATTTCCCAGCTTTGGGGCTCAGGTGGCCCCTAAGACCCTCCCTTGGGGCCCCAAACGATAATGATCAAAAAGCAGAACCTCTCCAGCCTGCTGACCTGAACCCAACAGCACGGTGGTGTGCCTCATCCAATCCAGCGGCTGGACGCTCCGTAAATTGTTGGCACTCTCCCCTTCCCGAGGTCTCACAGTGAAGCCTGGTATGGCCGGCTGTGTGCGGCCACTTATCAGGGCCTGGTCAGTGCCCGCTTGGGATCTGCTCCCTGTCGTGGGGCCTCCACCGTTTTAACACTAAGCAAAAGTAATCGAGCATTTCGTAATAACACAGACTCCAGCTTCCTGGTCCACCCAGCATGTCAGCACGCTGACCTTCACCACGAGAGCTCTGCAGTGTGGCTAGGAGTCGACTTCCTGTGTCATGACCTCAGGAAATAAATTTCCTTGACTTTATAAAAGCCAAAACGTTTCCCTCTTCCTTTCCCACCTCCCTCCTGCCTGTTGTCCAGACCTTCCTTTCCTTAGAGCGTGGTCAGCCCTGCCAGCTGCCGTGCCCATGCAGCAGACAACAGGGTGGGAAAAGGGCCTGGGTCTGGACGCAGGCAGGCCAGTGTCCTGGGGCTGGAGGTTAATGACTCATTTCCTCAGGTGGTCCTGACTCTACCTGTTTGAGGGGTCTGAAAGCACTACATGTCCTTCAGCCCCACTGCATTACACACAGCCCAGGACTGGTTATCGCAGCCTGGGGTGAGGTCATACAGGGTGTGCATGCCACCTGGGTCCCCTATGGATGTCAACGTGTCTTGTCACTTAAGACCAGCAGGAGGTGGGAGACCGACTTTCTCCTCAGGCAGTTGCCTTTGGGTGATAGCTTAGCTTGTTTGCACCACCTGTGGGCCCTGGTGCCTGTCCCAGACCCCACCTGTCCACTGCTCTCTTTCTACCTCAGCCAGTGCGGTGGTGGTCTCGGGTGTGATTAGTGCCACCCCCACACTTGTCTCTCACTTTAGTTTCTGGTGGTTGTGGGTTTGCTGTGGAGCCATATGCCCAAGCTCCACTTCGTCAGCCACAGGTGGGTCTGTGGGGTGACCCAGAGTGCGAGTGCAGGTTCCTGCCCCAGGGGACAGGTCAGGCTGTCGGCCTCGAGAGCTGGGTTGCATCGTCTTGGGATAGAGTTTGGACCAAGAGGGGAGGCACTGTGAGGCCTGAACAGCCAGGTGCTGAGAGTCCCTGCTAGGTTCAGGAGACTCTGCTCCCGCTCAGGGACATGGCAGGACATCCTGACTGCCAGTCTTAGTGGGTGAGGTGTCTCCCCGCCGCCCGGCATGGCTAAACAGGAAAGGATGGTGTCATAAGTCTCTGAGTCATCTGGTCTTCCCAGCCCTACCTCTGTCCCCCACAGAGGTGACCGGGCCTCTAGTGAATTCCTTGCCTGGGTACTTGAGTTCCTAGGAAGCTGACTTGCCCTTCTCAACAGCCCTCCCCTGGAGGCAGTCACTCTGTCTTGACACCTGCCCCAGAGTTTGCCACTCTATCCAATCACTCAAGTTCAGCCATCTTCAGCCTCTGGGGCTCTGGCACAGATCCAGGATTGCTCAGCCCACGTCTGAATCTACTTTTAGATGAGTCCCCATCTGCTCAAGTGGTGAGGGTAGAAGAGGAAGCAAGGATGAGAGTGTTTCTTTCAGCTCTCTGGGCTCAGTGTCTCTGGATTAGACGGAGCTGACAGACATGGGAAGAAAGTGCTTTTTTGCCTTTCTGTCCCTGGGGAGCTCTGGAGGAGAGGACCCCATTCCCTCCGTCCTGTTCCTCTACCTCCCACTAGTGTCCATTTGGCACCTTCCTCTGTCTTTTCCACAGTGTCCTCCAGAAACATCAGGTCCCTGCCTCCCTACTCTGAAAAAGGCAGATTTTAAATTCTCAACGTATTTTTGCACATGTCCGTGTAATGCTGAATATCTTAGGTGTATCCTTTCCCTCTGTTCAGGGGTTTTTTTGGTTTGTTTTTTTTTGGGGGGGGGTTTAAAAAACGTTATGAAATGACTGTACCCAGGCCCCTCTTCCCTAAAGCCCCTTGATGCTGTTGGGAGAGCCTTGGGCAGAGTGAGTGTGTCCCTCCTTCTTGTAGAATGTCTTCCGTAGCGAATGTTTCCACAGCTACAATCCATCCCTTGGCCTTAACTTTGAAATTTGGAGATTATATGCAAACATGTGTAAAGGCTCATGAATACGGATGACACTGGAATTTTATAAATTCTGAAATAAAACCCCAAACTAGATACAGTGTGGTGTGCTGAGACTCGTTTTATCCCCCGTGTGTTTGCATTTCCTTTGACTCTGGTGAAACTGGACAACCGTAGGTGGCCTCATCTTTGGCTTGACTCCCCAGCAGCCCCAATGCTGTGTCCTCTGGGGTCTTGTCAGCCATGAGCAGAGTGTCCCCGCTGGGGCTGGCTTCCTGTTCTCTGGCTACTCTGCAGCTGACAATTCCTGCTGTTGAGGGCAGACACCTCTCCTCAGAGCAGCACAGCTGTTCCTGTCTGTCCTCTCTGTCCAATCCAGCTCTGGTCCCTGGGGAAGATTAGAGGTACAGGGGTAGGTCCTGGCTCTGGACACTGCAGTCAGCCCCAGGGCAGGGTGTGCTAAGAGGTGGGTGGAGCAAGGGGCCTAGCGCTTCTGCTGCTGAGAGGCCAAAGGTGGGTTTGCAGTTCCACTTCTAAATATTCCTTCGCAGAAAGCTACACACTTGCGAAATGACCCCCAGCATGGAAGGAAAGAGCCCATAGGATCACAGAACAGATGGTGTACTGCTCAATGCCCTTTGTCTTTGTGGAGCTCGAGGCTGTGATGTGTTTTAAGTCAGACAGATTCCCGGGCTCCACCCCTGGCTTAGTGACCAGGGTAGTGGCTACTCTGGGGGAGGGGCACACAAGCCTCAGCACCGTGGTCTGACCCAAGTGCTGGTCACAACATTGTATTCACCCAGAAGCTTCTCAGAGCACAATCTGAGCATCCTCTTGTTTGTTTTTTTTTTGAGACAGAGTCTTACTTGGTCACCCTTGGTAGAGTGCCTTGAGTCTTAGCTCACAGCAACCTCAAAATCTTGGGTTCAATCAATTCTCTTTGCCTCAGCCTCCCAAGTAGCTGGGGACTACAGGTGTCCACCACAACTCCGGGCTTTTTTTAGACACAGGGTCTCACTCTGGCTCAGGCTGGTCTCAAACCTGTGAGCTCAGGCAATCCCAAGTACTGGGATTACAGGCATCAGCCACCTCTCCCAGCCTAAGTCCTCTTGTGTTTCAATAAGTTTATCTTAAAATCTTATAAGAAATAACAATAAAAATAACTGAAAGGAAATACACATGGATTTTGTAATAAAGGCTTTGTCAAGTGAAATCATGTGCTGAGTGGCTGAAGCTCTCCACGCTAAGTCCCCAGGGTTCACCGTGTCTAGTGGGGGTGTGTGGTCAGCTGAGGCACCAGCTGTGTCTAGCCCCAGCTCCCAGTGTCTCCCTGGCCCTGTGAGGAGAGCCCTTAACAAGGGCAGAGAATGATCCTAGTACAAGGCAGGTGAGTGTGCAAAGATCCAGAACTGGGGAACATAGGCACTGTGCCCGGCATCAACGATGTGGTTTTTGGGAGGCCTGTTCTGGGGACAAGTTGGTAGCATCTTAAAAAGTATATCAAGGTAGTCCAGTGGTTAGGGTGCTGGCCACATGCTCAGGGTTCGAACCCAGACCAGGCCTGCTAAACAAAAACAAAAATTAGCCAGGCATTTTTTTTTATTATTGTTTAGCAGGTGGGCACCTATAGCCCCAACTACTAGGGAGGCTGAAGCAAGAGAATCACTTGAGCCCAAGAGTTTGATGTTGCTGTGATGTGATGACACTCTACCAAGGGTGACAAAGTGAGACTCTGTCTCAATT
>NW_003852528.1:5157780-5159393 GCF_000181295.1 Otolemur garnettii | reverse complement strand
AAAAAAAAAAAAAAAAAAAAAAAGATGGAGGGCAGCGGAGAAGAAAGAGGGGGATGGATGTGCTCCCACCTAACCATCAGCACACTGATGTAAGGGTGTACTGCACTCTAACAGGAACCTTACCTAATGCAAACATTGTAACCTAATTGTACTCTCACATTCATCTGAAATTCAAAAAAAGATTTAAAAAAAAGAATGGACAAGGGGCTTTGATGACAGGGTCTCTGTGAACAGAGGGTACAGTGGGGAGGCGGTGGGGACTGGAGGGATGGGGGGAGTGGCTCCAAGGCTGCACCACAGGGAAGGCTGGGCTGCCGAGGACCTCAAAGCCCACCAATTGACTTAGGCTTGGGGGCAGGAAGCAAGAAGACCCTGCCAAGTAAGAGTCCTGCAGGGATGCAGAGGGGCAGTGTGCCCAGGGATAGGGCACAGCTGGAGCCTGGGTTTCAGAGCCACTGCTGAGGTGGAAAGAGGACACTGGCTTATGGGCATGGGGGTATCAGAAGGGATAGCTACCCAAAGGCCAAGTGGCTGGTTGGGGGTATTCCAAGGGGACTCTAGTGGGGGCTGAGTTAAGTGGGAGAGGGTGCAGTGTGCCTGGAACACTGTCCTCCAGGCAGACCAGCCACCACTGTGACTTCAGGGCAAGGGACAGGGCAGGGGTGGGAGGTTCCTCTCTGAGCTTTGGGCTGGCCATCCTCAGCTCCAAGAAAGGGCCAGAGAGGGAGAGAGCAGAGGGAGATGCCGGGTGGGGGATCTGGGAGAGGGAGAGAGCAGAGGGAGATGCCGGGTGGGGGACCCAGCATCTAAGTCAGGATGGAGGCAGATGGGTGGGCTGCAGGCCACAGGGCTGGGCTGAGCTGAGGGCTCACCTCACTCTGCGCCAGTGCCTGGTTGGCCAGGTAGTGCTCCCAGTTCACGCTGACCTCTAAACTCAGGGATGTTGAGCACCAGGAGGTGGTGCCAGGCAGAGGAGATGCCTGCCTCAGTTCTTGGTAAAGACAAGTACAGAGTGGCCTCCGTGGGCCAGAGGCCTGGTCTCTAGCACCTGCTCCTAGGTGTGGTGGGGTGAGGGAGCAGCTCCTGGAAGGGGGCAGCATCCATTATCGTCCCAGAAAGCCCGATACCTGCAGAAGACGCCTGCTCTGTGGGGGCTACAACTGCTGGTGCCAGTGTCCCGGGTCAGCCTTTCTCAGTTCTGCCCCTGTGTTTTGCTTCTGGCTCTGAAGCCTGAGGATAACTGAAGGAGAAATTATTTTCAAACAAAATACCCTGATAATGCCTTTAACTAAGTGGGGTTCCCAGGGGAGGATGGGCTGGGTTGTCTCATTCCTAAGCTGGACCCCACATAAGCTAATGCTTTATTTCTAGGAGAGGTGACAGCCCATTTTACAGATGATGCCATCTGTCTTCTACAGATGATGTCGTCCTGCTCACACCATGAAAATATTCAATCCCTGACCTCAGTACCACCAGCTGCTGCCTACTCTGCTCAGAGACACTGGGCTTCCCCAGCAGACCTCTCCCTTGTAAGCTGTGCTCAGCTTCCTTACTGTTTCTTTCTTTCTTTCTTTCTTTTTTAAGCCAGGGTCTTTTTTTTTTTTTTTTTTTTT
>NW_003852528.1:5154681-5156881 GCF_000181295.1 Otolemur garnettii | reverse complement strand
CGATTCTCTTGCCTCAGCCTCCTGAGTAGCTAGGACTACAGGCACCCACCACAACATCCGGCTATTTTTTGTTGCAATTTGGCCAGGGCCGGGTTCGAACCCACCACCCACAGTATATGGGGCCGGCGCCCTACTCACTGAGCACAGGTGCCGCCCTGGAAAGTAACTTTTAACCTAGAATTTTATACTATTACTTGAAAGAACAAGGCACAGAGACATATTTTTTATACATATAAAATCTAAAAGCCTATCAACCACAAATCTTTACTGAAAGAACTCTTAAAAGATACTTCAGCAAGAAGAAAATAAAGAACTCAGAGGGATGACAATGTATAAGAAATGATTGTAGGCTTGGCGCTCGTAGCTCAGTGAGTAGGGTGCCGGTCACATACACCAAGGCTGGTGGATTTGAGCCTGGCCTGGGCCTGCTAAACACAATTGACAACTGCAACCAAAATAAATAGCCAGGTGTTGTGGCTGATGCCTGTCGTCCCAGCTACTCAGGAGGCTGAGGCAAGAGAATGATTAAGCCCAAGAGTTTGAGGTTGCTGTGGGCTGTGACACCACAACACTCTACTGAGGGTGACATAGCAAGACTCTGTCTCAAGAAAAGAAAAGAAAGAAACAAAAGAAAAAAGAAATCAGGGCAGTGCCTGTGGCTCAGTGCGTAGGGCGCCGGCCCCATATACTGAGGGTGGTGGGTTCAAACCTGGCCCTGGCCAAAACGCAACAAAAAAATAGCCAGGTGTTGTGGCGGGTGCCTGTAGTCCCAGCTACTCTGGAGGTTGAGGCAAGAGAATCACCTAAGCCCGAGAGCTGGAGGTTGCTGTAAGCTGTGATGCCATGGCACTCTACCAAGGGCAATAAAGTGAGACTCTCTCTCTAAAAAAATAAAAAAGAAATCATTGTAAGCCACAGAAATTAACAAAATACACCAATAATTTTGATGAACAAAGGACTAAAAATGTTTTCTTTGCAATTTTATGTAAAACTAAAACTCTATGTAACAATCAGATGACTGGCTCAGCACCTGCAGCTCAATGAGTAGGGTGCTGGCCACATGCACTGAAGCTGGTGGGTTTGAGCCCGGCCAGGCCTGCTAAACAACAGTGACAACTGCAACCAAAAGATAACCGGATGTTGTGGGAGGTGCCTGTAGTCCCAGCTACTCGGGAGTCTGAGGCAAGAGAAAGCCTTAAGCCCAAGAGTTTGAGGTTGCTGTGAGCTGTGCTGCTATAGCACTCTACCAAGGGCAACATAGTGAGAATCTGTCTCAAAAAATAAAAAAATAAGATAGCGTGATTGGTGCTTAATAGGTGGTAAGGCACCGAAGGAGATAAAATCTAATTCATTCAAGCTTTATTAGGATAATAGATAATTAAGAATGCTAAATAATATAAGGATTATTTAAGGGCAACACTTAAAATAATAGAAATATATGCTATCTGTACCAAATTGTTGCTGGAATTTCATTCTGCAGTAAGTCCTTGGTCTTGGAGATTCCAGGAATAAACCCACAGACCACAGAGGTCAGTGATTAGATAAAATTTATTTATTTTTTGTGGGGGGGACAGAGTCTCACTTGGTAACCCTTGGTAGACTGCTGTGGTATCATAGCTCATAGCAATGTCAAACTCTTGGGCTCAAGCTATTCTCTTCCCTCAGCCTCCTAAGTAGCTGGGACTACAGGTGCCCACCACAACGCTGGGCTATTTTTAGAGATGGGGTCTTGCTCTAGCTCAGGCTGGTGGATAGGATTTATTAGATAGTAAGTGATAGAAGGAAGAGTAGCACCAGAGCCTCTGCAAATGGGGAAGAGACCCATGTGGAAAATCCCTGTGTAAGTCTTTTGTCTCCAGGCATTATACTGTTTGGAGAATTACACTTGACCAGAACTTGACCCAATGTTGATAAGCAACTGACTGAATGAGGGTATTAAGAAATGAATTCAGTTCTCTCAGCTCGGGAAAAACAGCCCCGCTACTGTCCTACTTGTATTCACAAAGTGCAATTTGGAGAGTTTTTCTTAGTTTGCTTAGGTCTGGAAAATGGAGGGGAGGTGTCCTTGTCCAGTCCCAAATAGGGGGCACCCTGTATCAAAATAAGCAGAACAAGGAAAAGAAAAGAGGGTTAAATACATAAAATAATCCTTACATATTATATAAATATAAATATATAAAGTAACTGTTATATTTTTTAG
>NW_003852528.1:5149984-5154117 GCF_000181295.1 Otolemur garnettii | reverse complement strand
AGCCTGTTCTTTTTTGAAGAACAAAAAAGTATCTACTTTGAAGAGATCCCAAGTGTTAGCTTCTATGCAACAAGAAACCTATAAATACATAAAGCAAAGCTCAACATAACTACATGAAGGTGGTGCCCGTCGCTCAGTGGGTAGGGCACTGGCCCCATATACCGAGGGTGGCAGGTTCAAACCCAGCTCCTGCCAAACTGCAACAAAAAAATAGCCGGGCATTCTGGCGGGCACCTGTAGTCCCAGTTGCTCAGGAGGCTGAGGCAAGAGAATTGCCTAAGCCCAGGAGTTGGAGGTTGCTGTGAGTTGTGTGACACCATAGCACTCTACCAAGGGTGATAAAGTAAGACTCTGTCTCTACCAAAAAAAAAAACAAACCAAAAACTCACAACCTCTTATTTCTGAAAAGATTTTAACTTGCTCCACCAGAATCTGAAAGATTAAGAGTAAGGATGATCAATAGTAGGGATGAGGCCGGGTACAGTGGCTCATGCGTGTAATCCTAGCACTCTGGGAGGCCAAGGTGGGTGGATTACTTGAGCTCAGGAGTTCAAGACCAGCAAAAGCAAGACTCCATGTCTACTAAAAATAGAAAAACTGAGGCAAGAGGATTGCTTGAGCCCAAGAGTTGGAGGTTGCTGTGAGCTATGATGCCTTGGCATTCTATCCAGGGCAACAGCTTGAGACTGTGCCTCAAAAAAAAAAAGTAAGGATGAAAATCTGAGCAATAAAGTTAAGAAGCCTGACCTAATAGGTACATATAGAACTTTGCTGCAAAATTAATAGATTATTTTTTCAGCTTTCCTTAAATATGCAAAAATTCTTTTAATCAATCATAAAGGAAGCCTCAAGAAATGTGAGAGACTCTAAGTTCTCTAGCAAGTAAACTAAAATCAATGATTGTATTAAAGTAGCAAAAAGATACCCCATAAGTTTGGAAAGTTACTTTTCTAAATAATTCATGGATAAATAAAGAACTCACAATAGAAATTGTGAAATATTTAAAAGTGAAGGAGAGTAGACAACTGGGCAACACTGATGGGATGAGGACCTCCAGGGGGTATATTCGAGTTTGCAGACACAAATTTACAGGTATAAATCCATTTACTGAAACCTGGGAAAGAGTGAATTTGAGTTAAGATTTCAATTCCAGAAGACTGATATTTAACAGAAAAGAAAAAGACACAAGCTATATCTGGAAAGAAAATGGGGATAATGTGCTATTGGCTCACTGCCTGTAGCACAGAGGTTACAGCACCAGCCATATGCACCAATAGTGGTGGGTTCGAACCCAGCCCAGGCCAGCTAAATAACAATGACAACTGCAACAACAACAACAACTGGGCGGCCCCTGTAGCTTAAAAGAGTAGGGCGCCGGCCCCATATGCTGGAGGTGGAGGGTTCAAACCCAGCCCTGGCCAAAAACTGCAAAAAAAAAAAAAAGGAACAACAACAACAAAAACAGTCGGGTATCGTGACCAGTGTCTGTAGTCCCAGCTACTTGGGAGGTTGAGGCAAGAGAATTGCTTAAGCCCGAGAGTTTGAGGTTACTGTGAGCTGTGACGTCACAGTACCCTACTGAGGGTGATGTAGTGAGACTCTACCTCACAAAGAAAAAAAAAAGAAAGAAAATAGGGCTGTAATTACAAAAATGGGAGAGCTTAAGAAAATCATAAGGGAATATTATGAATGAATTTGTGTCAGTACATCATGAAGTTCACCTGAATTAGAGTTGTCTGTAAAAATATGTCACCAAAAATGACTGAAGAAGAAACAGAAAGGGGAAACAGACTTACATCCGTGACAATAATGGGACTGGTGATCACAGCCTTCTGGCTCCCACTACTGACCACAGTCTTCAAGGGTCCCTGGGGCTGGCTCCTGCAGGGCAGACATTAGGGATACTCTCCTGTCCTGGTGTCTCTGGGGGCCTTGTGTTTCCCAGGGCAGAGGTCTGGCTGCTCCTGTGGGTCCTGTCCTTACCCCTGCCCCGCATCCAGGCATGTCATCTTGAGGTCACTGGGGCCACGGACCACTCCCACCTTGCATCCTCTGGCTGGCCTGCCCCTCCCCTCATGCAGTGTTGGGTCCTCAACCTGTGGCCTGGAGGGGCCCCAGGGAACCAGCTCAGACTCTGGACATACCAGTATCCCCCATGTCCCCTCAGGGGGAGCCATTGCCTGCCCTGTTTGCCCCAAAAGGGTTTCTTGGGACTGAGGAGGTGGCAGGTGGGAGGGGCCTGGAGACTAGGGAGCAGCTAAGCACCTGTGGCTTGGGCTGGGCCCTCCAGGCCTTCTGTCAGGTACTTGCAAGGGCAACGTGGGGCCCAGGAGCAGCATGACCCAGGGGCGCCAAGTAGGCATAGTGTATCACGTGTCCTGCCCCTGCTTGTTGTGCTGTGGGCATCCAGGGCTCTGTAAGAGGCTGAGTGTGTACGTGGCTGTGCATGGATGTACATGGATGTACATGCACAAAGACTAACATATCCATAGCCACTGGAGCAGAGAACACCAGTAACAGCTTTAACCCTACTTAACACGTGACATTTACTCCCAAGAACATGCCTCTGAAAGCAGACTACTCAGAATAGCCTCTGCTAGGGAGCTGCCACCAACAGCAGACTCACGGCAGATAGCGCACCGCAGGGGCCTGTGACACGCACCCTGGGACCTGCAGAGCCAGAAATTGCCCCCTCCAGACCTGTGGCAGCATATTCTGGGCTTGCCTGGACAGCACCAGCCCACCTCCCAGCTTAGGCAGGGCAACGAGTTCAGTTTTAGGCTTTCTCCATGTCACTGGGCATGCATGTGTGTTATGCTTGCATCCGTGTCATGGCTGCAGGTATGCTGTGCGTGTGTTGCACTGGAGCTGCGTGAATGCTGTGAGTACGTCACATCGCGTCTGCGTGTATACTGTGCGTGCATCCGTGTCAGGCCTGCGTGTATGGTGCGCATGGGTCATGTCAGAGCTGTGTGTATGGTGCGCGTCCATCCTTGGGCATCCAGGGTTCTGTAAGGGGCTGCTTGATTGCTGAGCATGCGTCCGAGTTGGGTCTGCGTGTACGCTGCGCGTGCACACATGTCAGAGTTGTACATGTGTCTGTGTGCTGACATGCAACAGGCACTCCTGCACCTTGCACCCCAGGCGGGATGTTCAGTTCCTCAGGTGAGTGTGTAACTGCTTTTTGGAGACCACCCCCCTTAACGCAGGAGTCTTAGATTTACAAAAAGCAATTAACATATGGAGCAATAACATGTGCTCCACATCACTAATTCCTTGTGGGGGGAAATTTTCTATCTTGTCAAGAATTATGTCTAAGCATTTGCAAAAAGCTTCACAAGCACATTAAATACATCCTTTTGAATTCAGGTTGGGCTGGTTTTGCTGCTCCTGCTGCTCCCAGTTGTACCTTTCCCTTCAGTTCATTACTTGGATTCAATTGTTTGGGTAGAGAGCTCCTCTGAATAAATTTTTCAGTGATGGCACTCAAATCCTGAGTCCCTCTAAAAATGTCTTTCTTTTGTCCTCAGACCCGATAGGTGTTTGGCCCAGGGCAGAATCCTAGGGCCATGATCTGGGGCCACCTGCACCTGTCTCCTGTGTGAGCTCTTCAGTAGGCAGCTGCTCACAGGGCAAGTCCTGTACTTTATCCTGATGAGGACCAGGACCGAGGTGACCTTCAACTATAGGTCAACTGCTGTGAAGTCTCCAGCTGCCTTGCAGCTGACATCTGATGGCCAAGGTCATCCAGTGACATTCAACACAACCTAGAGCAGTGGTGTCCAGAACTGTGTTGATGGAAACAGGCCGCCCCCAGCGACTGCACCCAGAGTCAGGCAAGTGCAACCACGGAACTGAACTTCTGATTTCATGTTAATGAATTTGAACTTGAATATGTGGCAGGGAATGGCTCTCCAGGTAGGCATTGCTGCTCTAGGATCCCAGAAGTAGAAAGGACCCCGTGGCCACATGACTCATTCTCATTCTCTGGAAGGAACGTGTGAGACCCTGAGAGAGGACAACACCCTTGTAGCATGAAAGCCAGACCTTGGGTGTAAATTTTGTATTAAAAAGGCCAAAACGTGCCAGGCATAGTAGCTTGTGCCTACAATCCCAACACTCTTGAGAGGTCA
>NW_003852528.1:5147169-5149906 GCF_000181295.1 Otolemur garnettii | reverse complement strand
ACACACTAAAAATAGAAAAACTAGCTGGGTGTTGTGGCAGGCACCTATAGTCCCAGCTACTTAGGAGGATCGATCAAGCCCAAGAGTGTGAGGTTGCTGTGAACTATGACACCCAGGCACTATAGCCTGGGCAAGAGTGAGACTCTGCCTCAAAACCATAAACAAAAACAAAACCCTCCCAGCTGAAACAACAAGAAGGTCCAAACAGGAGGCCACATTACAAGTGGTCAATAGTTCAGACCTTTGAAAGTTGTCTGTGGAGACTCACTTGGGCTCACGTCTGCTGCTGCACAGCACAGCTGTAGGACATGGGGTGTCTCCACAGCCCTGCACCTTCACCCCACATGAGGACTATGGTGATAACTGACAGCACATGTGGGAAGCAGCCTGCACCATGCCTGGTCACTGCTTCTCGAAGGAGGGCTTTGAGGATCACAGCACACGGCTGTGTCATCTGCTACCCAAATGTTTTCTTAACTTATGTAATGTTCTCAAAATTGGCATCAACAGGTCCAACAGATTCAAGAACCCTGGGTGCGGCAGATCATGGTGGCTTCTGCCCTGCAAATTCGAACTCAAGAGCCAGCTGGGACAGCCCTGAACAACCCAATCCCTTAGAAAGCTTGGGACTATTTCACAGACCCTCTTTCCTGAGACCCCCTTCTGAGCGGTGGAAGCAGCTGTGACTGATGCACGAATGCAGAGTGTCCCGCTTCCTCCCCATGACTGCAAAACCGTGAGCAACCAGCCAGGAAGACTGTGTGGCAAGATTTAATAGCAATGGCATCTCAGAATGGTGAGCGGCATCATGCACGTTGGCTATCATCAGTGCCTCTTTATTGCCATCGGGTCTGTGACTGTTGATAGAGTGACGACTTCAGGAGCAACAGGTGGATTAAAAAACTGTGGCTGGGCAGTTCTTTGAGGAGAGGGACCAGGTAAGGACAAGGAGAGCTCAGAATCGGACGAAGGTGGCATCGATCTGCCTCACAGAGGGCAGGGCCAGCATGACTTTGCGCCTGTACTGTGGGTCCTTCTGCAGGGGGTTGCGCTCCAGGTACACTGTCTCCAGGCTCCTGGCGCCCTTCAGCTCGTCCAGGTCACTCCAGCTCTCGAGGAGATTGTCGTTCATCTGGGAGGACACACACATGCACACATAAGAACAGCCTTGAGAAGCGGATGCCCTGCCCCTTATACCCATGAGCCTCACATCTGCGAGGGGCCATGGTGGTACCCTCAGCCTTCCCACTGGAGAGACAGTGAGATGTGGTACTGAGCTTCCCTGGCACCTCACGAAACCTGTCACTTCCTGCCACCTTTCAGGAGTATCCCAAGTGGATTGTATCTGTCACCCAGGATGGGGCACACCTCAATTCAGATCAGCAGGGGAAAGACCTGCCATACTGGGCCGCAGGGAAGTGCTAAAGCAGGTTTGGCCACGTTTCCTACAAGTCAGTTCTCAGGACCTGTCTCCAGGGCTGAAACTCCGGGCTTTGACTTAAGAGTCAGTAGGTCAGGGGCTGCTCCACCTGACATTCACAACTAGTGTGTAAATTACTCCTACAGCCATTCCATGGGGGCAGCCTTGTTGCCCTTGTCCCATCATGGGTGAATGTATCCAACCAATACCATGTGCCAGGAACAAACAGAAGGGATGGAGGGACTCCAAGGCCCGAGTCGTAGCTCAGAATGGGTCAGGTCTGGCCATATTGCCCTTGCCACGCCTGCCTGCAGGGTGCCTGCCTTTGGCATGCAGTCTTCTCTCTTCAAACGCACCAGCAGGACAAGAGTGTGAAGTGACTCTGACCCCTTCTGTACATTGAGTTCACAATCCACCCCTGTGCAGAGTGCATGCGACCCTGTCAGGATGGAAACCACCTTGGTGAGACCTGTGGTGCCAGGTAAAGCCAGTGAGGCACCCAACTACCTGCGTGAAGTTTTAGGAGGCACTGGGGAGCTCCCGGGAGGCTTTGGCTGCTGCTCCCCTGGGAGGCAGAGCCCTGGCAGGTGACAACAGGCATCTCTTGTCTGTTAGCAGGAGGTTGCAGGCTGTGTCTAAAGGCGGGCTGCTGTGGTGGAACAGGGAGGGACAGTGGTGGCCCAGCCAGGTGCTGGCCTATGTGACACACAAGGGAATGGGAGAAACACACACAGGCCTGATTGGGGTTGCTCATGGAGGACCCAGAAGGACAGGGTCACTGCTTGCTGGGATGGATGCAGCAGAGTAGTGCATGAGCTTAGGTTTTTTAATCCACCTGTTGCTCCTGAAGCACACCTACCCTGTGTGAGTAGGTGGCTGCCACCACACTGGCACTGGATCGGCAGCTGGGCTGGAGAGTGGAGTTTCAGGGGAGACAAGGAGCTGGAGGCAGAGAATGGGTGGACTTCAGGCAGCGCTGGGGAGCTTAGGCAGGAGTCTCAGGGGTTGCTTAGGAGAGAGAGGACAGAAAAGGTGCAAAGGCAGAACCCTGAGTAGTCCTGTGCTCTGTGGGCAGCAAAAACCAAGCAGGAACCAGCAAAAACCAAGGAGTCAGGTGACAGCAGGACGTGACAGCAGGATGAGGTGACAAGAGTGAGCAGGAGGGAGACACCAGGATGAAGTGACAACAGGAGTGAGGAGACGGCAGGATTGAGGTGACATTAGGAGTGAGGAGATGGCAGGAGTGAGGAGACGGCAGGAGGGAGGTGACATCAGGAGTGAGGAGACAGCAGGAGGGAGGTGGCATCAGGAGTGAGG
>NW_003852528.1:5146446-5146723 GCF_000181295.1 Otolemur garnettii | reverse complement strand
GCAGGAGTGAGGTGACATCAGGAGTGAGGAGACGGCAGGAGTGAGGCGACATCAGGAGTGAGGAGATGGCAGGAGTGAGGTGACAGCAGGAGGTGACGGCAGGAGGTGACATCAATGAGTGAGGAGATGGCAGGAGTGAGGTAAAGCAGGAGTGAGGAGATGACAGGAGAGAGGTGACCGCAGGAGTGAGGTGACATCAATGAGTGAGAAGATGGCAGGAGTGAGGAGACGGCAGGAGTGAGGAGACATCAGGAGTGAGGAGATGACAGGAGTGAGG
>NW_003852528.1:5144756-5145316 GCF_000181295.1 Otolemur garnettii | reverse complement strand
GACATCAGGAGTGAGGAGATGGCAGGAGTGAGGAGACGGCAGGAGAGAAGTGACTGCAGGAGTGAGGAGAGGACAGGAGAGAGGTGACTGCAGGAGTGAGGAGACATCAGGAGTGAGGAGAGGACAGGAGAGAAGTGACTGCAGGAGTGAGGAGACGGGAGGAGTGAGGTGACATCAGGAGTGAGGAGATGGCAGGAGTGAGGTGACGGCAGGAGTGAGGAGACAGCAGGAGTGAGGAGACAGCAGGAGAGAGGTGACCGCAGGAGTGAGGAGATGACAGGAGAGAGGTGACCGCAGGAGTGAGGAGATGGCAGGAGAGAGGTGACCGCAGGAGTGAGGAGATGGCAGGAGTGAGGTGACATCAGGAGTGAGGAGATGGCAGGAGAGAGGTGACCGCAGGAGTGAGGTGATGGCAGGAATGAGGAGACATCAGGAGTGAGGAGACAGCAGGAGTGAGGTGACCGCAGGAGTGAGGAGATGACAGGAGAGAGGTGACCGCAGGAGTGAGGAGACGGCAGGAGTGAGGAGACGGCAGGAGTGAGGAGACATCAGGAGTGAGG
>NW_003852528.1:5140371-5143977 GCF_000181295.1 Otolemur garnettii | reverse complement strand
CAGGAGTGAGGTGACATTAGGAGTGAGGAGACAGCAGGAGTGAGGTGATGGCAGCAGTGAGGTGACAGCAGTAGCGAGCCCTGGAAGCTAAATTTGGAGAAGACTCCAGAGGAATACTGTGATCAAAGTGTGCTGGAGGCAGCAGGACAAGAGGTGAAGGGGACACTGAGTCTAGCCACATGCCCACTGGGCAGTGACAGTCACAATGCCTAGAAGATGGGCAGAGTGGGCAATGACTACTGGTGTGGGAGACTGGTGGCTGAACACCCCTGTGGCAGTGAGGATGGCAGCTTGACTGGTGCATTTCAAGTAAAGGGTAGGAGGGCAGGAGCAGCAGCAGTTGGGCTGGACCCTCTTCTGGGTAGGGGGATGGGGGACCTGAGGGCAGGCAGCTTGCCCGTGTGCCCATAGAGGAGACAGGCGGAATGGAGGGCAGCTGCTGTGTGATGTCCTTGCATGGCACAGAGGGCTGGCTTCTGAGGGCACAACCTTTACCCTGTCAGGGGAGGTGGGAAGAACCTGGAAACGTGGGAGAGTCTTGGTCTCTCCAGAAACTGCAGCAGGGACATTACTGAGGGTGGGAGAGGAAGGTGTGAGACTGCCAGCTCAGACAGCCATGGCAGCTAAGGCTTTCAGTGGGGTTCACACTAATAAATTCAGGGTACTCCTAGCAACTCCTCTTTTCCTTTTCTTTCCCAGTTACTTTAGTTGTGTGGGTTAACCACAGTTGGAATTTTTAGGAGTCTGACTTGAAGGTCACTTGTGTGCACCAACCTCACGGTCAGAGCTCCTCATGACCCAGGGAAGGTGGGAATATGAGGGGCAGGTGACAGAAGTGGTGGGTTCACTGCTGAAGGGCCTGGTGGGGCAGTAGGACTTTGTAGGAGGTTGCTGAAGGACTGAGCTGCCAGGAAAGCTGTGGTTAGTGGTGGTAAGAGAGTGGGCAGCTTGACTGGGTGTGGTCTGAGGTGGGCTAGAAGTCACTGAAACTTTTCTGAAGGTGAGGAGGTCAAGGGGATGAGACGCCAGATCAATGGAAAGACCATTTGTGGGGAGCTGAATCCCAAGATTTATGACTATATTGGTGTCACAAAGCATGGGCAGGGCAGTCTCAGCTGCGGGACCACAGGGCACCCTGAGTGCCAGCATACCCTTCATAGCACGGGGGCAGGTGCTGCACAATGACCAGCCTAAAGGTGTAGATGTGGACCAGATAGTCCCAAGCTACCTTCAAGTGCAGAGACAGAATAGAAAAGATGACGATGGTGGTGAGAAAATTCTTTTTTTTTTTTGAGACAGAGTCTCAAGCTGTCGCCCTGGGTAGAGTGCCATGGCGTCACACCTCACAGCAACCTCCAACTCTTGGGCTTAAGCGATTCTCTTGCCTCAGCATCCCAAGTAGCTGGGACTACAGGTGCCCCCACAAGGCCGGCTAGAGAAATTCTTTAAAGTGATTTTGTGACTAAAAACTAACGGGCTTGGCTTCTTATTGGCTATAAATGATACTTCCCTGTTGGTATAGCCACTGATTTTGCAGTGAGTGCTGAGCACTGTGGACAGTATTTTGAAGGGGCTCTGGACTCTCTGAAGAGTGAGTTTTCTGTCCTAATGGGCAGTCTGGTTACTGGCTGATCTCGTACCTGTGTGGGCTTTACAGCCTAAGAGTTTCCTAAGCCCCTCTAAAGTGGGGACGCAACCTCCTAATTCTGCCTCCTGTGGGTACCATGCTAAAGCTTCTTGTAGGCTCTATGGGGGGTTAAGAGTAAGTGTCCAAGCTCGTGGTTCTCCACTTGAGCAGCTCCCCTGCCTGGCCTCCCTCTTCTCTGGCACAGCCATCTAGCAAGCCTGGGTGGGTGGCGCTGGTGTCCACAGTGCCCTGCCCTCAGCCCCATGGACTTCTGGGCACCCCACTGCATGGCTCCCTCTCACTAATGTCTTGTCTCGAACCTTCAGCTGCCACAAACTCTGACCTCAGCTTCTTCAGCCAGCAGAGTACTATATTCTGCTGGGGAAACTTTCTTGGCCAAGCACAAGGCAGTCAGGGGAGTCACATTGCTGACGTGCTATAGTCTTGTGCTGCCTGAATGGAGCTGTCTCAGAGTTTGGAATATTCTTATGGCAGGAGGGTTAGGCTGGTACCAGTTCTATAGTCACTGCTGGATGGACTTTAATACCTTGCTGACTATTGTGAGTCTCCTGGAGAGGAGCATCCTATGCAGGGTTCACCCTTGTGAGGGACTCTCACCTCACAGAGCTTCTGTAGGGGAGCACACACTGCAGTTGGGAAACCAAGATGTCTTTGAACCCTGATCAGAAAGACTGGGCAGCGCCTGTGGCTCAGTGAGTAGGGCGCCGGCTCCATATACTGAGGGTGGTGGGTTCCAACCCGGCCCTGGCCAAACTGCAACAAAAAATAGCTGGGCGTTGTGGTGGGCGCCTGTAGTCCCAGCTACTCAGGCTGAGCAAGAGAATCGCCTAAGCCTAAGAGCTGGAGGTTGCTGTGAGCTATGATGCCATAGCACTCTACCAAGGGCAACAAAGTGAGACTCTGTCTCTAAAACAAACAAACAAACAAAAAAGGGAAGTGAGTGGGCCTTGGACTCCTCACCAAAACAAAAGGCTGTGGCTTGAGACCTCTGGAGCTCAGACTGGTGCCCTCCTGCCTAGTGCCTCACGGGGAGGCAAAGTAGGATAAATTCTTTTTTTTTTTTTGAGACAGAGCCTCAAGCTGTCCCCCTGGGTAGAGTGCCATGGCTTCACTGCTCACAGCAACCTCCAACTCCCCGGCCCAAGTGAGTCCCCTGCTTCAGCCTCCCAAGTAGCTGGGATCACAGGCGCCCACCACAACACCTGGCTATTTTTGGGTTGCAGCCATCATTGTTGTTTGGCGGGCTGGGCTGGATTAGAACCCGCCACCTTAGGTGTATGTGGCTGGCGCCCCAGCCGCTTGAGCCACAGGTGCCGAGCCAGGGTAAATTCTTACATGCTGGCAAAATCTATCTATTACACTTCCACAAGCTGAGTTGGCCATGTGGCTAGTGCAAAGTCTGCAAGATTAGAATTCCAGAGGAAGAATGCCAGGCACGGCCAGCAGGTGCTCAGTTAACAGACCATGCTAAGGTGGAGAGGCACTAAAATGATGCACACACAGGACTCAACATTTTTACCTTACTACATTAAAAAACTATGTTCCTTTAATAAAAGGAGCAATATTACCCTGTATGTAAGAAACAAATTTTTTTTGTTTTTTTTGAGACAAGAGTCTTAAGCTGTCGCCCTGGGTAGAGTGTTGTGGTGACATAGTTCACAGCAACCTCAAACTCTGAGGCTTAAGTGATTCTCTTGCCTCAGCCTCCCAAGTAGCTGGGACTACCGGCGCCTGCCACAGTGCTCGGCTGTAGTTGTCATTGTTGTTTGGCAGGTCTGGGCTGGATTTGAACCCACCAGCTCTGGTGTACGTGGCTGGCTCACCCTAGCTGCTGAGCCACAGGCACTGAGCTAGAAATAAGACTTTTTTTTTTTTTTTTTTTTGAGACAGAGCCTCAAGCTGTCCCCCCCGGTAGAGTGCCGTGGCATTACAGCTCACAGCAACCTCCAACTCCTGGG
>NW_003852528.1:5137165-5139483 GCF_000181295.1 Otolemur garnettii | reverse complement strand
AAAAAAAACCAACTAGATGGGATAAATAAAATACCCGAAGATGCAGATACAGCTCCAGCGCCTCATCTGTGCCACTCACGCAGCAGCCTAAACACACCAGTAGAAGGCAGAGACATCAGATTGGGTCAAAGACCTAACTATGGAGTGTCTACAAAAAATACATTTCATTTATACAGACTTTGGTGAAGAGTAAACAAATAGAGAAAGAGTCTAAGAGAACAGTAATCACAGGACAGATGGAGTGGACATGCTGGTATCACACAAAGCCACAGGGCAAGGGCCCAGGGGACAGCAGGAAAGAGGGGCCTCTCGGATAACAGGGATCAGTTCACAAGAGGACATTACAGTCCTAACCATATATTCACGTCATAATAGACCTTCAAAATATAAAAAACAAAAACCAAGGAGAGTGACAAGAGAAACAGGCAAAGTGACAGTCAAGGTAGGAACGTTTCAGCACTCTCCCTCAGTGACTGGCACAACAAGGAGACAGAAGATCGGCAAACATGACATTTGGGCTATGAAAACCCTCTCAGGACAAGTTTCCTATTTCCTTCCTAGATGCTAAGTGCATCTCAAATGTGATATGGGCATCAAACTGAGTCTGAGATTTCCTCGTTTGAAGTTTCCTTTCTAGAATCCCAGCCCCTTAGCTGTACAGCAGGTCAGATCACCTCATGTGCAGGGTTACTGAGACACAGAAAGCAGTCTGGACACCATAAAGCACTACGAAAATTCTAGCAATCTTTCCCCTCTTTGTCTGCTGCTCTAAGATTGGTCCACATTACAGGGTCAAGAACTACCCAGCCCCAGAAGCTGACTGCCACCCTGCCTCCCTGCTAGCTGTGCTGCCCAGCTGGCCCCTGCCCATGGTCTCAGCATTCCATGCCCTGGCAGGGCACTCAGAGCTTCCAAAACACTGGTTCAGCATCAGCTGGTTTCCCAAACCTATTCCCTACAGCTTCTGCCAGGTGCTCTTTGCCAGCAGACCCTGTCAGGTCAGTGCTGCACATCTGTGGGGCTTGCAGGCCATGGATAAGGCTGATAGCAACTGTGCAACACCCACCCAAACTGCAGTACTGCCTGGACTGGAGACCCCCGTGTCCTCTCACACATTCTACTCACGGGACAGTTCAGTCACAGTGTCACCAGCCCCAGTGTGTGCTGGACTTACCCAGAATTCCTGGAGCTCTGTTAGATGGCTGACATTTTCAATCTTTTTGATTCTATTTGACGCAATGTCCAACATGGTGAGTTTGTTCTAAAATAAGGAAATAAAATATTTCCTGGATTACCTCAATTTGACAATGATTGGTGACCATGTGTGTAGTGTCTCGCCTTCCTAGGACAGGCGGGCAAGGAGGGTGATGTGACTGCCCACTTCCTGAAGCCTCCCTGGGCCAGAGCATCGCCAGGACCTGCATAGCCCCTGCCTTAGGTGCTTGTGGTAAGGGGTCTGAGACTGTGCCAGACTCTGGCCCGAGCTTCCAGACCCTTGCCCATTAGGATGCCAGTGAGTTTGATGGTCCTGAGGGGAACAGGGTTATCTGGGGCTCTGAGATGGCTCTGAAGGTAGGTGATAACTGTAGTAACATTTACTTTATGCTTATTGTGAGGAAATACATGATAACAAGTAGTCCTCAAAATGGGAAATCTCTGCATTTAGGGAAGAGGAACTCGGAGGGATGAGAAACTGTTGAGGCACACAGTGGAGGTGAGAGGTGGTACTTCAGACCCAACTCTGAGCTCACCTCTGGAAAGAGGTCCCCAGGACACAGATGCAGAGAGGGGAAAGCCTGGACACTGAGGGGATGAGTCTCTTGCTACCTGGGAACTCAACAGCTGATGGGAACACAAAGGTGAGCAGGTGCTCTGGGCTGACTGCCCAGGGCGTACCAAGGTGTGAGCTCCCATGACTGTCTACTCTAACAGCACATTGGATATGGACTTTCCTGTACACATGGGCTAAACCAGGGGGATTTTGGTTTTTTTTTAAAGCTTACAGAGTTTCAATATTTAACATGAGAACAATTTTGACTCTGTCAAAGCACCACTGTTTGCTACAGTGTGAGATTCTCTGATGCACTCCCTTCCTCTCTGCCCATATGCCCCTTTTCCCCCACCCACTTTAAGAATTCTCACCTATTTTCTTTTCTTTTTTTTGTTTTGAGACAGAGTCTCCCAATGTCGCCCTCTGTAGAGTACTGGGACGTCACAGCTCACAGCAACCTCAAACTTTTGGGCTTAAGTGATTTCCTTGCCTCAGCCTCCCAGGTAGCTGGGACTACAAGTGCCTGTCACAATGCCCGGCTATTTTC
>NW_003852528.1:5128913-5136992 GCF_000181295.1 Otolemur garnettii | reverse complement strand
GGCATCACAGCTCACAGCAACCTCCAACTCCTGGACTTAAGTAATTCTCTTGCCTCAGCCTCCCAAGTAGCTGGGACTACAGGCACTCGCCACAACACCAGGCTATTTTTTTGGTTGTAGTTGTCATTGTTGTTTGGCAGGCCCCGGTTGGATTTGAACTTTGTGTACATGGCTGGCACCTTAGCTACTTGAGCTACAGGCGCCAAGCCGCCGTGTCTATTTTTATACTGCATTTCTGGTATTAATTCCAAGAAATCCAAACACCACAAACACAAGCTCCCAGCCTGCAGCTCTGCTGACTTGAAAGTGCCAAGGCTACAGCCTCAGAGTTCCTTGAGGGCCTGGTACGCACACGAGAGCCACCACTCTCCAGCAGGTGCATGATCCCTGAGCTCTCTCCTGTGAGGCCAGGCACAGGTATGTAGCAGAGGCAGCCCCTTTGGCCTCATTATCTTGGGCCCAGTCTCATGTGCTCATAGAAGACTGGGCACCATAGTGTGATAGGGAGGGCAAAATGGGCCTCAGAACTCTAAGGAGGAGGGGAGTGTTGGTGGCCTGCAGACATGGAGTGTGGTAGCAGGGCTGGAGTGAGGCCTGTCCAGCACTCTGGGACGCTTGAGGTCAGCAGGTGCCACAAGCGTGGAGGCTATGAGATGAAAGCCTGACACATGCAGCAGTGTTTGGGTCACAAAAGCCTAAGCACCTAGGCCATGCTGTGGCAGAGACCTGGGGGTTCTAGCTGTTGGGGTGCTCCGTCACCTCTGAGCTCGGGGCTCAGGTAGGTACCCCATACTCTTTCACATTTTTCTCAGGGAGTGTGCATCTGAAAGCAAACTGCTTAAAAGAAAAATAGAAAAAAGGAGTGGGAGAGGGTGAGCAGGGACCCCAGAGGCTACAACATGATGCCACAGAAGTCACTTCAGCATGAAGCTGGGGGAGAGCAAACTCCAGAGCAGAACAAGTGTCACGGGACAGCAGGAGGCTGTCTGATATACTGGGTCAATGCATTTGCCATCTAAGAAAAAGGTGCACTTCCTTCTTTATCTCCTACCACACAAATAAATTAGATAAATTAAGAGATACAACGTAAAAGAAAATATTTGTCTGATCTCTAGGTGAAAAAAATCCCAGAGGAAAGACTTGCATTTGATGTGACAACAAGCCCTGCAATGCAACAACATGTTTTCTGTTTTGCATCAGAGGCCCAGGAACAACCTGGTGTTTAACTAGGTCATGCTGGGAGCCCTGTTGAGGACTCTGAGTTACACCTTCTGCCCACCTGCCTGGGACTCCCTGGGCATGGGTTCCTTGGCTGGCATCCTGCTGTGTGTACCTGCTGGCCCCAGCCCCACCTCCCTAGCTCCAGCCACAGACACAGTCCCACCTTTCAGGGATGTCCAGATCACTGCACTACAGAGGGACACAGGTCTATGTGCTAATTTTGTAAACTTAGTTTGATTACAAAGTCAGAGGAAGTGGACTAAACTTCTTATAGGCAAATTCTAATTTCTCCAAAATATTATGTAGATGTTGGTGAAATGAAATTAAAAATGTGGTTGTTCCTGCAAAATAACATTATTAATGGCAACAAGGCCCTGGGGCT
This sequence comes from Otolemur garnettii, assembly GCF_000181295.1. NCBI lineage: Eukaryota > Metazoa > Chordata > Mammalia > Primates > Galagidae > Otolemur > Otolemur garnettii. Next base: position 5,135,389 of record NW_003852528.1, on the reverse strand, counting down.
AAGATAGAGAGGCCAAAGCAGCCTTTAATCTGATTAAAACTGTTTATAATCACAAAAAAATGACTAGTCTGGTTACATTTGCTGGCAATGAAACAAAACAGAAAAAAAAAAACCCAGTAAAATTGAACAAGAAAAGTCTTTTATTTGTCTTGAATATTGCACCGAGGAAAGCAGGTTGGACTACAGGCAGCTCAGGGCAGGGGGCTGTCCTGTCTCTGAGTCAGGAAGGGGCAGGAGCCCAGCAAAGGCATGGGGCAGAGGGGCCAGAGCACTGAGCTAGCCTGGGGCCCTCTGGGCTGGAAGTGGTGGCTGAGGCAGATGGGAATAGGAGTGGGACGCTCAGTGGCCTGGAGCAGAGAGGGAAAGGACCCTTTCCCCCAAATCTTCCCATGTCTATAGCACACAGTGGACAAATAGTGCACACGGCCCTGGAGGACACCTGTGCTGAAATTCCACATGACCATTCTGCACAAAGCACCAGCCCTTCAGGGCACGCTCAGGGCAGGGGCTGCCAGGCACACACCGTCAGCACTTCCCAGCCCGAGGAGGCTGCATCAGTGTTTAGGTGGTAAGGCCAGTGGGTGCGGCCTGGCTCACTGCCAGCCCTGCCCTGTCTGCTGCCCACAGCCCAGATGGCCCAGGGTGCCTTACATTGTTCTCCAGGCCCTCGATGACCTCGATGCCGTTGTGGCTAAGGTACAGCTCCCGCAGATTCACCAGGTTCTGCAGACCCTCGATCTTGGTCAGCCGGTTGCTCTGCAGGAACAAAGCAGAGGGTGAGTGATGGAACAGTTCTAGAAAGTGAGGCTTCTTATCACGGAGGTTTCTAAGAAGAGGGCATTTCTCTTAAAATGTACTAGAATGAGATTCGTGTAAGGTGAAGAAGGCTTGCAATTCTATCTGCTGTATTGGGCTGAAGCTCATGGAGGGAAATCAGCAGCTTTCTAATGTAAAGAACACTCTTTACAGGTATGTGGGGAAAGTCTACCTGAATTTAATAATTTTAAAATATCAACTACTGAATATTTTAAAGTAAACTAAACATTCTCATTTCTTTCAGTATAAATTATAACTCAATGACTTTTTTTGGAGACAGAGTCTCACTTTGTCACCCTTGGTAGAGTGTGCCACGGTGTCACAGCTCACAGCAACCTCTAACTCTTGGGCTTAAGTGATTTTCTTACCTTAGCCTCCTGAATAGCTGGGACTACAGGTGTCTGCCACAATGCCTGGCTATTTTTTGAGATGAAGTCTCGCTCTGACTCAGGCTAGTCTTGAACCCATGAGTTCAGGCAATCTACCTGCCTCGGCCTCCCAAGTGCTAGGATTATAGGAGTGAGCCACTGCCCCGGCCTCGAATGACTTTTTAAAAGAAGCCTGCTGAACAACTGCCTGAGCAGATGTGACGATGTCCTCTTGCCCCTTGTGGTCACTCAGGGGACCCCAGCCAGGCCCTATCTACAGAGCACCCGGATATCTGGCTTCAGGGGTCCAATTCCACTAATTTGCTTCTAATAGAAATGGTAAATATGGGCGTGGCATACCCCGTGCTTTCTAGTTCCCAGTGTGGAAGCTGGACAGGGCTTACATTCTTTACCCACGTGGAAGGAACTGCTTCCATCACTAAGCCAAACACTTGGGAGGACTAAGAATAAGCTCAATCTTCTCCCATCCAGGCCCAACCCTGCTTAGCTTCTGGGATCATATGAGACTGGGCAAGCCTAATCTCAAGAACCCTTTGGCTAAAAACCATCTAGGACTGGCTAGGTGCCCACAGCTCAGTGGTTAGGGTGCTGGCCACATGCACCAGGGCTGGTAGGTTCGAACCCGTCCCGGGCCTGCTTAACAATAATGACAACAAAAAAATAGCCGGGCGTTGTGGTGGGCACCTATAGTCCCAGCTACTTGGGAGGCTGAGGCAAGAGAATCCCTTATGCCCAAGAGTTTGAGGTTGCTATGAGCCACAGCACTCTACCGAGGGCGACATACTGAGACTCTATCTCAAAAGAGAAAAAAAAAAACAAAAAGCCATATAGGACTATTTGTGGCAAAAAGGAATATGACCCTTGAAGGTGGAATTTTGGCAGGTGCAGTGGCTCGCCTTGGATCCCAGCACTCTAGGAGGTGGAGGCATGAGGACTGCTTTAGCCTAGGAGTACGAAACCAGCCTGGACAACAGAGTGAGACTACATCTCTAAAACAAATGAAAAAAAAATCAGCCAGGCATTGTGGTGGGCACCTATAGTCCCAACTATTCAGGAGGCTGAGGCAAGAAGACGGCTTGATCCCAGGAGTTTGAGGTTGTTGGAGCTGGGATGATCCCACTGCACTGTAATCCATGAAACAAAACAAGACTCTGCCCCAAGTTTGGTGCCTGTGGCTCAAGTGGCTAAGGCGCCAGTCACATACACTTAAGGTGGCAGGTTCGAATCCAGCCCAGGCCCACCAAACAATAATGACGGCTGCAACCAAAAAATAGCTGGGTGTTGTGGCAGGCACCTGTGGCCCCAGCTACTTGGGAGGGTGAGGCAGGAGACTCGCTTGAGCCCAGGAGTTGGAGGTTGCTGTGAGCTGTGATGCCACAGTACTCTACCCAAGGGGACAGCTTGAGGTTCTGTCTCAAAAATAAAAAAAAAAAAGACTCTGCCCCACTCCCAAAAGGGACAAAAAGGAATAAAATTTTAGTTCAGCATATGTGTGTGTATGTGTGTGTGTGTGTGTGCGTGCACGTGTGTGCCCATGTGCACACGTCTGTGGCATTTGTGTTCAGAAAGACCAATACCTGCATACTGAGAACGGTCAGATTGGTGAGTGCATCCAAGTTCTGAAGTTTAGTAATTTTGTTTTTCCCCAAAAACAAACTCTCCAGGCTGGTCAGTGTGTCAATGTTCTCAATTGCCTGTGAAAAGGACAGAGGAGTGGTCAGCACTATGCAGCCAACGAGCTAAGTGGGTGGGGTGAGTGCCCAGCTCGGGAGCAAAGCTGCCTGGGGTTAGCTCTGCAGTGTCAGGCAAGTTACTTGTCTGCTCTGGAAACTCTCTAGGAAAATCTTTTTTTTTTTGCAGTTTTTGGTCGGGAGCCAGGCTTGAACCTGCCACCTCCAGTATATGGGGCCGGTGCCCTACTCCTTTGAGCCACAGGCGCTGCCCTCCAGGGAAATCTTAAAAAATATGAAAAGCAAGAAAAATGCTGGAGAGTCTAAGGCTCTGTTTCTTGTACTCCCAATCTCATGTTCCCAGAGCTCTGGGGTTGTGGGACAGTGTGGAAACCTGGGCACTGGCAGGTTTCTTAATGCCCTCCCAATCCTAGACTGCTGAGTTGAGAAGTCATTATGACGCTCTATACAGTATTCACTAAAATGTACTCCATGAGCCTCTGTCTCTAGACAGAGACGAGATGCTGGAAGTTCTGACTCTGAGTCTTTAAAATCCTGTAATGCCCACTTAGGGTTCAAGGCTAGGTGCCCTCACACCATGGTGCTTGCCCCTTCTGCACGGTTCCCACAACTTCTCTGCCTCTCCTTGCTGTGAACACATGCTCCTCTATTTAGCCACAGACCCAGCACAGGCAGGGACAACACTGTCCTACCAGGTCTTCCCAGGTGCCCTGTGTAGAGTGGGTTGTTTAGCAACTCCTTACTGACTCCAGGCTGCCTCTTATCTAGAGTATGTTATTCTTCAAGTATTTCAGCAGACACCAAATAACCAGACTAAGCAGGTGCTAGCAAAGTGGAGCCTCCAGCAAGTGCAGAAAGGGCATCTCAGCTAGCCTGTCACAGCAGGACTTGGCTATGGGTGTGGGGAAGGGCCACCTCAAAGGCTGTATTAATTTGTGATGAGCCACGGTTCTCCTGGAAAGTTCCATAGTGAGGTACTTGATAATTGCTGACATCTGGGCTGCTCTAGAGTTTTAAATGTGCTGCATTGCTATTTGTGGACACGAGATCTCTAACAATTACTGTCAAAAGACTCTTGCCAAAACCAGCCTCCTTTGGTCTGTATCCTGCCCAAGCTCTCAAGGCCCAGCAGGACAGAGTAAGGTGTCCCGTAACACTTTCAGCAGTCACATGGGGGCTGAGAGGGAGGGGCACTGGAAACTCAGAGTGGGGAGGATGCTTGACTGAACCTCCACACAAGCCCCACAAGTGTGGGGCTCAAGGGGTCATCTGGCTGGTGAAGTGTGCATCCCTGCGCATGGGAACTAGGCCTGCTCCCTGCCTGGCAGGTCCAGCTCCAGTCCTTTAAGGATGGCTTCCCAGGCTCCCCTCCAGCAGATGCCAGAGACTGTGACACCAGCTATGAGCCAGCTGGTGAAGGGCCTACTCTTGCATCTGGGAGCACTGTGCTGCATCACTTTTCAATTCTCTTATCTGTACTCTGCCCCACAGCTTCAGTGTCAAATGGATCCTGGAGAACAGCTCTAAGTGGGCTGGGGGTGTACCCCAGGGTACAGAGGGTTTCAGTAGCAAGACTGTTTCTAAAGCTCCTGCTGAGGACACCAGAGCACTGAAGTGACCACTTTTCCGTGCTTGGGAAACCCATCTATCTCTAAGGGGCATGCTGGCGAGCCCAGCCATGAGTACATGTGAAAGTAAGAAAGCAGGTGTTCTGGGTTGGCTATTTGGCCTTGGGCAGGACACAACTGGAAGGGACTGAGTCAGGGTCATGATGTGGACAGGGAGCAGCTGACATCCATGTGCAGAGGAGAGGCAGAACTACTCTATTTGGGCCTGTATTCTTACCGGTGCTGACTTTCAGCTAGCATTTTTTTCTTAAGAGTATCTTCCCTGTTTATGAAAAAATTCACAGCACCATCAGAAAATAAAAGCCAGCCACACGCCCACATGCATCCCTGCCTCACCCGCACGCAGCCTGAGGATGTCAGGCAGCGTGGCCACACCTACCCGGATGCGGTTGGACCCCAGTTCCAGCATCTGCAGCTGATGCAAGTTGCTTACATTCTCTATTTTATTGATTTTATTGTTGACCAAGAAGAGTTTTTTCAGTCGTGTCAACTTGTCAATCCCTTCAATGTTTCTCAAGAGATTAAAAGAAATGTCTAGAACCCTAGGAATAAAGAAAACATTTTTTAAAAAATGAACTGAGGATGCATAGAATTTAGCTAAATTTGAGGTGGCATCACCACCCAGGGGACCACAGGGACATGTGCCCAGGGCCTGGGGAGAGAAGAAGGCAGCTATAGCCCCCGGCGGCCTGGCTCCCAGTGCTGTGTGTGAGGTAGAAACCATGTTTCCTTTACAGCTGTGCCCATGGCAGGACCTAATTTCAGGCTCTGCACACAGAAGGGACTGGAAAAGTACTAAATTAAAAGCAAAACAAAAATCAACAAGCAACAAAGAGGCAGAAATCCAGGTAAAGTTATATCTAGGACTTGACTCCTAAAATTAGAAATATCACTTATTACTTTATTTAAAAAAAAGTTCAAAAGGCAAAAGGGAAAACTATGGATTTATCTTCTCTTCTACCTAACTGTGCCATCATCCCTTAACAGAGACTGGCCAGAAGCCTCCACTGAAGCCTCCCTTCAAAGGTTTGCTTTGCAAGTCAAGGCTGCTCAGCCAGCCAGTGACCTGCACGAAGCTGACGTGCCCTCCTGGAGCCCTGGACATGGGCAGGCAGGGACCCGGGAGCCAGAGACAGGGCAGGACCCTGTGGAAAAGGTGGCCTCCCCCAGGCCAAGAGCTGGGCAAGGGCCAGCTCTGGGGAGAATGGACGCCCTCATCCATTATTTCCCTTGCCCCAGCAGGACTCACTCCAGCTCCGTCAGCGCCTCCAGGTTCTCTATCTTCTTGATCTGGTTGTCATAAAGATCTAGCTCTCGAAGACTCTGTAGCTCCTCCAGATTCTCAATGCATTTAATTAAATTTTGACGGAGGCAGAGAGTCTGGGGGACGGAAAAGGACAATTGACATAGGCAAGGGGGACGCCACAAGAAAAGCATCAGCTGTTACAAGAGGACACAGGTCAGGCCTTCCTGGTAGAAAGATGTGCTTTCATTCTGTTTTCTAGAAAGGCGCTGGCCTTCAAGACACAGGTGTGCCAGAAGGTACTCTAGAAGTGTGCCAGCCCACCTGAGGCTGGAGGCAGACCCACCAGGGAGGGATGTGTGCCACCTCCTGGCAAAACAAAAGAGCTCTTAGTGCACTCTATTCTGAAAAACAAATGTAACTGAAGTCCATTGAGGCAACGAAATCTGTCCTTCTCCCAAATAGCCAGCCAGCTGACCTGATGAGCTCCCCTCTGCTCTGGCCTGGGTTTCCTTGGCTCAGCCCTGATATCCCTCTTAAAGCCTTCTGCAAAGACAGGTGTTGCTGGGGGTTGCCTGAGCCCAGAAGGCCACCCTAGACCCTGTCTTAAGAGTATTTAAAAAAATGGGGAGATGCCTGTGGCTCAAAGGAGTAGGGTGCTAGCCCCATATACCGGAGGTGGCGGGTTCAAACCTGGCCCCGGCCAAAC
>NW_003852528.1:5125747-5128186 GCF_000181295.1 Otolemur garnettii | reverse complement strand
CCACCTTAGGTGTATGTGGCTGGCGCCCTAGCCACTTGAGCCACAGGCGCCAAGCCAACAGACATACTTCTATTTGACAATGTGAATGTTACTTTCTTTGCATTATTACTATTATTACTGCCTAGTATTTTGTTGCAGCAATCGTCTGATTTCTTTTCTGAATGTATTTATCTTCTTTCGTTCTTTATGAGATTTTTGTTCTCAGTCCTTATGTTAAAAATTATTATTGTCATTAAATTTAGCCTTTTAATTCTGTGAAGGCAAAAAAAAAAAAAATGCTGAGTGCTTTGGTGCAGGCTCAATCTGAAGTGGGGCCTCGCCCTGGGCTGCTGGGTCAGGGAGGCCAGCTCTGGCCCTCAAACTCACTCCCAACACATGTAGGATAAACACAGATGCTAGATGAGATCCAGAGGCAGCCCAGTGCCCTCACAGGGTAGGGCAAGCCTAGGACTAGCTTCCCGCTTCTGGATTTACTCACACCCCAGGGAGCGAGACAAGTCATCTCAAGGCCAGGCCAACAGCCCTCTCACCTTCACTTTCTTCAGAACCTCAAAGCCTTCGATTTTTCCAATGCGGTAGTGATTCAGATCAACATCCTGAAACCAAAGAAACCTAGCTTAGCTACAGCAAAGTGCCTGAAGACCCATTTCCTAAAACAGAAGTGACTGGAGGCAGCCTGGCAGGTGATAGGGCGAGCACCAAGGGCTCTTTTGTCTTAGTTTTATGTAAAACTGACACTTAAAATGACTGGCATAAGACACCTTTTTGTCACCTCTAGCTCCCATGAGTGCAACATGTGCCAAGTCCACCAATACACACCCTCCCACCAGCATCAGAGAGGCCTGGTGGCCGGTGTCACACAATACAAGACTCTGTCCTTCTGCAAGTGCCTCTGAGTATGACAGTCACTGGAGGGACACAGTTTGAGTCAAAGACACCTTGTCTGCCACACAATGCCAAACCGTTACACAGAAATGGGGTTCTAATAACTTCTATTAGAAATCAGAAGACCACAAGGGCCCAACCCAACTAGAGGTGGTTTAGGTGACCCCTTCAGGGAAAGCCATTACTAATCTGGCACCTACACATAAGAGAACCTGATGGCCAGGGTGGTCCACCTCCCTGAGGCTGGGCTGAGCAAAGGGCATTACCTCTGCATCTCGGTCCAGGTTGATGGTTTCCATGTCCACAGGCAGCTCCTGTTCTTCTGAAAAGAAGAGAAGGGAAAGTGAAGGTCACTCAGAGCCCTCTGCAGGAGACATCAGCCCAGGCATCTTAAAGAGTTGCCTCCCACCAAAATCTGGAGAAGCTGGGCTCACAGAGCCAACTGGGATCCTGAGAAGAAACCAACGGTGAGCCAGCAAGGCCCTGGAGGATGTGAGAGGGCTGAACCTGCCTCAACAATGGTGCCTTCTCAAACATCCTGAGTTTCCTGAACTTGGCTATTAGCAAAGGTCTCCAAACTTCCACCTGCCCCTCTGAGCTCCTTAAAAAAGGAAGCGTGGTCCATGGCTGCTGGAGAGAGAGAGGGGTCCTTGGGTTGTGCAGCTGACAGCAGCCGCTGGCCTTGTCCACCTTCTTTCCCTTTTTCTTTGTGATAGTAAGTCAGGTGTCTGGAATACAGACCATCCTAGGCAGATCAGACATTCTAGGATGTGCCTGATTGCCTTGGAAGGCAACAAGTGCTTCTCTCTTCAAAGCAAAACAAAATGAAGCACAGTTCAACAGACGGGATCCAAGAGGCTTGCTGAATAATTTAAACGCATTGCTCAGCTAGGTGCCAGGGAGCTAACCCAGCAGAGAAGACAGTTTGGATTTCAGCAGTATTCTCCAGTCCAGAGTGGCCTCCTTGGAGCTGGCAGCTCTTCCTCTTCATTGCACTGAACTTGCTTAAGCACAAGTGCTGGAAAGGACTAAGACACATGCAGACCCACAAATAGCACACACACATCTGCACAAGTACACACACATGCCTGCAGAGGCACACACAGGACATACACATCTGCACACATGCACACACGTGCTTGCAGAGGCACACACAACACATACATCTGCACACACGCACACACATGCCTGCAGAGGCACACACAGGACACACACATCTGGATACATGCACACACATGCCTGCAGAGGCACACACACATCTGCACAAGCGCACACACATGCCTGCAGAGGCACACACAGGACACACACATCTGCACACGTGCACACACGTGCCTGCCGAGGCACACACAGCACAAATACATCTGCACACGTGCACACACGTGCCTGCTGAGACACACACAACACACACACACACACACGCCTGCAGAGGCACATACAGGACACACACATCTGCACAAGCGCACACACATGCCTGCAGAGGCACACACAGGACACACACGTCTGCACACGCGTACACACATGCCTGCAGAGGCACACACAGGACACACACATCTG
>NW_003852528.1:5124117-5125471 GCF_000181295.1 Otolemur garnettii | reverse complement strand
CAGAGGCACACACAGGACACACACATCTGCACAAGTGCACACACATGCCTGCCGAGGCACACACAGCACACATACATCTGCACACGTGCACACACATGCCTGCTGAGACACACACAGCACACACACACACACGCCTGCAGAGGCACACACAGGACACACACACCTGCACATGCACACACACATCTGCACACGTGCACACACATGCCTGTAGAGGCACACACAGGACACACACATCTGCACACATGCACATACATGCCTGCAGAGGCACAAACACACACACCTGCACACGTGCACACACATGCCTGCAGAGGCACACACAGCACACACACACCTGCACATGTGCACACACATGCCTGCAGAGGCACACACACACCCGCACACTTGCGCACACACACCTGCACACATGCACACACATAGCTACAGAGGCACACATAGGAACATACACATGTGTAGACATACATAGCCCTTGAAACACTATTTATTTACTTAGTTTTTTTAGAAACAGAGTCTTATTTTGTCGCCCTCGGTAGAGTGCCATGGTGTCACGGGTCAGAGCAACCTCCAGCTCTTGGACTTAGGTGATTCTCTTGCCTCAGCCTCTCAAGTAGCTGGGACTACAGGTGCCCACCACAAACCCTGGCTGTTTTGTTGTTGTTGTTGCAGTTTGGCCACCCTTGGCATATGGGGCCAGCGCCCTATTCACTGAGCTACAGGTGCTGTCTCAGCCCTTGAAACACTTTAAAAGAGTAACAATAGGCCAGCGTGGGGGCTCACACCTGTAATCCCAGCACTCTGGGAGGCTGAGGTAGGTGGATTGCTTGAACTCAGGAGTTTGAGACCAGCCTGAGCAAAGTGAGACACTGTCTCTAAAACAAAATAGCTGGGCATTGTGGTAGGCACCTGTAGTTAGTGTCAGCTGAGGAGACTGAGTCCAGAGGATCACCTGAGCCAAAGAGTTTGAGGTTGCTGTGAACTGTGATGCCATGGCACTCTATCCAGAGCAACAGAGTGAGACTCTGTCTAAAAAAAAAAGGTAACAGTAATTCCTCAAGATCACCAGACATCCAGTCACTGCCCACTTTTTTTTTTTTTTTTGAGACAGAGTCTTACTATGTCACCTTAGGTAGAGTGCTGTGGCATCACAGCTCACACCAACCTCAAACTTGGGCTTAAGCCATTCTCTTGCCTCAGCCTCCTGAGTAGCTGGGTCTATAGGCATCCACCACAATGCCTGGCTATTTTTGCAGTTGTCATGTTATTTAACTGGCCCAGGCCAGGCTCAAAGCCACCAGCCTTGGTGTATATGGCTGGCGCCCTAACTCACTAAGCTACAGGCACCTAGACATTTTTTTTT
>NW_003852528.1:5112861-5124022 GCF_000181295.1 Otolemur garnettii | reverse complement strand
TTTTTTTTTTGAGACAGAGTCTTAAGCTGTAGCCCTGCGTAGAGTGCTGTGGTGTCATAGCTCACAGCAACCTCTAACTCTTGGGATCACGTGATCCTCTTTTTTTTTTTTAAACTCAAAGCTTTATTTATTTATTTATTTATTTTTGTAGTTTTTTGGCCTGGGCTGGGTTTGAACTCACCACCTCCAGCACATGGGACCAGTGCCCCACCCTTTTGAGCCACAGGCGCTGCCCTCGTGATCCTCTTACTTCAGTTTTCTTTTCTATTTTTAGTAGAGATGAGGTCTCATGAGCTCAAGCAATCTACCTACCTCAGCTCCCAGAGTGCTAGTATTATAGGCATGAGCCACTATGCCGGGACACTGCCCATATTTCCTAACCATATTCTCTCACTTATTCCCCTGATTTGCTTGAATTAGGGTCCAAATGAGGTCATGTACCCTGACTGGAAGGCATTTCTCTTAGATCCCCTTTCCTCTGCTGTCCTTCTGTTGGAGGAAAGCAGGCCGCTCATCCTTCTCTTCCCTCTGGGTGCCGCACAGTGGTGAGATGCTCTCTCCTAAAAGTTGGGTGTCACTGTTTCTGTCTCTCCTGAGCTCACAATGCCCCTCCTTCCTGGAGTGCACCTGAGTCAGCTCCCACCGTCCTAGGCCTCGGCCCTGATGGCTGGCTCCTCCAGAGTGAGCAATCAGCCTGGCTCCTCAACTGGGGAGCTTGACATTGGAGCAGCTCAGCAAAGTGATGGCCTCTCATGGCTTTCACTTATAGATTCACAACCTGGTCTTTTCACTTTGCCTCAGTGACTGTGGCTAATTAAAAAACATGAGGCTTACTGTGGTTTATTGAACTTTGTAGGACACCAACCAACCTAAGAATTAAATAAAAGGAACTGGGAAAAACTATAAGATGGGCCCAACCAAGCCCCCCAGACGACAGCACAGACCCAGGCTCACAAGCTCAGAGGCTGTGCCGGGAGAGGCACCATGATCAGGCAAGGTGCTAGTCATTCCGAGTCTAATTCTGGGCACTCTGAGAGCAAAGGGGGCACCATAAGCACTCACTCTGGGCTGGCATAGAGACACTGGGGCTGTCCCAGGAGCCTCAAGACACAGTTAAAAACCTTGAAAGGGTACTGTTGTTTATGTACCAAGCACAGGACTGGCCCCCAACATGGACTGTCAGCTAACCTCTCAAACAAGGTTATCAGCTGAGAACAGCCTCAGAATATCTTATGTGTTCATCATATTTAAAAACAAGTTATAGAAAATAACTAGAAAGTAACAGTTGACTTGTTTAAATTTGTTTTATTTGAACTTAAGACTTAAATACAAGTAGGAGCAAGTCCTGATTTCTCTAAGGACCATAAATGCATATTCCCAGAAAACTCATAATCAGCTTGTCATCTGGAGGAAAGAGCCCTGGATTTAGACATGTCAGGTTCTGGGCCAGGCAGGGCGGTCTGTCTGTCTGGTGGCTGTGTGCCCTTGGGAGAGCTATAATGTGCCTTACTCTCCTCATCCCCAACACACTATATCCTCATTATAGTCACAGGTCATGACAGTGACATCATTAGCCTGCACAGTGAGCCTGGGACAGGCACTACATGGTAGGTCCTCCAAGCACACCCATGTCTCAGCAGCACACACCTGAGGACAGTGGGGCTTGCCTGTGACCACTCCCACTGTTTGTGACTAAGTCAGATGATCTTGAAAGCTTCCATCTGTCACCTCCATGCACTCTACTCCACCCACGTCATTCCCAGAATATCGACCCTGAAGTTCCAAAGTATATGTGATGGTTACTTTTGTGGTAATCTTCTTTTGCCTTAAAATTAAGTTGCCATAGTTACCAGTCATTTTTGCTAGCAGTGAAAGCACATTATTCTAAAAATTACCTTTGTTTTATATATTTAACTTTTATAGGGATAACGTATGATCAGCCCTAATTTGTATTAGCATAAAATCTACAAAATGGTGAACCCACAGGTCCCTCTTAATCCAGCTATTCCACAGCTGGAATACCATCCACAGTTTGGTGTGTTTTCTCTTTTAGGCAAGTAAATTTACGTATTCATATTTTTTAGCTAAAAATAACATTTAAATATCATACTGTTTAGAAACTTGCTTTTTAACCTAATAATACATCTTGGACGTGTTTCTGTGTTCATGTGGTTTCTCTCATTCTTTTCTTTTCTTTTGGTAGACAGTGAGCAGATTCTCTCATTCTTTTTAATATAAATTGATTTTCTTTTCTTTTTTTTTTTTTTTTTGAGACAGAGCCTCAAGCTATCCCCCTGGGCAGAGTGCTGTGGCATTATAGCTCACAGCAACCTCCAACTCCTGGGCTCAAGCGAGTCTCCTGCCTCCGCCTCCCAAGTAGCTGGGACCACAGGCGCCCACCACAACGCCCAGCTATTTTTTGGTTGCAGCCGTCATTGTTGTTTGGCGGGTCCGGGCTGGGGATTCGAACCCGCCACCTTAGGTGTACGTGGCTGGTGCCTTAGCCGGTTGAGCTATAGGCACCGAGCCATATAAATTGATTTTCTAAGTAAACAAATCAAAAGGCTTGGACCACTGCTGAGGAGGGCAAAAAAATCCCTCTATAGGCTGAAAAATGTACTTTTCTTAACTCTAAATTTATTTTGTAGTTGTTACTCACTAAACAATAGGAGATACTGGGTATGGTGGCACCTGTGGTCCCAGCTGCTTGGGAGACTGAGGCAGGAAGATGGCTTGAGGCCAGGAGTTGGAGGCTGCAGTGCATTGGGAGCACGTCACTGCTCCCTGGCCTGGCAACAGAGTGTGCCCCTGTCTCTTAAATAAAAACCCAAAATGGGCTCATGCACTCTGGGAGGCTGAGGCGGCAGGATCCCTGGAGCTCAGGAGTTTGAGACCATCCTGAGCAAGAGCGAGACCCTGTTCCTAAAATAGCCAGGCATTGTGGTGGGCACCTGTAGTCCCAGCTACTAGGGAGACTGAGCCAAGAGGATCACTTGAGTCCAAGAGTTTGAGGTTGCCGTGAGCTATGACGCCACGACACTCTACCCAGGGAGATGGTGTGAAACTCTGTCTCAAACAAAACAAAACAAAAATGGAAAAAAATGCAAAACAGAAAAATCCCCCAACAATAATAGGAAGATATTAAACTATTTTCCACATAAAATGATTTTCCTCACATCTATCAGGGGTGTGGGCTGCACACTGGAGCAGGATTCAAAGTGACTTCTCCAAGAGACTGCAAGTCTCTATTGTTTAGGTGGGACAAAGCAGCCTAGAAACCAGCTACGATGTTCACCTCAAATCTTGGTTTTGGAATATACGATTAAGAAAACAATTTTCTGGTTCTGTCCCGGGTGACACACTAGTATCTGCCCTTGGTAGAATTAGAAAAAGCCACATTCTTCTTGCCAAGTTGGCCCACTGAGGGGGTATCTTAGAGGGCATGCCTCACCCAGAGAGCACACCCATCTGACTATGGCCCACCAAGGGCACAGTAGACATTCCCAAGAGTAACACAATCCCACCGCCCTGTGGACAGATCCCATGCAACACAGCCAACACCCTGGTGAGCTGGCCTGGTACCTTCTGGCTCCTCTTCCCCCTGCTCCTCCCCATCCTTCAGGCTCTGTCTGCTGAGGTCTGCCACACCGCTGCCGCCAAGCTTCCTCCCTTCTTCATCACCTGACTCTTCGGATTCGACCCGCCTGTCAACTAAACCCAAACATCAGTAAGAATCCACAGCCATTTTATATGCCTATCTGAGGAATATATAACAGACTTGCACCCAGCTGTTAGACAAAAAAGACCATTGGAAAACATTTGTTGACTCTAGTTCAACGAACATCTAAAGTGTCTCCCACGTCCCAGCACCATCTGAGGCATATAGTGGCGGCAGAACTAGGGTGGAGAGAACAGAGTATGGAGGCCACGTGGATATTTAGGAGAGTAACACACTGCCCTCAAGGAGCTTGTGAAGAATTGCTGATGTTCTGAAAGCCTTGGGCTCATTTGTGGTCAAACATACTCATGTTACCACATAGTGATCACCTCTTGAGTGGCTCTCACTTTTGGCCTGGATATCCTCTGCAGAGGAGACTACAGTGATCTGTACGCCACATACCTTGTCCACATTCCACTATCCATTTGGCCAAGAAAACCAGCCCAGTTCACAGGTCCACTCAGCCCAGACCAGGAAAGGCACCAATGAAAAACAAAAATATAACCAAGAGTGCGAACTGCTCAAGGAAAAGTCATTGGTAATGAATGTTACTGGACAGAGTGCTACCAACTCAAAGCTTTCAAAGGTGTTAAGTGAATATTTTTTAAATTAATGAGTAAGCACCAATGACTAAATGTGGGCAGGTAAGACTTCTGTAGCAAGACGGGTCAAAACACTTTTAATAGTTCTTTTCATAACCTCTTTTGGAAGACTGTAAGATGTGAGGCAATCACATTATTAGAATAATCAACCATACTGGAAGTATTTTCTTTCTTGACTCTGGCTTATCTACAGGGGATGTGCTCATTGAGGGAAAGAAAAAATTCTATTTCATCTTTGTATTTCTGGCTATGCCTAGCCAAGTAGCACCCAGGAAAGGATTGCTGCATGAAACAAGTCCTTATAAAATCCACCTCCAAACATCCAAACCCATCTCTCCTTCCTTGTTCTAGCAACCATCTTAGCTCAGCGTCTACTTATTACCTGGTCCTAGACTCCTGCCCTGCTGCCTCCCTGGTCCCTCTGTGACTTGTCTTGCCCTGTTTAATCTATTCTCTGTTGCCAGAGAATCTGATCTTTGACTCTAAAAATATTTCTGGAGTGCCAATGGCTCTTCATGAGTTTGCATCTTGCCCTCAGAGATAGAGTTTTGGCAAATAATTTCCTTTTCAGAGCCTCAGTCTCCTCACCTGTACAAGGGAGATTGTATAGTGCCTATAACGTCAGAGTTGCTGTCAAGTTTAAATTAGAAAAGGCATAAGATCAGTTAGCATGGACATGACATGGAGTAGACATTTAATAAATTAGTTATCACCAAGCATGGGCACTCTGTGGTCCAGGCTTAGGGAAAGAGTCCTAAGAGGTCTGGGGAGAGGTTAGGAGGGGCTTAGCTAATAAAAGGCAGCCAAAGAAAAACCTGAGAGTGGTTGAAAAGGTCTGGACCATAGGACAGACCAACATGCAGGAAAGTGAGGGGGATGACAGGGTGGTGAGCAGGGGCAATGAAATCCAGCCTAGAAGAACAAATGCCTGAGTTAGGTATGGGCAGTGAGAAGGGAGGAAATACTGAAGATCTGAAGATACTAAAAGGCAGAGGTGTCAGAGCTTCTTGACTAACTAGACAGGTGGGAGTAGGAGAGAAAAGCCTGGCTTTGTATTTGTCATTTACTAAGACACGGAAACAGCAAAAGAGGGACAGAGGAAGAAGGATGATAGAAGAGGCACTTCTTACTTACAAAGATTCAAACGTATTAAAGTCCGAGACCTTTAAAACCTCAGCCCCAGACCTCCAAAACCTCTCTGGCCAGCTTCACTAGCCACTTCCTACCTCATCACATATGACTGTCTCCCTTGGTCAAACTCTCCTTCACACCTGTTTGCCTGTGACTATACAGCTTCCTTTGTATGGAGTGACCTTTGATCTTTTCCCTAACCCTATCCCCAACCTAGCTCACTTCTATTTATTCTTTAATGTCTAGCTCAGAACTGGCCCTGGATGTGGAGCCCTTACCACTCCCAAACATGCGGGCCCTTCTTCTGCACCACCTTCTTCCAGCTCTGCCTCCCTCCTCCCTAACATTTTTCACATGAGACCAGTGACTGCTCCTCTAGGAGGTCTGTACCTCTCACCAAACCAGGAAAGCCAAAAGCACAGAGGCACTCCACGACTCTCCTGTTGGGGTAGGAGTATATGAATGTGTCTGCGTATATAACTGTATATGCATGTATGTGATTATGTACAAATCCACAGGTGTATGTATATATACACATACACATATAGACATAATTTTTTCCCCAACAAATAAGAAAGCTGAACTGTATTTTTAGAAGTGTGACAGCCCTGAAAAGAGGCACCACCTTCTATAACTTAATCTCATTCCGCTGCTCATCACCCTTTCACCTCAGTCCATTCGCTTTCGAGAGAGGACCCTTCCACACCCCGCCAAGTGAACCAGGGAGCAGCCTCAGGCGGGTCGCGGGGCCCGAGCCTCAGTTTCCTCCGCAGCTGACGGAGGACCGCTCCTCCGCCTGTCAATCACAGAGGTTCGGAGCCAGGCTCCAGCCCCGCTTCTGAGCCACCCCGTCCTGATCGGCCCCACCCCCTGGGCCTGGACTCGCGCCGCCGCTCCTCCCCTTGGCTCTGGGTCCCTCCGGGCCAATGCCGCGCTGGGCCTGGGGCTCCCCGGGGTCTGAAGCCTCCCCTGCGCCCCTGGGTCCGGTTGGCAGCTGTCAGGGGGCCGCGTGGCGGTGGCTGGGCCGGGCACCGAGTCTCCCTGTAGCAAGGGGCAGTGCCGGCCCGCTGCTTCTCCAGCCCCTTGCCCGCCGCCCATAAGGGCCGCTCACCCTCCATCATCTCCTGCGACTGTTGCTGCCCCGCGCCGCGTTCCGCCGCCATGTTGGCTGCTCTTCCCCTTTCCGGAATCGTTACCTCAGGCCCCTCAGCCAATCAGGACTCCCAGCTCTGAGCCGGCTCAGCCAATGGAATCCCGAGGCAGAGGCTGCGCCCCCCCCCGCGCCTGCGCGGGCCCAGCGCCTCACGGGAGTTGTAGTTCCTTCGCGAGGTCGTCAGCTGTGCCTTCTCTGCCAACGCGCTCAGAGCCGTGACCGCAGGCGGACTGAGAGAGCGTGGAAGCAAAGGGGAGAGTCTCTCTGGGCTTGAGGATCGGCTCAGGTCACTGTTCCGACCTCGGAGGCGTGGAGCGACCGCGGGCCAGGCGGATCTCTCCGTGGGTCTCAAGGTGCGGGCAGGTTCTACGTGCATCGCCGGCTCTGCGAGCCTCGCTGGCCGCGTCTGGACAAGGGACAAGAGCGGCAACTTTACTCCGGGTCTCCCCATGCGAATTTAACCCGCTGCTCCCGACGATCAGCACAGGGCGGGCAAGTGTGGGGCGCCAGCTGGGCTTCGCTCGCCGCCTTTTCCTGACCATTGCGGGAGCCCCTCAGAGCCACCCTGTGTTCCTGGCCACCAGGACGAGGCCGCCGAGAGGCGGACTCCACGCTGCTCATCCTTCCTGATTCCGAGGAGGGAAGAAACAGCGTCCGCCCACCGGGGCTGGCGGAGGCGCTCATTTCTTTTGGCCTCTTTGAGGCGCCGTAGGGGGCGTCCGGTGGTGCGTCCTTAGCAACCGTTAGGGCGGGCTTCTAGTCACGGGCCCGCGCGTTCCCGCCCGTACGCACCAGTGCTGGGTCCGCGGTGCTTGTCCGTAGGCGCGAGTCGCTTTGCGATTGGCTGGTGGGGCTAGACGCGCGGAGGGGCTCCCTCTCGCGGTTCGAAAAGAGCTCGGCAGTGGGACCCACACAAGTCCCAGATGAGAGACCTTCGCTTGGAAGGGTGGGTCTGGTTCCGCGACCTTCGGATGGGCCCCACCGCCAGCCGTCGGGAGAGCCCTCCCCACAACCCCTGGCGCCCCTTGAGCGCCGCCAGGCCTTGCCTCGGCTTGGTCCGCTCGGAGCCCGGGTTGTGGGGTTCCGGCGGTTAGCCCCGGGCCCTGGCCCGCGCGTCCAGGCGCTCTGTGCTTTCCCAGATCTGTGTGCATTTCTTGCTTGTCGCCTCTCCTACTGAAAAATGAGCTCCGGCAGTTAGAACCTATGTCTTGGGGCCGTGCCTGGAATGCGAGCACGCCAGCAAGTTTGTGGGGCGAACGAAAGAGGGGTAGCGTGTGTTCACCGATTCTCGACCCCGGCACTTGCAAGTCCCATATATATCTGGGACTTGTCCTTAATCTTAATCTTCTTTATCTTCACCAGTTTTTCTTTTCTCAAAGTCTGACAGGTGTCTGAGCTGAAATCTAGGGATGCTGCCTTGATGCCTCTTACCCTTAATTCCCACATCTCATTCAGTAAATCCACCTTTAAAAGTCCTTTAAAGTCAATTTTTGGGATTGCTCGGGCAGGCCCTGGAGGTTATGCCCAGCTTTGCGGATTCCTTTTCCACCTGCTCACTCATGTGCTGGACTCCTCTCTGGGAGTCTTGACCTCTGTAGGACTCAGCCCCCTTCCCATGCCTCCTCCGAGAGCCTTTGCCGCATTCATTGGGTGCATTCCTGGATGCAAGAAAAAGCCACAGTATCAATTTGGCTCCATCAGGAAGGAAGGCAGTTGGCTCCCAAACCTAAGTCCAGAAGAAAGGTTTTGGTGGAGGAGGGGGGATTGACTCAGTGGCTCGTAATTTTCCTTGCCATTTTCTTTTCTGCTGTCCCCCTTGATGGTTTTTGCCCTGAGGCTGGTTCTGCTCTTTGCTACAGAGCTTCTGGGAGCAATTGGAGCTAATTGCTTCCTAGCTTATGTTCTGTTGAGAGAGAGAGACCATTGCTTGTAGGTGTTCACCCAAAAGAGTGAGGACTACTTTTTCAGAAGCTCCCTGCAAAGCTGTCTTTGCTTCTGTTTGATCTGAGGCAGGGTCATTCCTGCCTCTGGAATCATAGTCAGCAGTGGGAATAGGATTCTCTTTGACCCCATCAGGTGTTGGTCTGAGTTTGGCTTCCTGCATCTGTCATTCAGAGCAGATATAAAATAACAGTAATTCTGCCCTTAGACTTCAGGGCACATGGTGATGTACAATGTTTATCCCTTTGTTGCTTTACATGGAACTAATTTAGAGTGAGAATCATTTTATTGCTTCTTCATGACCAAGGCCTGTGGACAGCTGGGAGAACTGCTCAGCTGGAGGTTAGTGGGCCATTTTTTTCCCTCCGTGTGGCCTGAGCTTTCCTAGCAGCATGGTGGATTCCGGGCAGACTTCTGATAAGGTGCCTTGCTTTCCCCAGAATGGTACTCTCAAGAGGAAGCTGCAAAGCCTCTTCACACTGCATCACTTTGCTTTTTTAGAGTAAAGTTTGGTAACACTGACAAGTCTGAAGAGTTATGTTTTTTACAAATTAGTATATTCTGAAGAGTTATATTACTTTGTTAAAAAAATGTTTTATAACATTTACAATGTGTTTTGAAGCTGTGTTCCCAACTTCTCTGTAGTTGGTTCTATAAGTAGAAAACTACCTTTCAGCATGATTACCTTATTGTTATTTATTGTGGAAATTACTAGTGTGTTTAGATGGTGAGAGGAAGAAATATAAACCTATGATTAAATGTCATTTTATTTATTTATTTATTTATTTTTTTGAGACAGAGCCTCAAAGCTGTTGCCCTGGAATCACATCTCACAGCAACCTCTAACTCCTGGGCTCAAGTGATTCTCCTGCCTCTGCCTCCCAAGTAGCTGGGACTACAGGCGCCTGCCACAGTGCTTGGCTATTTTTTGGTTGCTTGGCGGGCCGGGCTGGATTCGAACCCACCAGCTCAGATATATGTGGCTGGCGCCATAGCCCCATGAGCCACATGCACCAAGCCCTAAATGTCATTTTAAATGTTGCTACTTGAAGGAAAATAACACATTCATATAATTTGCTATTTAATTTCTTTTTAGCTTACTGCACATCTTTGGGTTCATACTGAGCTATTACTTTTCCAGGATCCCATGCTGCGCGTGTGTGTGTAAAATGCTTTTTAGTTTTTACTATATATTACTTGATTCATACAAGAGAGTAAAGGCAGTATTAGTCACGTATCTCCCAGTAAATGCATCTCACAGTAATGCCCACTGCCCACATCAGGAGGTCAGGAGACCCTGTACCATCCTGCCCCAGTGCTCTGCTGGGTCCCCAGAGAAGCCACCTGCCTGAAGTTTGTGTTATCACTCTTACTTTTGATGAAGTAGTTTTATCACCTATGTGATATTTTACTTTGTTATTTTGTTTTACAAGAGAGAAATCCTACTGTTAACAGTAATTTGTAACTTGATTTTTTTACTTATTAGATTCTTGTTGTAGTTCATTTGTTTTCAATGCTATAATTCATAGCACGAATGTTCCAGAATTTTCATGTTAATGAACATTTGAGTTGTTTCATTGCTTTCCTGTATTTCTTTCTTTGCTGTTGAGAACCATGCTGCCCTCAACATTCGTGTGTCTTGCTGCCCACGTGCAAGAGTTTCTCTAGATTATAAATCTAAGTCAAAAAAACCCCACAAAATAGTTTTATAAAGAGATTAATTTGTTAGAGTTCTGTTGAGTCAAATCCTTACCAATATTTGGTATTGTTACAATTCTTAATTTTTTCTGATTAGTTATGCTGATAAAATTAAGCTTCTTGTCATGAGTTTATTGGCCACTAGGATTTCCTGTTCTGTGAAACTTTTTCTATTTCTTATCGTTTTCCTATGGACTACGTCTTTGAAGTTTTTTAAATTATTGACCTTTAGAAACTACTCTGGACTGGGCACAGTGGCTCACATGTGTAATTCTAGCACGTTGGGAGGCTGAGGCAGGAGGATCACTTGAGTTCAGGAGTTTGAGGCTGTGGTGAGCTGTGATTGCCCCATTGCACTCCAGGCTGGGTAACAGAGTGAGACCCTGTCTATAAAACAAACAAAAATCCGAACTAGTCTGGATATTAAATCTGTTATATACATGGCAAATAACTTTCCAAGTTGTGGTTTGTCATTTCATTTTCATTATAGTGTGTTTTTTGTGAACAGATATTCTCAAATCAAATGTTAATTTTATCATTCTTATTTCATAGCTAGAACTTTTTGTGCTTTGTTTTTAAAAAAATCTTTCTCCATGGTGCCTGTGGCTTAGTGGGTAAGGTGCCGGCTCCATATACCAAGGGTGTTGGGTTCAAACCCAGCCCTGGTCAAACTGCAACAAAAAAGTACCCAGGCGTTATGGCGGATGCCTGTAGTCCCAGCTACTTGGCTGAGACAAGAGAATCTCCTAAGCCCAGAAGTTGGAGGTTGCTGTGAGCTGTGATGCTACAGCACTCTACCGAGGGTGATAAAGTGAGACTCTGTCTCTAAAAACAAAAAACAACAATAAAAAAAATCCTTTAGGTGGTGCCTGTGGGTTAGTGGCTAGGGCACCAGCCCCATATACTGAGGGTGGCGGG
>NW_003852528.1:5087119-5112003 GCF_000181295.1 Otolemur garnettii | reverse complement strand
TTTTTTTTTTTTTTTTTTTTATAATGTATTTATTTGTTATTGAAGATAAAGGTAACTCTTTTCTTTTCTTTCTTTATTTTTTTTGAGACCGATTCTCAAAGTGTCACCCTGGGTAGAGTACTATGGCATCACAGCTCACAGCAACCTCAAGTTCTTGGGCTTGAATGATTGTCTTGCCTCAGCCTCCCAAGTAGCTAGGACTACAGGTGCCTACCACAACGCCTGGCTATTTTGGGTTTTTTTGGTTGCAGTTGTCATTGTTGCTTAGCAAGCCTAGGCCAGGTTCGAACCTGCCATCCTCAGTATATGTGGCTAGCGCCCTGCCAACTGAGCTATAGGTACTGCCCAAAGGTAACTCTCTTCAAGTTACCTTCCTCCTCCCCAGTCTTTCTCCAATTAAATGTTTGCTAGGTTACCTGAGTCTTTAACTCTTAACTTTTGTCTGTTACATTTTTTCTCTTATCTCTCTATGTTACCTTCTGGGTTATTTATTCAAATGTATGTTCTAACTCAGTATTTTCTCTTCAGCAGTTTTGTCCATTTATTGGCACTAAAAAATTGACTTTATTGAGGTATAATCTACATACAATAAAATATATGCATATTTAGTACATAGTTTAGTGAGTTTTGAGACAGGTATAAACACAGTCGCAATCAATCATCATTGGAAAAATTTCCTCTGTGCTCTTTCTTAGTCAACCCTCCCAACAGCTGGCCCCAGACAGTCCCGTCTCTGCTTCTGGTCACTGGAGCTCAGGTTTGTCTTTTCTAGAGGTTCATGTTAGGGAAGTCTCAGAGCACACGTCTCATGCCTGCCTGTTGACACATAGTGTAAAGATGGCTGCGATTTGCCTGTGTCTAGTATGTCACTAGTTCATTCTTGTTTATTTCTAAATAGGTTCCTTTGTGTGGGTATAGTGTGTTTACTTATCTGCTTTCCTGTTGATGGATAAACATTTGTATTGTTTCCAGTTTAGAGCTAATACAAGTGAAACTATTGTCAACATTTGTGTAGAACCCTCTGTGTAAATATTAAATACCTAGGAGTATGATTACTTTGTCCTAGGGTAACTGGCAAACTGCTTTCCAATGTGGATGTACCATTGGAACACAAACTTTGGGCTGACTGTTCTCACATTCCAGGTTCTGACTTGGGTGGCAAGTGGGTGTGTGTGTCTTCTGGAGCTGAGCTTAAACTCAGGAGTGTGAAGAATATTTGGTTAAAGTGTCTTTGTTCTTGTGCTGCAGATGGTAATCAGGTGCACTTTGTTTTCTAGTTTACGATTGTTAGAGGTGGTGGCTTGGTCCCCTCCTTCCCATGGAGGACAGATGCTCAGTGGTTGAAGAGGACCAGAGAGGCCCGTCTGGGAGCACCCCCTTGACAGTGCCAGTGGAGCGCCCAGCTTCACAGACCATCTCCAAGTCCAGCAAGTCATTATCCGCTGCCCGCAGACACCTGAGCAGAAAGAATGGGCTTTCTAAGCTCTGCCAGAGCAGGATGGCGCTCTCCGGTAACGGCCTCCTGGTCACTGTGGGTGTCTGTGTTGACATGAAAATATGGAGTCGCTGTTTTCTCCCTGTAGAAACCCTTTGGGTGGTCATTAAAATTGGTTATTCTCAGATATTTGTGTAGGTGCTGGGCACACGGGTGGGAGGTATTGGCCAGACCCTCCCTGCTGTGACTCTCAGCCAGTGGCTGGAATTCACCTGCACACTTGGAGTTGGTTTGCAGCAAAATGTTTCCTCTCTGCAGAGTGTGTGAGAATGCTGCCCCAGGCTGGTTACAAGTGAGTACGGTTTTGCAACATTAGCTCAGTCAGTGAGGACTTACTGAGTGGTTGGCATAGCAAGGAAACAGAGAAGCATGTGGTTTGCCAGCCTCACCGTGTGGGGATGAGGGGTGTGTCCTGGGCTTGGTGGAGTGCTGGGGGCAGTGCTTCCTCACTGGACAACAGTGGGCAGAAAGCCTTGCCCCTCTTTGAGGGGACTCACTGGTAGGAGGCTGTATGCTTCAAGTCGGGGTGGACCTGGAAAATGGAGAAGTCCTTTGGGACAATAGAAGTGGCCAGAGCCAGGACAAAGAGCTGCAGGAGAAGGGAGGTGGTATCTGATCTCGAGGATAAGGAGTGGTCTGACAGAGAAAGAACAGGGTGCTGGAGCTGAGCTGGCGAGGCATCAGCAGCTGGAATGGGGATCCTGCAGAGAAACCCTGAGATGCCGTGAGGGAGGGGCTGTGTTGGTTTAGGAGGGTCACTGTGGCAGCTGCATGGGGAGCTGGGGCAGGAGCTGAAGGTGTGGCATCCTGAGTTGCAGCCAAGCCATGCGTGATGACTGCTGCCGGGAAGCTTCTATCATTGGAGTTGGGTGATATGAGGCCCCTGTCTCAGACAGTCGGGGATCCTAGGTGAAGGCCCCAGAAGAGAGAAGATAGGGTGGGAGAGAAACAGAAGGGTCACATCTTACATGGTGGTGCTTGAGGATGAGAGGGCTCACTGGCAGAGGAGCCCGGGACCTGCCAGGCTGGAGTCTGTGGGTTGGAAGCTGCTGAGTAGTGGGCTAGAGTCAGGTCCCAGGGTGATGGGAAGCAGGCTGGAGTCAGTGCCTGGAGGACATGTACTTTGGATGGAAGGAGTCCAGGACTGATGGTGCGAGGAGCAGGGCGAGTACTGAGCAGGGGCTCCTGGGTGGAGTGTGGGAGTCACTGGAGGTATTGCTGAGAGCAGATCTTCTGAAGCGGCGGGAAGTGAATGTGGCAGGAGAGAAAGAAGGCAGGTGGGAGGGTGGGTGTGAGCCACTCCTGAACTGTGTGCAGCCTTCCAGGAGTAAGAGGGCAGTGGCTGGAAGGCTGTGGGATCTTGGCATGATGGTGGGGAAGAGACCTTTCAAATTTAATTAGACCTAGAAGTGCTCGTCTGGGCTGCTCAGGGTCCTGAAAGGACATTGTTCGGTGCTGCTGCTGGTCCCAGCCCAAGGGGTGCTGGGACCCCCAGAGGCATGATTAGACCTGAACCTCACCCTGTGGTTCATTTGCAGGGGGAGTCCTGGCAGCCATGTAAGGTGTACAGTTTTCTTTTCTTTCTAGAAGACAAATGGAGCTCCTACTGTCTGTCATCACTGGCTGCCCAAAATATTTGCACCAGCAAATTGTACTGCCCTGCTGCCCTGGAGCACGCTGGGTCCCAGGCCAGCGTGTCCTGTTGTTCCCTGCTGCAGGGGCTGTCTGCAGGGTGGTCTGCCCCTCTGCTCCCGGCTCCTGTGTGCAACCCCAACAAAGCCGTCTTCACCGTGGATGCCAAGACCACAGAGGTGTGTGCTGGTCTGAGATGCAGTTGCAGATATTTGGAGTTTGCTCCTTAAACCTCTAATCGCAGACAGAGGAATTCGTGTTTTAAGTACAGTTAGGACACTTCTACATGAGTGTTGATAGTTAATATGTAAACTATAAGCATTTGGTTTTATATGTTAACAAAAAAGGTAAAAATTTGGACAACTAAAATGAGTCAATCAAAATGAATTAAGTCTTCCTGCAAAGTAGAGATTCAAGGAAAGGCTAAAGCACATTACATACTCATGCTTGCTAAGCTGCTGGCCCAGCTGAGACAAGGGCACATGTGCTACATCTAGGCTGATGCATCTGTGTGTGATGCGCACTTACACACAGATAACTGAAATGTGAGATGAGAGCTTGATTGAAGCTCCTACGTTTTCTTTAGAGTCTCAGATATGGCCCATGCAGTTGGTGAAGGGCGCATGGGTTCCGTCTGCACTGACCTGTTTCCCTGTAGTCAAGCCCCAGGCATCACCAAGGTTGGGCATCTGAGGGGGGCCTGTGGGGTGGTTAGGCCTAGGGCCACCATGCTGGTCTTCAGGTTGCTCTTATCTTTGTCTCTCGGCTGCTTTAGAAGTCAGAGGAGCTGCTGGTGATGGCCCTGTCCTAACCCCACTTTGTATCCCCTCAGATCCTGGTTGCCAACGACAAAGCTTGCAGGCTCCTGGGCTGCAGCAGCCACAGCCTGGTCGGTCAGAAGCTCGCACAGTTCTTCCTGAAGTCAGACTCGGCTGTCCTCGAGGCCCTCAGTGAGGAGCACGTGGGTGCCGACGGCCATGCTGCAGTGGTGTTTGGCACAGTGGTGAGTGGGGCTTGGAGGGACCCTGGCCTGGCCAGAGGTGACAGCAGCACGTGGTGGGAAGAGCACTGCTGGGGGTTGGGTGGCGCCAGGCAACGTCTGCTTCTTCAGCTTAAAACACCACCAAGGGGTGCTCTTTCCCCCAGCCCGGGCAGAGGTGAGGGCCCTTACAAGCAATAGCACCACAAAAGCAGGTAGGGTGGCTGTGGCCCTCAGAGGGCCTCCAGTTTGTTCCAGGGAGGTAGCTTGGCTGGCATCTTGCAGACCTGCAGGGCACCACACCAGATTCCCAAAAAGCAATGTAATTTTATTGTGTTTGCTAATTTTTGCATCAGAATTTACATTCTGTTGGAATGGGCTGGAGGCATGTGTCTGGACCCTTTCCCTGGGGAGCTCTGACCCTCTCCTTTGTGCCATGTGTCCAGCCCAAGCTACTAAAGGAGCCCAGGCATAGAGGAAGCTCAGACAGGGTCAGTGGCATCAGAGACTTGCTGGTTGAAGAGCCTAACAGCAAGAGAAAGACTAAAATATTCCTCATGCATTGGTGTCTATTTCTTTAAGAAAGAGCAGAAACTGCCCCCATTACCATGAAGCTGAGGGGGAGAGAGAACCTGCCCTCAGTGATTGTAATGTTCGGTATCAGAAGCCAAGTTTGTACTTTGATACATTTCTGAAGTGTGAGAGAGATGAGCAGGGTTTGAACTCCCTGGAGTCTGGGACGGCTGTCCAGGAGGCAGGGCCCTGCCTAAGCCTGTCTATTGGCAGGTGGACATCGTCAGCCGCAGTGGGGAGAAGGTGCCAGTGTCAGTGTGGATGAAGAGGCTGCAGCAGGAGCGCAGCCTGTGCTGTGTGGTGGTCCTGGAGCCTGTGGAGAGGGTCTCTGCCTCGGTGGATTTCCAGAGTGATGTGAGTGTGTGGCTTTGCTTTGTGTAAGGGACACTGCAGCCACATGTCCCCCTCCTCTGCCAGCATGTCAGTGACCTTGTTCCCTTTCTGTGTCTTTAGAAGAAAGAGTGAGGAGTCTGGAGGGTCTATCCTTCTGTGCTTCTGCCTAGTCACCTATGTCTGGGCAAGGAGCTAAATTTCCCATGCCTTAGTTTTCTCATCTGTGAAATGGGGATGTGGTAATAACTACTCCTGCAATTGCCTTATCACGTAAATGGAGTGACATGTGAACCCCACAGACAGTGGCTGGCAGTGGAGGCAGCGTTCTGATGCAACCTGGGATGTGGGGCTTAGGCACATGGAGAAAGCCACCATTGAGGGGCCTCTGGCAGGAAGACAGTGTTTTTATGAAAGTTCATTTGTCTCTTACCTTGAGGGGTAGAAGTCATCTTAAGGGTTGTGTGTTTAGATTTGAGACATTGAGGCTCAGTGGTGTTGAAAGCTGGAACATGAGAAGCTCTCATAGCAGCACTTGAGCTCTGGGTTTCTCTCCAGGGGACCATCACTTCCTGTGACCATCTCTTTGCTCATCTCCATGGCTACGCTAGTGGGGAAGATGTGGTGGGGCAGCGCGTCACAGACCTCATCCCCTCTGTGCAGCTGCCTCCTCCTGGCCAACATGTCCCAAAGGTAGGACCAGGGAAAATCACCTGACCCCAAGTTCCAGCAAGTCTCCATAGGGAGCACAGGGTCTCGAGTTCTGACCTTGATGGGGGCCAATGCTTGTGAGGTGGGTGCTCCCCACACTCAGGGTTAGGCAGTGGGCTCTGCACCTGTGATGCAGGCCCCTGCGGTCACCACAGCTTACACAGATGAGCCCTGAAACCAGGGCCTGGGCCTGGGCCTGGGCCTAGTTTGCTATCTAGAAACCCTGGATTAGTCAAAATAAAATTGGAAAACCAAAGATATTCTCAGTGTTTACAGGACAGGGAGTGTAATGCCAGGACCTGGCTGCCAAAGTGCTGGAAGAGCTGAGAAGGCCAGTAGGGGCTGGCTAGGCTGTCCAGAGACCAGTGCCAGCACGAAGCCACTGCCACCGATGGCTGGGGGGACAGAGGAGATGAAGGTCTAGGCCACCCTCAGAGGTGGATACCGAGGACATTGTCTAAGACTGGGAGAGGTGGGAGGTATATGCTGGCTCTTCCTTGTTCCACACACATGGAGCCAGGGTACAGCCTGCGGAGCCAGTACCCCAGGGCAGAGCAAGGGTGGTACAGATGCCTGAAGTGTGGCCAAGCCTCGAGCCCCATCGTCTTCTCGTTCTCTCTCCCTGGGTCTGGTCCACTCATGGCCCTCGTGTGACTGCACTCAGGGCAGTTCCAGACTCAGTCCTTTCCACTCCAGCTGCCACACCCTGGCCTGGGCTCTGCCTTCCCTGGGGCTTGAGGAGACCTGGAAGGAAGAGTAGTGTGTGTGTGGGAGACGTTCTTGGGACCTGAAGCAGCACAGATGCATGGCTGTGTCCACATGAATCCTTGCTAAATGATATGCCCTTCTTTCAGAACCTCAAAATTCAGCGGTCTGTCGGAAGAGCTAGGGACGGCACCACCTTCCCTCTGAGTTTAAAACTGAAATCTAAATCCAGCAGCGAGGAGACGGATGCCAGTGAGGTGGTTCCCCAATGGAGCTACTCAGCATCTGTGTGGGTCTTCTGCACCATCAGTGGCCTCATCACCCTCCTGCCGGACGGGACCATATATGGCATCAACCACAGCTTTGCGCTAACACTGTTCGGTTACGGGAAGACTGAGCTGCTGGGCAAGGTGGGGCTGGCCCTGGGCTGCCTGACTCCCTGTGGCTGAGGAAGCCGACCTGCGCTCCACAGGCCTATGCTTGACACGGCCCTGCCAGACATGCTGTCCTGCTTGCTAGCTTTACCCAGGAAGGGATGGCCCTGTTGACGGCGCCTGGGCTGTTTCTCTAGACTGTACATGGGGATGCCTTGGGGCATCTCCAGGGTCACTCCAGAGGGAGAGGAGTACTTTGCCTGGAAGCCTGTTTCCAGTGGAATCCGGTCTGATGGGCAGGACCAGGGTTCCTGTCACAGTTGAAGGGATCCATTTCTCACCCCATAGGCCTGGCCTCACGTCCTTGGAGTGTGGCATGTGGTCAACGTAGGAAGAAAGGGTTTCCATGGCCTCCCTTCCTTAGACTGGGCCCTGTCTGAAGCCCTTCAGGAATGAGGAGGCCTCTGTCACCTGGAGCATAGCACACCAGTGCCCTGCTCCCTCACCCAAAACTGTGCCGAGCAGACTTGTCACTGCCACTATAACAGTAATGACCTCCACAAACTAAGTGCCTAAAACAACTAACCTCACAAGTGTTGGTCACAGGTGGGCTGTCTGGGCAGAGCTCAGTGGACCAGCAGGGTGAGCAGGGCGGGTGCAGCCCCAGGGCCTTATCCTCACAAGTTAGCTGGCAGGACAGGGCTGGCTGGCCCAAGAGCCCCTGCATGTGGTCCACAGTGCCTCCAGGCCCCTGTCTGGAAGAGCCTGGTTCCTCAGGCAGCCTCTGGAGCCATGCAGCATCACCAGCACAGGCCTGGGCTCACCAGCAGGGGACAAAGGAGGTTCACAGGGTGGGAGAGGTTGTAGGTCAGCCTCTGGAGGCCCCCTGTCCCGTTCCTGATACTGGAGTGTGCCGGTGCCTGGCACTCTGGCTCATCCCTAGCCCCTCCCTTGCAGGGCAGATGCTGAGACTGGCCTCTCTGCTCTCTAATATATTAAAAGTAAGGTAAATTTTGTTAGAATAAGTCAGATTTAAGTTAATTAAAAAAGGAGTTAGCATATGAGGGCTTCCTGTAGGAGCCTAGGGCTTCGAGTCCTTTCATGGGGTTTCAGATGTGGGGATTCTTGTGCCCTCTGAGGGTAGAACATATTCCAGGTTCCTATGGCCACGAGCAGCCATCCAGGTGTTGGGGGCCACATGCAGGTTCAGAGAAAGCACTGTCCCCACAGTCCCTTCCACAGGCATGGCCATAGTCTGGCTGACCGGGAGCCTCCCAGGAGCCAAGTGAGGACAGGCTGCCCATGCAGGCTCTGAAGCTCAGGCATGTGGGGCCAAGGGTAGCAGGTGTCAGTATAACTTGATTCAAAGTGTGTTGATTTTTATCTTTTTCATGGGGAAAATAATGAATTACTTGCTGAGCATCAGAGGGGTTGCAGGTGGGGAACAGGGCTGTGGCTTAAGGCACTTTGTGAACTTGAGGGGAGAGTGACATGGGGCCTCATCTTTCCCTGGGAGGGCTGGTTTGGGGTTCAGTTCAGATCCTCTCAGCTCTCAAATGTCACTACTTTGTTTTCTAGAATATCACTTTCCTGATTCCTGGTTTCTACCACTACATGGACCTTGCCTATGACAGTTCTTTACAACTGCCAGACCTGGCCAGCTGCCCGGACGTCAGCAATGAGAAGGGCTCTGGGGAGATGCCCACAGACTCTTGGCAGGGCTGGGGTCTGGCTGGTGAGGTCCAGGGTAAGACATGATGCCTGTCCCCAAGTGTGCCTGTGCCACTGAGCCCCACATAGCAGCAGGGAGGGAGGGGGCGGAGGGCTGGGTGCGGGGCTGGGGCAGAGTGGTGGGAGCTGCTTCTCCCCTGTCTCTCACAGACATTCGTGTTCCCACGGGGTGGTGGTGCCATGTACTGTTTTCACAAATCAGCACAGAGAAGAGGGGCAGAAAATCTTCCCAGACACTGTTAGCTGATGGGTGATCTTGCCATTTTAGGCAAGAAATTTATGTAACTTTGTATAGTGTAAGGTTGGACTGATACAGCATGTCAGACCCTGGAGTGGCACCATCAAGAGTGGCGAGGGTCACTTATGCACAGCTTTTCTTCAGCCTCAAAGATAACAATATTCATGGGATTGGAAACTCACCCATGCAGGGGGGCCGACTTTTCAGGTGGTGGGTCTCATTGTCTTACAGAGGAGAAAGCTGAGAGGGAGGGGAGATGCCAGGAGAGGGTCATGCGTTGTGGAGCCAGGTGCCCCTTCCCCTTTTACCAGAACTCCAGATGCTTCCCTGTGTGTAGGGGTGTGTGTGTGTGTGTGTGTGTGTGTGTGTGTGTGTGTGTTTAATGCATACTCTTCATAGAATATTTGGGGGAGACCATTTCTAACACTCTCTCATTAGAAAGTGGAAAGAGCATTTTTGTAAGTTATTGTTAAAAATTAGGGAAGTGGTTTTCACCTGCCCAGCTGTCCTTGTTGTGAAGTGGGCTTCCATGGTCAGAGGCTGGGATTCTTTCTGATGTTTTTCCTAATCCAGACTGTTTACCAAGAAGCATACACCAGCCACCTACTATGTGCTGGGCTTGTTAAAGGCAGACACCCCACCCTTGTGGAGTGGTAGGGGAATAGCTGGGGCATGAGCTCGGGAAGTGCTCTGGGCACAGGATGAAAGCAGATGGGGAAGCTGAGTGTGCAGCCTCGGCACTGGGCTGGGGAGGCCAACAGAGCCCAGAGCACAGCACTCATGGACACATGCCCCAGGTATGGCCGGGAGACTGGGATGCTCTGCCAAGAGGGCCGGGTAGGGACTTTGACTTTTACCCAAGTCAGATGGGAGCCCTCGGGGTCATCAGTAGATGGGAGACGTGCTCCGAGGTGTGTGTTAACGGGGTTGGGCTGGCTCACTGCAGGGCAGCAGGGAGATAGGAGGCTGAGAGGGTGCTGGTGTGGACCAGGGCATCTTGGATACTGAGAGCTTTGGGTCATGCTGGGAAGGTGGGGCTGAGAGGGAGTTTTTCAGATGGAGCCTTCTAGCCCCTGCCCCTGTGAACGAGGAGATGGGGAAGTTCACGTCAGCAGAGCGTGCCTGTGAAGAGAACTTTCTTTTGATGCCATTGCCAGACCCAGAGGGTAGCGTCATGCTTACTAGTGACCACGTTCTGCCTCAAGATGAGACCCTGAAGCTGGCAGGAAGCCGAGACATCCTCACTGGGACCCAGACCCAGAGACAGCCAGGATCTGGAGGCCCCTGGTCCCAGCCCCCACCTGGGTGAGTCCTCTGATGGGAGTTGTGGTTGTCCTAACGTCAAAGCAGTGCTGGGTGGATGAGGGGCACTTGGAGGAGGTATACTCAGCCGGCCAGTGATGACACTGGCAGCTGGTTGTGCCGCACACCTGCATCTTCACACACAGGACAGCACTGTTCCCAGGACACCTGGCTAAGTCCTCACCATCTTTGGTGAGAAGGTACCATTGATACTCTTATCTCCATTTTGTGGATAAAGAAATGGGCTGTTATGAGTTCAGGAACATTTAGATAGATTTCAGAGAACTGATGGAAGCATAATTATATTATTTCAAAAATTGGGTGAAGCTGTTCTTATACACTTCAAAGTGTTCTATTTAGTGTAAAGAAAGTTCATATTAACATTAGAGAATTTGGGAAATTGTACATAGCCTTTTGGTATGTTTTTAACCGTTTTCTTTCTTTTTTTTTTTTTTTTTGAGGCAGAGTCACTATGTCACTCTCGGTAGAGTGCTGTGGCATCACAGCTCACAGCAACCTCAAACTCCTCGGCTTTAGTGATTCTTTTGCCTCTGCCTCCCAAGTAGCTGGGACTACAGGTGCCCACCACAACACCCGGCTATTTTTTATTGCAATTGTCATTGTTGTTTGGCAGGCCTGGATTTGACTGGATTTGAGACTGGATTTGAACCCGCCAGCTCTAGTGTACATGGCTGGTGCCCTAGCTGCTGAGCCACAGGTGCCAAGCCTTAGCCAGTTTTCTTTTTAAAAATATTTTTTATGCTCAGCCTACAGTAAAGTGCCCAAACCTTGGCTGTGTGCATGGCCTTGGTCCTTTCTCCTTGCACACGGTGGGCCTGGCCATCCCTCCAGCTCTCCTACCTAGGGTCAGCATGTAGTCAGCGTTGCCCACTTGAGCCTTTCTTGTGCTGTTCTTCCATCTGTCAGCTATTGTTATATCTGTGATATTTACCTACATTGTTGTGCTCCAATCTCCTTAAAGTTATATTACGAACAGGCAGTGCATGGTCATGTGGTTTGTGAAGCACAGTGAAAGAAGGTTCACTGGCCATCTCCCAGCTGGCCTTCTCTAGCCTGCTCTGTCCACAGAGCATGGCTCAGTGTCTCTCTTTTTTTTTGAGACAGAGCCTCAAGCTATCGCTCTGGGTAGAGTGCCGTAGCGTCACAGCTCACAGCAACCTCCAACTCCTGGGTGTAGGCGATTCTCTTGCTTCAGCCTCCCAAGTAGCTGGGACTACAGGTGCCCACCACAACACCAGGCTATTTTTTGGTTGTAGTTGTCATGTTGTTTGGCAGGCCCGGGCTGGATTTGAACCCGCCAGCTCTGGTGTATGTGGTTGGCGCCTTAGCCGCTTGAGCTACAGGCACCACCCGGCTCAGTGTCTCTCTGTGAGGCCCAGGTCTCCGCTGCACACAGGAGTGTTGTGTGTCATGTAGACAGCATGTGGGTTCTTGTGAGTTGTGCTCTGCTCCTTATGTGCTGCAGGGAGGTCCTGAGTGTGTTGTCCTGGGATGTATGTGCGCATAGGTGTGGGCTTTCCTCAGACTTGTGGCCGCCTGGAGGCACATGTGCCGCTGCTTCCTGTCAGCACCCATCACTGTGCGGCCGTTCGGGTGCGACTTGTCTCTCCCTTCTGTGTGTCCAGTGTCCTATTGGCAGCTGAGGGATAGCTGCCTGCTGGTGGAGCCATCAGCTGGGATGGGTGGCATGTGGCTGTGGCCACAAGGGCACCTTGCCAGTGTGTCTTGAGAGCTATGCAGTCTCTGTGGGTTCTCGCCAAGTTCTGCTCAGTCGGTCTCTCCTCACCACTTTGTACAAGCTCTTCTGGCCCCAGGCTATACAATGAGGAGGGTGCCCTGTTAGGGTTCTCACTTTCTCACTTAAATTGAGCATTTTTGGACCTCACAGTTGTGAGATGTGGGTGTGGTCAGTTACTGGAGGCTCATCACCTCTGCTCACTTGCACACTCACAAAAGTACAGTGTAATCAAATATGCTGAGACAGAAAGAGCAAGGCTGGTAGCGTGAGGGACACAGGTGGGACTGCAACAGGAGTTTCTTCCTGTGGTGTTCTTTAATTGCCCATAATCCTGGGAGCTCAGTCTCGTTACTATATTCAGTGAACGAGGCCAAGTGAGTTGTTAGACCGTGGATCAGGAGCGAGGGACTAGGTGACTGGGTTCAGGTCCCAGCAACTCCCAGGCAGGGTAAGCCCCAGCACACGGTGAAGAGTGGGCTGGGGGCTGCTCCTGGAGGCTTGCCCGGGGTCCATGCCCCTCTCTCACTTCGAGTGGCTGGATTTAGTGACATGGCAGTGCCAGCTTTTGTAGCAGCTGGGAATGTCCTTGTTTTCTGGGTTTCATGCTAAACATCAGAGATCCTACAGGTTCACAATCTCTTTACCAAAGTTTAATCTAACAAGCCCTAACACTGAAAGTTTTTTTTTTCAGATTTGATGTTGCTGTGAATTTGATGGTCACATTGAGTTCATGGGAAGCCACTTCTGGTTCCCTTCAGCCTCCACACTTTTTATAGGCTTTGCTGTGGAACAGGGCAGCATTTCCCAGCCGGACAGGGTCTCTTGACAGAGGGCTACCTGACCCCTCTGAAATCCAGCCCACGGGTTTGGGTGGAAGGCAGTGGAGACGGGAGCAGACACAGTGCCACGGGCAGTTGGCAACATTCAAGGTCCTAGACGCCATGCTGTCCTGCATGGGGTTGAGCCTGCTCTTGGACACCATGTCCTGGTGTCTGATGCCTTAGCTGACTCTCTCCTGCCTTTGCCGTCCTTGCAGCAGCCTTCACTTCCCTGAGACTGTCTGGATGTGAGAGGGAGAGGGTGGTGGAAATAGGGGCACATGTGGACACAGACGTTTGTACCTGGCCTTGGTGAGCCTTGCCTTTCCCCTCAGTTGCCCCAGGAGACGCCCGCTCCTCCTTAGGACTGCGGTGATAGTCCATTTCTCTGTGGGACACATCATTGTGTCAGACGCTCCCTCTTTGTCCTTGTGAAGCTCTGTTGGACTTTTGCTGGGTTGCTGCCGTGAGCTTGCATGTCAGACCCACTGAGACAGGGCATTGGAGTGTTCGGTCCATCAGTGTCCAGTGCCATACCTTGGGCTGACATGGACAGATGTGGGGGCTGGTCCCTCAGCCCTGAGGCTTGTCCCATTGATTGCAGGAGCAGCCTCCTCCCTGGGCTTCATGTGCTAAATTCTCTGGTGGGCACTCTTTTCCGCTTTGACAAATGAAGTAGCCTCCGCCCACAGGGCTAGCCCTTGCTACCCCCATCCTCCTCATCTCTACCACAGCTGTTTTCCACCAGCTGTGAAGTGGATTGGCCGATCACAGAGCTGGCTGTACCTGTCTCTTCTCCCACACCTTGCAGTGGGGCTGAGGCTGAGCTGCCTGCTGACAGGGGTGAGGGCTGGGTCACCGGGGCCCCAGTGTGCAGCGGGGAGTGCTGAGTGTGTGCTCCTGGGCACTCGGTAGTGTCCTCTGAGAAATCATTATAAACATCTTTTCCTGGGGACTACTTGAGAGTAAGTGCGTTAATTTTTAACTTGGTTACAAGATTTAACCTTTTATGTTATAAATTTGTGTGTTAAATACTTTATGCTTATCTTGGATGGGGATGGATGTGCTCTTTCCTCTTGACTCTTCTGTGGCCTGTGTCAGTGTGTCATCCATGTTGCTGTCCCCAGGGTGGATGCTGTTTCAGAAGGAAGCCCGCCAGCTCACAGTGTGCAGCTGCCCCCTGAGCCCCAGCGAGTCACAGCCTTGGGGAAAGAGGAGCCTGGAGCAACAGAGAGCCCAAAGCAGGGTCTTCTGGAAGAAAGTGGGTCTGAACCAGTGCACACACAGTCACCGGCTTCTGGGGAAGCCTCGGAAACTCCTGTCCCAGCTGAGGACTGGAAGAGTGATGCAGGAGTGTGTGACCCACGCCAGGAGTCCTGGCTGGAACTGGCGGGACTTAGTGGTCCTAGTGGTATAAACTCTTGGGCCAGTGCCACAGCTGAGCACCGGGCCATGGGTCAGCCGGCAGGGGGCGGCCTCCTGATGCACTGCCCCAGATATGGGGGTGAGTGGGGCCTGCGGCCAAAGAGCCAGGACTTGACTCCCAGCCCCTCTGGGGTAGCATGTGTCTCCTTTGGGACACCTACTCTGGATGAGCCATGGCTGGGCATGAAAGATGACCGAGAAGAGCTGCAGACCTGCCTGATTAAGGAACAGCTGTCCAGTCTGAGCTTTGCGGGAGCCCCAGGCATCACCTGCATAGAGCTTGTCCCAGCAGAGCACACCCCCTTCCCGGCCTCCATGTCCTCCTGTGATGTGGGAGGCAGAGACCTGCATGGCAGCCGCCCAGGTAGCTCCTCAGCCTGCTACGCCTTGGCTACAGACCTTCCTGGGGCCCTGCGAGCAGTGGAGTCCCAGGAGGCCGACATGAACTCGTTTTCCTGGAACCTCAAGGAGCTCTTTTTCAGCCACCAGACAGATCAGACTTCATCGAGCTGTTCCTATGCTACATCTGAGCTTATAGGGACACCATCTCCGTCAGTTGTGGGCTCTGATTTAGATGTGAGCAGTCTCCTTGGGCAGAGCTCAGGTGTTTCAGATGACAGAGAGCTGTTACTGCTGACTGGCACCCGCTTTGATTTGGGTGAAGGGCAGCGGTTCCGGGAGAGCTGCCTGGGATGTGATCAGGCAGAACCATCTGAGGTTTCTTTGGTGTCCTTGGAGCATTTTGAAGTAAGTGACTGCGAAAACCCAGCCTGCACCCTGCACACGGCAGACACTGGCCCCAAGGATGCACCCTGTTCAGCAGAGGAGCCAAGGCTGAATGTACAGGTCACCTCCACGCCTGTGACCCCCGGGGCTGCCACCCTACAGAGGGAGATCCGGGAGGGCAGCTACTCAGGAAGCTGCTGCCACCGTGACGGCCTGCAGCTGAGTGAGTCCTGCCTGAAAGCCCAAGCAGCTTTGGGAGAAATTATGCATTAAGGGGAATACTTGACTGCCTACTTCCTGAAAGTTAAGGTTACAGATGTATGTGTCTGCTCTGGGCCCCTTCCTCAGGGAGCTGCTCTCTGCAGCAAGGGAGGTTCACTTGGATGAGAGGGATGGGCCAGTATGGCCAGCAGGTGTGGCCAGCCTGTGCACATGGCTTTGAGGCAATTCACTTTCTTGTCACCTGAAGGTAGGGACTGCTTTGGGTAAGGTCACCAGTGGGGGTTTCTGAGTTGGTCAGTGGTTTGTGGTGTGGCTTCCTGGCTGTGTGGGGAGCGGTCCCACAGGCCGTGCTGCCAAGGTGTGGTCTTTGCCAGGTAGCTGCAAGGCTGCTCTGTCATCTGGACAGTGCTCTGGGCTTTCTCACCTCAAGGCCATGCCCACCGGGACACAGAAAGCCAAGCGCTATCCACTCACCCTCAGGTGTGCAGTTTGAGGTAAAGCGGGTAGAGCTCCAAGGCCCTGCACCCCTGTTCTGCTGCTGGCTGGTAAAGGACCTCCTGCAGAGCCACCGGGACTCAGCCACCAGGACCCGCCTGCTGCTGGCCAGCCTGCCCAGCTCTGCCCACTCCATATCCGAGCTGCCTGGACCCAGCCCAGGGGAGGTGGGTGCCTGCAATTAGCTCCTGCATCAGGGCACCTGTTTCAGTTGGCATTTCTCTCTCTCTCTGCTTCCTTGGGCATGGGAACAGCCACAAGTCTATGTGGCTTTTTGACACTATCTTCAAATATCCCCTGTGAGTATGAGCCTCATGTGGGGCTTTAAGCCTGCATGTGCTGCATGTGGTGGGTGTGAGCACTCTGCACATGTGCTGGTTTGGGGATGTGCTGAGGCTGCAGAGAGATGCCCAGGTTGGGTTCCCGTGGGCATGGGGGAATGGGGTGTGGAGCACAGCACACCTGTGGCAGGTGGGGCAACTGCTGGGCACGCCCACATGTGTGGCCATGTCCTCACCATGGCATAGTTGGCATGACCCTCAGCCCTCTCTTTGCATGGCAGCTGCTCAGAGCCAAGCCCTGGTTTGAAGAAGCCCCCCGGGCTGTGGAGCTGGAGGGGGTGGCAGCCTGCGAGGGTGAATTTTCCTGCAAGTACAGTGCCCTGAGCCCACTGGGCAGTGGGGCCTTTGGCTTTGTGTGGACTGCGGTGGACAAGGAAGAGAACAAGCAGGTATGCTGGCTTCTGGGGGATGCAGGGCTGGTGCCACTGCCAGTGGCTCCTGACTTTTGGTCCCTCTTCTCCAATCCTGGGATTTTTAGTGGGTATGAGGCATCATCCCCATGTAGTACTGAGAGTCTGGTCAGGGGGGTTGGTTACACACTGACAACCAGGGTTGACATCCTTTTGAACTTTAGGCTCAGACCCCTGACTGGCCAGGTTTAGGGTTGTGATTGCCAGTGGCATGTTGAGACCCATTCTGGATCCCCCAAGCCTGGGACTTGGACTGCTCTCCTGCTGGGATGCTGACTCCTCATGGGCACTGCAAACTCACACCTAACATCTAGATGAGACCTCCCCACTTGACTGGAAAAGTCCACTCCAGACAGAAAAGCAAGCTAACTCCCGATGGACAGTTGTCCTGGGTCCCTGGAATGACCTCTGTTTATAGCTCACAGCCGGAGCACCCCTAATGCATTCTCCTTACCACTATGCGCCCTCTCTCTGCCCAGTTATGTCAAGCCCTAATGGGGTTTGTCGGGATTGATGTTGGGACCATACCCACTTCCCTGCTCAGAGGATCGTCCCCGTTACTGTGAACACTATTAGATTGCCAGTGCCTGATGGCCCTTCCTGCCCGGTGTGTCCTAACCCTCTGTCACTGGGATGAGCCAATGCGTCTGGGTGGATTGTGTTGGGTCTGTATTAGTCTTCCTAGTTCTAACAGTGTTTCAGTAGATGCTTTGGATTTTCTAGATCAACCACCATTCCTCCTGCAGGGGTCCAGCCTTTTTTTTTTTTTTTTTTTTGCTGCAGCATTGTCTTGGGCCACACAGTAAATACACAGACACTAACGAAAGCTGCTGGGTAAGGAAAAGGTCTGTGCATAATTGCTGAGATATCTGACACCAGAAATAAGCAGAACAGTCCTAAAATAATCCACATGTGGCCTGCGGGTGGCAGGGTAGACTCCGCCATGTGAGGCTGTTGTCTCCTACTGTCCAACCTCTTTCCCTTTGGTTCTTCCTCCTGCCCTGTGACCAGGACCTGCACAGCTGTCCCACGGCTGGTGCTGCATCTTCCCTATACTCCCTGATGAGCACTTTTCATACAAGGATATTTCATTTAATCTTCAGCCCACTAAAATCTTTTTTTTTTTTTTTTTGAGGCAGAATCTCAAGCTGTGGCCCTGGGTTGAATGCCACGGCATCACAGCTCACAACAACCTCAAACTCTTGGGCTTAAGCGATTCTCTTGCCTCAGCCTCCCAAGTAGCTAGGACTATAGGCTCCCACCACAACGCCCAGCTAAATTTTTTTTTGCAGTTGTCGTTGTTGTTTAGCAGGTCCGGGCCAGTTTGAACCTGCCAGTCTTGGTGTATGTGGCTGACACCCTACCAACTAAGCTACAGGTGCCACCACACTAAAATCTTTTTTTTTTTTTAATTCTGTATATTTGTTCATTTATGTTCTTGCCCTTAGATTTATAATCTTAGGGAATAAAACATTACAATTACACATTACTTTCTCTCAAAGAGTTTAATTTTAGGAAACATAGGAGCATTTATTTACAAATACAATAAAATATTACCTACCGTCTTGGCGCCTGTGGCTCAAGCGGTCAAGGCGCCAGCCACATACACCTAAGGTGACGGGTTCGAATCCCCAGCCCGGGCCCGCCAAACAACAATAATGGCTGCAACCAAAAAATGGCCAGGCATTGTGGTGGGCACCTGTAGTCCCAGCTGCTTGGGAGGGTGAGGCAGGAGACTCGCTTGAGCCCAGGAGTTGGAGGTTGCTGTGAGCATGATGCCATGGCACTCTACCCAGGGGGATAGCTTGAGGCTCCGTCTCAAAAAAAAAAAAAAAAGAATATTAACTACCTAAGGGATTATAACAAACTGATCAGCATATGGAGGTGGTCAATGTAAGGAACTAGGCCTACTGTAATGATATGTCACACTAAAATCTTTTTTAAAAGAATGAGTGTTGAGTTCTATCAAACTCTATCAAAAGATGTCTCGCCCAGTGGCTTACTCATGTCCTTGTTCCCTTGGTTAATGTGACACCTGTCAGCTTGCATTAACAGACGCAGTTCCATGGTCATGTTCTAATATTCTCTTAAAGCACAGCTGATTTTGATTTGCTAATATTTCAATTTGGTTTTCTTTTTTCATTTGTGTTTACGCTTTTTTTTTTAAATGTCAAAGTCATGTGAAGTCGGCTATGGTGGCAGTTTCGGCAGTGGCATGTCTGTGTGCATGGGGTCAGGCTTGCACTTTCTGTGGTGACATGTGTTCCTTTGGCTGTCCTAATTCTTGTGTTACTCTCTTTGGTTTTTTTGCTATACTTACCAAAAATTATTTGTCTTATCAAAGATTTTGTATGTTCTTTTAATTTATTTTCTTATACTTTGTATGTGTTAATTTTGTTCTTTTTCTAGATTATTGGATTGAATGTGTAATTTTTTAAGTTATTAATGAAAGTATTTGCATTATTTAGTTTTCTGAAAATACTCTGCCATAGTCTAGAGTTTTACTATATCCTGCTTTTGTCGTGTGTTTCGAACAGTCTAAATTTTGAAATTTCTACTCCATCTTTAATTATCTTAAGGCAGATCTCATTTTTGGTCTAAGGCAGGATCTGATAGGTTTTAAGGGTTTCTTTAGACCTTTATACCTAAAGGATTAAAACAGAAACCTCAACATCCTTCTCAGTTTAAAAAGAAATCATTTGAGTTCCATTGTGGAACCAACACAGCATAGACAACTCGAAATATCAACAAGTGTTTGGGAGGTATGTGGCTCCCAAATGATGCCCAGTACATTGATGGTTTGAGGAGTTCTGTTTGATGATTTTAATCTTGAAAATGAGCCATGTGGGCGACCTGAGACCAAAGTGGATAATGATGAGCTGAATCCATCTCAACCTACAGTGAATTAGCAAGGTGTGACATTCCAACAGTATTAGACCATTGGAAACCAATGGGTGAGATAAGGAAGCTGGAAAGATGAGTTCCACATCAATTAAATGAGCATCAGAAGAGATATCTCTCAAAGCTTGCCTTTTTTTTTTTAGACGGAGCCTCAAGCTGTTGCCCTGGGTAGAGTGCTGTGGCATCACAGCTCACAGCAACCTCCAGCTCCTGGGCTTAAGCGATTCTTTTGCCTCAGCCTCCCAAGTAGCTGGGACTACAGGTGCCTGCCACAATGCCCAGCTGTTTTTTGTTTGTAGTCATTTTTCTTTGGCAGGCCTGGGCTAGATTTGAACCCGCCAGCTCTGGTGTATGTGGCTAGTGCCTTAGCCACTTGAGCTACAGGCACTGAGCCAAAGCTTGCCTTTCTTTGCTGTCATGACATGGAGGCAAACCATTTCTATACCATATTGTTATATGTGATAAAAAATGGGTTCTTTTTAACAATTGCAAGCATTTAGCACAATGGCTGGATAACGATGGAGTCGCAGAACAGTCCAAAACCAAATATTTATCAAAAAAAGCTAATAGTGGCTCGGTGCCTGTGACTCAAGTGGCTAAGGCGCCAGCCACATACACCTAAGGTGGCAGGTTTGAATCCAGCCCAGGCCCGCCAAACAACAATGACGGCTGCAACAAAAAATAGCTGGGTGTTGCAGCGGGCACTTGTGATCCCAGCTACTTGGGAGGCAGAGGCAGGAGACTCGCTTGAGCCCAGGAGTTGGAGGTTGCTGTGAGTTGTGATGTTATGGCACTCTACCCGGGGGACAGCTTGAGGCTCTGTCTCAAAAAAAGCTAATAGTTACAGGCCCTGGGGTCTGCTCACTGCTTCTCTCCACGCCCCCCCCTTCCTCTTTCCTTTCTCATTACACTGGCCAAGACCTCCAGCAACATGTTAATTAGGGTGGTGAGAATGGATATCCCAGCTTTCTTAGAAGGAAAGCATTCAGTCTTTCACTGTTATTAGGTTAACAGTAGGCTTTTTGTAGATGCCCTTTATCAGCTGAGGAAGACTTCATCCTTGTTTGCTGAGATTATTTATTAGGAATGCATACTGACTTTTTTCAAATGCTTTTTCTGCATCTATTGAGATCTTATTTCTTAAACATAAGTATTGATATGATAAATTATAGTGACTGATTTATGAATGTTGAATCTACTTTGTATTCCTGGGATTGGTCATAATTATATTATTACCCTTTTTGTGTACTGTTGCATTTAATTTGTTGATATTTTATGAGGATTTTTGCATCTGTATTTACAAGGTGTATGGTGTATGTATGTGGACCAGTGTGCATTCTGGGGTATACGCTTTACATTCTAGTATAATTTTGTCTAATTTTGGTATCAGTATCACACTGTCCTCAT
This sequence comes from Otolemur garnettii, assembly GCF_000181295.1. NCBI lineage: Eukaryota > Metazoa > Chordata > Mammalia > Primates > Galagidae > Otolemur > Otolemur garnettii. The sequence continues at coordinate 5,091,429 of NW_003852528.1, read as the reverse complement.
AAAAATGAACTTGGTAGTAGTCCTTCCTCTTTTATTTTTTGAAGGAGTTTATATAGAATTGGTATTATTTCTTTCTTAAATATTCTGTAGAGTTTGCCAGTAAAATCATCTGGTACTGGAGTGTTCTTTCAGGGAAGGTTATTAACCACAAATTAAGATTTTAAAATAGGTTTGGGATTATTCATGTTTGTATCGGCTTTGATGTTGTGGATCTTTCAATAAGTTTGTCCATTTTTGTCTAAATTATCAAATTTAGTGACATAAAGAGTTGTTAAAATATTGTCTTAAATCTTTTAATATCTATATGGTCTATAGCTATTGGTAATTTGTGTCTATTCTCTTTTTTTCTTGATTAATATGGTTAGGGGCATATCAGTTTTATTGATTTAGATCAAATAACCAGCTTTTTTTTCCATTGATTTTTCTTATTGATGACCTATTTTCAATTTTGTGATTTGTATCATTATTTTTTCTTATTTTAGACTTAATTTGCTTTTCTTTTTCTGTTTTCCCCAAGGTAGACTCTTAGATTTTTTTATTTTAAACTTTTCTTTTTTTTTTTTTTTGGAGGCAGTCTCACTGCATCACCCTTTGTATAGTGCTCTGACAGCTCACAGCCACCTCAAACTCTTAGGCTTAAGCAATTCTCTTGCCTTGACCTCCCAAGTAGCTCTTTTTATTTTTTCTAATATAAACATTTAACATTCTAAATTTCTCTATGTGCCATGGATTTTCATATGTTGTGCTTTTGTTTTCATTAATTTATAAATATTTTCATATTCTCCCTCTGTGTTTAGAAGTGTGCTGTTTAGTCTCCACATATTTGAGGATTGTTTGGAGATCTTTCTGTTTTAATATCTAGTTTACCTACTTTATAGTTAAGAGAACATACTTCGTGTAGTTTGAACTTCTTTAAGCTTCTGGATGCTTGTGTTGTGCTCCAGGGCATGGCTGTCCTTGTGGGTGTCCCACATGCTGTGGAAAGAAAATGCATTCTGGTATTGTTGGGTGAGGTGTTACATGAGTGGTAATTGGGTCAGCCTGGCCTACAATACTGTCAGACCTTCTGTGCCCTTGCTGAGTTTTGACTATTAGTTATTTAAATTCACGAGAGGGGGGTTTCAGAGTCTCCCGCTGCACTTGTCAGTTTGCTCATCTCACCTTTCAGTCCTGCCAGACTTCACCCCATGTGTTTTGAAGCCCTGTTGTTACAGAAGTGCCCACTGAGCATCCTCGTGTCTTCTTGACTCCTTCACGTCATGCTCTTCACCGCTGCTGACACCCTTGTTCTGAGGTCACTGTCTGACGGTCTGGCTCAGTGTTCACGTGGTAACCTTTTCCCATTCTTTTACTTTTAGTAATTTATGTCTTTTTATTTAAGGTGGGGTTTTCTAGGCAGCATATACTTGGCTCTTGCATTTTTTTATCTTATCTTAAAGCCTCTACCTTTAAGTGAGTTGTTTAGACCAGGCGTCCTCAAACTATGGCCTGTGGGCCACATGCGGCCCACCAAGGACATTTATCCGGCCTGTTGGGTATTTTTGCCGCCATTGCCTGTCCTGCTTAGCAGCCAACTCGTGCTAGGGCCCGCAGTCCGGCCCTCCAACAGTCTGAGGGACAGTGAATTGGCCCCCTGTTTAAAAAGTTTGAGGACTCCTGGTTTAGACCATTGATGTTTAATGAAATTATCGATATGGCTTGATTTAAATCTACAGTTTTCTAGATGTTTGTTTCTGTCCTTTGTTCCTCCCCTCCCTCATTTTTTCTGCCTTTTCTTTTTTTTCTTTTTGAGATAAAGTCTCTCTCTTTTGCTTGGTCTAGAGTGCAATGAGTTTATGATAACCTCACACTCTTGGTGGGCTCACACATTCCTCCTGCTTCAGCCTCCTGAGTAGCTGGGGATACAGGTGTGCACTGTCACACTGGCTAATTTTTCTTATTTTTTATATAGACAGGGTTTCACTATTGGCCAGGCTGGTCTCAAACTTCTGCCTTCTAGGGATCCTCCTGCTTTGACCTCCCAAAGTGCTAGAATTGTAGGTGTGAGCCACCACCCCTGACTTCTGCTTTCTTTTTAATTTGGTATATTTTATTATGCCATTGTTTGGTTTTTGTTCTTTATTTATTTTTATTATTAATTTCTTTGTTTGTATTTATTTATTTATTTTTTGAGACAGAGTCTCACTATGTTGCCTTTGGTAGAGTGTGTTGGGGTCATAGCTCATAGCAACCTCAAACTCTTGGGCTTAACCAATTCTCTTGCCTCAGCCTCCCTAATAGCTGGGACTACAGGCGCTTGCCACAACATCCCCCTATTTTTTCTTTTTTTTTTGTAATTGTTATTATTGTTTGGCAGGTCTGGGCCAGGTTTGAAATTGCCAGCCCTGTGTATGTGGCTGGCACCCTAGCCTCTGGGCTATAGGCATGGATCCTCCTTATTTATTTTTAATATTTCATCATGATTTTAATGACTTTATTTAGATACAATTCATACATCATATAATGGCTTAGAGTGAACAGCTCAGTGGCTCTGGTGTATTCACAGAGTCTACAGCTGTTTCCACAAACTAAGAGCATTGCTGATGTCAGAAAGAACCCTCACTCCACAGCTGTCAGTCCCCTGCCCTGTCCCCCTGGGGTCCCCTTCACAGCCCCTGATGACACTCTATCTCTGTGGATGTGCCTCTCTAGGCGTTCATAGAGGTAGAATCTGCATGATTCTCTCTGTTATTAGTGGATTTTTTCATCTGTATAATGTCTTCAAGGATCGTTCACATTGTATCCTGTTTTTAAGTACTTCATTCCTTTTTAGGGTCCAGTAATATCCATCATACAGATATACACAGTACTTTGTTTGTCTGTTAATCAGTTGAGGTCATTTGTGATGTTTCTGTTTCCTGGCCTATCAGACTGGTGCTGCTATGAGTGATGGCATGCAGGACTGTGTGTGAATCCACAGTTTCAGTTCCCTTGGGCACCTGGCAGTGCAGCTTCTGGGCCACTCAGTGACTCTCTTTAGTGTTCTGAGGAGCTGCCACACTTCCCCATCAGGGCTATGTGGTGTTCTCTTCACCCCAACAGTGCTCAGGGTCCCATGTCCCTTCACCCCTGCCCACACTCACTGTCTGCCTCTTGTTTCCAGCCATCCCGATGGGTGTGAAGTGGCAGCTCGCTGTGGTAAATGACTTGCATTTCCCTGGTAACTAATGACATGAGGCATCTTTCATGTTCTTACTGGCCATTTGCATAATTTCTTTGGAGAGATTTCTCTTCAGATACTTTGCCCCTTTTTAATAGGCTTGTCTTTTCAGGATGGAACATAAGAGTTCTATACTCAGGGTGTAGCTGCATGATCTGAAATTTTTTCCCATTCTGTGTGTTATTGCCCACTTCCTGATGCTATCATTTGAAGGACACTTTGAATTTTGATGAAGTTCAATCTATCCAGTTTGCCACTTGTCACTTGCACTTTTGGTATTGTATTTAAGAGGCTCTGCTTGAGGTCATAATCTTTTACTCTTAATTTTTTTTTTTTTTTTTTTTGAGGCAGAGTCTTACACCAGAGGGAAGATGCACACAGTGCAGTAGTAAGTCAGGGAGCCTTTTTTTTGAGGCCTCGGTGTATGTGTCTGGCACCCCACTCACTGAGCTAAGGGTGGCACCTACTCCTGTGTTGTCTTTTAGGAGTTTTGTAGTTATAGCTATCACATCTCAGTCTGACTTATTTGGGGTTAATGTTTGTGTGTGGTATCAGGTGGAGGCCCCACTGGACTGTGTATGGAGGCCTGGCTGTCCCAGCACCAGTGAAGACTGCTCTTCTTGCCTTTGTCAGGTGGAGGCCCCACTGCACTGTGTGTGGATGTCTGGTTGTCCAGCACCAGTGAAGACTGCTCTTCCCACCACTGTCAGGTGGAGGCCCCACTGCACTGTGTGTGGATGTCCAGCCATCTCAGCACTAGTGAACTGCTCTTCCCACCACTGTCTGGGTCACTGATGCTTTGTAGTAAGTCAGGGAGCCGGAAAATGTCCATCCTCCGGCTGTCTTAGATATTTTTTTCAAGATTGCCTTGACTATTTTTGTTTCTATCAGAATTTTAGGATCAACATGTCAGATTCAACAAAAAAGCCCCCTGTGGTATTCTCTCAGGAATCCTCTTGATGCTGGCCCAGTCTGGAGACTGCTATCTTCATCATGGGTCAGAAGACCTGACAAGTGAACACGGAGTCTTGCCATTTATTTAGATCTTTAACTTCTTTTTTTTTTTTTTTTTTGAGACAGACCCTCAAGCTGTCCCCCTGGGTAGAGTGCC
>NW_003852528.1:5070162-5085493 GCF_000181295.1 Otolemur garnettii | reverse complement strand
TTGTCTTCCCTCTGGTTAGTGGTGATCCTTGTCTTCCCTCTGGTTAGTGGTGATCTTTGTCTTCCATCTGGTTAGTGGTTATCTGGGTTAGTGGTGATCTGAGTCTTCCCTCTGGTTAATGGTGCTCCACGTTTTCCCTCTGGTTAGTGGTGATCTTTGTCTTCCCTCTGGTTAGTGGTGATGTGAGTCTTCCTTCTGGTTAGTGGTGATCTTTGTCTTCCGTCTGGTTAGTGGTGATCTGAGTCTTTCCTCTGGTTAGTGGTGATCCTCGTCTTCCCTCTGGTTAGTGGTTTTCTGAGTCTTCCCTCTCAGAATTTTTCAGACCTGTATCTGTTGTCACCTAGCATTATTCTCCTATGAATTTTGGTGTTATTAGAGTGATTTTTTTTCTTTCTAGTTTTTTTTTTTTTATTTTTATAGTTCAAAAATTTTTACCAGGATTAACGTGTATGTTTTTTTTATTCTTGACTAACACCTTTAAGAGTTTGGGCTTCCTTTACTTTAAGAGAATTTGGTTCTTTTTTCTTGTTTTTCTCCCTCATTCTTTTCTGCTGAAACTCATTTTGTGTGTGCCTGGGCTCCTTTGGCTCTGCAGCTGTGGCTTGTCTCCATTTATAGATTGAGGCTGAACTGCTTGAGCTGCCTGCATGTCCCTCCCTCTCATCGCAGTCTCTGCAGTCCTTTCCTAGCCATGGCCCCCCCCCTCTTTGGGCCCAGCTGCTCCCACCCTAAGCCTCTTACTGTCCTTCTTGTGTTGCTCCTGGCCTATTCGATCCTGGATTCTCTGGCAAAGAGTCTTCAGAATTTGGCCTCTTCCCATCTCCGTCTGCTGGCACCCAAGCCACCACCTTCTCTGTCCTTGTCACTGCAGTGCAGTGACTGGGTAAAGGCCCTGCCACTCTTCCCATTGGTCCCAGTGCTGTCCCTCGGTGCCTCCTGCAGCCCTGCTCCCACCTCAGAACCTGGGCTGCAGCCCCTCTACCTGGAGCTGCCCTCCCTGTGGGGTCGTGACCCCTTCCCCAGAAGTTACTTTCCTGGGGTCCCTCCCTAGCACCATAGCGCCACCTAGCCATGCCCCACTCCTGTGGCACCTCCCTTCTCCATAGTCTCCTTCCCAGACTCCCCACTCCTGATGGCCTGCAGTGCTGTGTTACTGCCTATCTCCCTGTGGGAGCTCTGTGAGGGGGGCTTTTGTGCCCTGGCCCAGCTTGGCATGGGCCACGTCCGCTTTTCACCTGGGTGCATGCTCCCGTCACAGCAGGTGCTGATGGGGGCAGGGCAGCTCTGGTGACTTGTAGTGTCCCCTGTGTTTTGAGCAGTGTCTTCTTTGTCACATCTTGTAATTGAGTGTCGTTTATAGTTGTCATAGTGTTCTTCTCATACTTACCTATGTCCATCAGTCTTGTGAACTCTGATTAATCTCAGAATCTGTGTTGAAAGCGTATCTAAGAATGGTGGGTTTTCTTTTTTCTTTTTTTGTTTTGAGACAGATTTTCACTATGTCACCCTCGGTAGAGTACTGTGGCATCATAGCTCGTAGAAACTGCAAACTTTTGGGCTTAAGCAATTCTCTTGCCTTAGCCTCCCAAGTAGCTGGGACTACAGGCACCTTCCACAACACCCGACTATTTTTTGTTGTAGTTGTGATTGTTGTTTAGCAGGCCCAGGCTGTGTTTGAACCCACCAGGCTTGGTGCATGTGGCCAGCACCATAACCACTGTGCTACAGGCGCAGAGCCTGGGTTTTCTTTATGTGTTTTAGTTCTCAGCTTCTTATTTCTTGGCCAGGACATGAATTCCTTGGATGAGAAGTCAGGGTGGGATGAGAGAGGTTGTTGGCCTCTTCCCAGCTCCACTCTCATCCCCGACAATTTAGTCTGCTTTGTGGAGGGGCAGGGACTGTGCAGACTTGCCACCAGCTACTGATCAGAAACCTCATTCTGTGTCATTGTGCTGCAGGGTTTATGATGATGTTTTTTCCCTCATGTCCCTGGGATTTGGGGCCAGTGCAGAGGCCCCACATGCTGCCTGACATCATGATGGGCCCCTGGCTCACTGGGAAGCTTGCGGACTAGTTCCAGCTGTCTCCCCTTGCTTTCCTCAGGTGGTGGTGAAGTTTATTAAGAAGGAGAAGGTTTTGGAGGACTGTTGGATTGAGGACCCCAAACTTGGGAAAGTCACTTTAGAGATTGCAATTCTTTCCAGAGTGGAGCATGCCAACATCATTAAGGTAGATGACCATTCCTATCTAATGATGCTCAGACATTGCTCATGTGTCAGCCTGAAGGCATCTGGGCGGAGCTGGACTTGGCTTTGTCTCTTCTCAGGTTTTGGATGTATTTGAGAACCAAGGGTTCTTCCAGCTGGTGATGGAGAAGCATGGCTCTGGCCTGGACCTCTTCGCCTTCATCGATCGCCACCCCAGGCTGGATGAGCCCCTGGCAAGCTACATCTTCCGACAAGTGAGAGCAGCCAGAGCCTTGCTGGGGGGTGTGGGTTGGGGACCTGGGCAGCCAAGGTCCGTGATGTGCTGGGTTCTCTCATTCAGCTGCATCTGGCCTTTAGTTGGGGATTTTATGAAGTAAGATACATATTTTGAGAAGAAAATTCTTTGGTTGAAGTAGATAAAGTGAGGTTGGGAAAGATGAGGCCAGACATTGTCCTAGAGTGAGCAGGGACCTAGATTTATTTATGAGCACTGATCACAAAGCTGTCACACTGGGCTTTGTGCCTTGTGCATGTGATTTGAATTCTTGTCTGCCATCAGCCATGGGATTTGGGGGAAATCACTGCTATGCTTAAGCCTCGTGGGAGTCATCACAGCGTCTGCATAATGAGGCTGATGGAACTGAGTAGAGAGGGCCCCGGCAGGTGCACAGCACAGCATGCAAGTTGTGAGTGCTCAGCAGAGGGGCCATCAGCTATCAAAGTTTTCAGTATGGATAATGACTCCAGAGATCGGAGATGGAGACGCTGATCGTCTCACTGTGTTATGTGTTGGTCTTTGACCATTATTTTATTGGAATGAGAGTGTGAGCAAGATAAGAAGGGTCCCTAGGAAAGGGAGAGAGGCCGGGGGAGGGAGGGAGGAAGGAAGAAACAATAGGTCTTGCTTTGAGTTTTAAGGAGAAAGTGCTGACTACTTCCTAAACTCCTCCCAGCTCCCCAGAAAGAATGAAAAAATGCCAGAAAGAACTATGTGAATAATTCAAATTTGCTTTTTTTTTTTTTTTTAAGAGGCAGAGTCTCATTTTATCCCCCTCAGTAGAGTGCTGTGGAATCACATAGCTCATAGCAACCTTCAACTCCTGGGCTTAGGTGATTCTCTTGCCTCGGCCTTCCAAGTAGCTGGGACTACAGGCGCCACAATGCCTTTCTTTTTTTGTTGCAGTTTGGCTGGGCCTGGGTTTGAACCCGCCACCCTCAGTATATGAGGCTGGCGCCCTACCCACTGAGCCACAGGCGCCGCCCTCAGATTTGCTTTTTTACTGTTTCCTGGGGATGACTCAATTTCTTTTTTTTTTTTTTTTTGAGACGGAGCCTCAAGCTATCCCCCTGGGTAGAGTGCCATGGCATCACGCTCACAGCAACCTCCAACTCCTGGGCTCAAGCGAGTCTCCTGCCTCAGCCTCCCAAGTAGCTGGGACCACAGGTGCCCGCCACAACGCCTGGCCATTTTTTGTTTGCAGCCATTATTGTTGTTTGGTGGGCCCGGGCTGGGGATTCGAACCCACCACCTTAGGTGTATGTGGCTGGCGCCTTAGCCGCTTGAGCCACAGGTGCCGAGCGGATGACTCAATTTCTAATGACAGTTCCATAAATCAGCATTTCTTCCTCAGAGCTGTGCCCTCTCAGAAGCTATTGGATTTCTGAAATTTAGTTTCTCAGGTGCCTACTTATAAGTTTCTGCTAAATAATAGGTCACTCTCTTCCTCTTCTTACATTGGAAGATTATGTACTTGTATCATTTGTGGCAGAGACTTTTTCTGAAATCTCTATGGCAAACAGAGTCTCTATATGAGGTAACGCTGGGAGTCCTTGACAGCTGTGCCTAACCTTGGTTGATTCTGGGCCAGGGGTGCAGATAATTGTGTTCTCTACTCTTAGATGCTTACAGAGTGCCTGTAGCCCTTGGCAAATGCACGTACACAAATGTTACCATGTGTAAGCATGGACTCATGGGTCTGTGTTGTATTCAGATGCAGTGGTCAGTGTGTGTCCGTTCAGCTCTAGCTCCATGGTCACCAGGACCTGCTCTGTGATGCATCTGCTGCCTGGCACCTGCTCTGCCGTCCAGGTTGCTCATGGGCAGCTGTGTTAGGCAGGGCATGGAGGGCCCTGCAGGAAGAGCAACTGTGCCATCTCTGCTTCTCTCCTGTGATCACTAGTGCAAGGAGTGCCTCTTGGTGAAACTTTCACACTACAGTTGACATGGGGTTTCTGTCTCCTGACTGAATCCTGCCCAGTGGACATGTGTCTTCTATGCATGCATATGCATTTATATGTGCACATGTGAAGGCTCACATGTGGCATGTGTATCTGCACACCTGTGTATGCAGGTGTGGATATGTGTGCATGTGTGTCTATAAAAAAGCAGGTATACATATGTCTTGTACAAATATGCATACATTTATTAATACACGTTAAGGCATTGGGCTTAGTCTATTAACTATAGCTTCTGATTCAAAGATATCCATTTGTAGATATAAAATTGTCCCTAGAGATCAAAATGATCAACTATGTCAATCAAGTCACTATGTTGCTTGTACCGCAGGTGTCCAAATTATGATGCAGTTGCACGTTTTATGACTATTACCCCACCTTGACTGAAAGGCTAATCTTACCGACCCTGCTGGAGATGTGGAGCAAGAGGGGCATGTTGTAGTCACTCCACCATGGACATGAGGCCCATTTCCAGCTGGCCCACATCAAGGTGCATGTGTCGGGAAAGGGCAGCTGACACATCATGCTGCTCTTTGAGCTGTGTGAGCCCCAAAGTTGGAGTTTCTGCTCCGGGCTCTGCCCCAAATTGCCACCTGAATTCTGGGCAAGTCACTTTCCCTCCATGTGACTGAGGGTGTCTGCTCAGAGCACTCTCTTGGGCAGTTCCCACTTCCCACAACACCTGTCCACCATGAGTCTCTTAGCTTCTGCTTTGTGGCCTGTCTTCCTCCTGAGATGGGCCTGGGTGTGTCATGGGCAAGTCAGTGACTGACATAAACCACTTCTGGGTCTGTGTGGCTGCACAGCCTCTTGGGCTGGTGTGTGCTGGCCACTGGGTGCACCTCTGGGGCTGACCCCACTCTCTTCACTGTGCCTCATGTATTCAGCATCCAGAATTCTTCCCTGTCACTGTAGCGGGAATCTAGGTCCAGTGGAGAGAAAGAATCACCTAAACACCAGACATAAAAGAGGAAGGGGCTTCATTTCAGCCAGCAGAGCCATGGTGACGAAAGTCCAAAAATGGCCAAGCTCCCTGGTTAGCCCTGTCCCTGTCCTTTCATTGGATTCACAAGTAGATAAAGTAATTATCATATTGCTCCTCATTGAAGGTATCAAAACAGGTACAGGTTTAGAGAAGCAGAAGCAAGTTAGTTTCTAGGTTCCGGGAAGTTTAGCCAGATAGAGCAGTGCCAATTAAGAAAGACAAATGGCTGCTATTGGCTGGGTGCGGTGGCTCACAGCTGTAATCCCAGCACTTGGGAGGCTGAGGCGGGTGGATTGCCTGAGCTTGCAAGTTTGAGACCAGCCTGAGCCAGAGTGAGACCTTGTCTCTAAAAATAGCTGGACGTTGTAGTGGGCACCTGTAGTCCCAGCTGCTTGGGAGAGACAAGAGAGTCACTTGAGCCCAAGAGTTTGAGGTTGCTGAGAGCTATGATGCTATGGCACTCTACTGAGGGTGAGAAAGTGAGACTTTGTCTTTCAAAAAAAAAAAAACTACTGTTTTAAAAAGTGAAGAAGACTCATTTTATTTCCCCAAGTTCCAAGTGAGTAATTGACCTTGGGTCTTCTGTTGAGTGCTGGTACCTTATCTAATGGTTACCCATAACATAGCAACCATAGTTTTTAACAGACAAAGAGGTAGTTTAATGAACTTTGCATTAGCTCTATAATGGTAGATTGACTTTGAGTTCTGGACTTTTGATGAGTATTTCCAGGAGTTTCTGGCTTTCTAGATATGGGTATATAACTCCCCAATACCAGGCTTGGCCTCCTTTCTCATCACCAGTTCATTAGAGTTGGAGAATATTTATTTTTCTGTCTTATTAACATTTATTTTAAGTGCATATTTTACTTGGATTGCCTTTTTTTTTTTGAGACAGAGTCTTACTTTGTCACCCTTAGTAGAGTACTGTGGCATCATAGCTCACAGCACCTCAAACTCTTGGGCTCAAGTGATTCTCTTGCCTCAGTCTCCCAGTAGCTGGGACTACAGGTGCCCGCCACAATGCCCAGCTATTTTTAGAGACAGGGTCTTGCTCTGGCTCAGGCTGGTCTTGAACCTGTGAGCTCAGGCCATCCACCCGCCTCAGCCTCCCAGAGTGCTAGGATTACAGGCATGAGCCACTGCTCCTGCTTGGATTGCATTTTTTTTTTTTTTTTTTTGAGACAGAGCCTCAAGCTGTTGCCCTGGGTAGAGTGCTGTGGCATCACAGCTCACAGCAACCTCCAACTCCTGGGCTCAAGTGATTCTCCTGCCTTGGCCTCCCTAGTAGCTGGGATTACAGGCGCCTGCCGCAACACTCGGCTATTTTTTGATTACAGCCGTCATTATTGTTTGGTGGTCTGGGGCTAGATTTGAACCCGCCAGCTCAGGTGTATGTGGCTGGCGCCTTAGCCGCTTGAGCCACAGGCACTGAGCCTGGATTACATTTTTCAAAGCCCCTCTGGCCTCTCAATTGCAGCTGGTGTCAGCGGTGGGGTACCTGCGCTCAAGGAACATCCTTCACCGTGACATCAAGGATGAGAACATCGTCATCGCTGAGGACTTCACCATTAAGCTCATAGACTTTGGTTCAGCTGCCTACCTGGAGAGGGGCAAGCTGTTCTACACTTTCTGCGGGACAATTGAGTACTGTGCACCCGAGGTCCTTCTGGGGAACCCGTACGTATGGCGTGGTGCTGCAGCCAGTTCTCATGAGTAGGCGGGGCTGTGGGCTGGGTGTGGCATCAGGCACTTTTCGTTTGTGGCTATTTGTCAGCAGGTGTTACAAGATAAAGGAAAATGTCCTGGAAAATCAGTGACCAGGCAGTGTTGGTTGATGCACCTGGGTGGTAGCTCTTATATTATTTCCTCAGCTGCTGCTCATGTTGGGTTTTTTTTGAGACAGAGTCTTACTTTCTCACCCTCGGTAGAGTGCTGTGGCATCACAGCTCACAGCAACCTCCAACTCCTGGGCTTAGGCGATTCTCTTGCCTTAGCCTCCCGAGTAGCTGGGACTACAGGTACCTGCCACAATGCCCAACTACATATTGGAGTTCTTTATAATAAAAAGTTAAGAAAATAATTTTAAAAAGATAAAAGAGTCCCCAGTGATGGCACTGTTTAAGTAAATGAAGAGGATTCTTTCTCAGTCAGGTTTATTTATTTTGATGATGAGAATAATAGTTTATTTTGATAAAATACTGTTGGGTGGGCCCTCAAGAGATGAAGCATTAGAGAAAGGGAGGACCCTCGGCCAAGGTGCCTTTGCTGTCCAGCCAGAGGCTCTGCATTGGCTCACCAATGCTACTGGGCAGCCAGCCCTGTGGCCCTGCTGGGGGAGAAGCAGTGTCTGGGGGTGTGGCTGGGCTTGCACCTTTGTAGTCAGTGAGCCTAGGAGCTATAGGGGCTGGCCTGGTGAAGACCTCATCTCTGGGGACTCAAGAGAGGAGTGTCTGTGGGCCTGAGAGGAAACGTCTGCTGACAGCACTTTCTGCCATGCACAGCCACGTGGCCGTCTGATTGCATAGAAGCCCAGTGTCTTCATGCATGTGAAATACCCACAGCATTTCCACCTGCCCCTGCATGTACCCAGAGCAGTGCCCCTATGTTGGTGTCAGAGTCAGGAGTCACAGCACTACATGGCCCCTTGCCGCTGCACTTTGCTGTGCTGGCTACGACCACTCCACATGGTCTGTGCAGAGGAGATAAAGGGACCGGGACTGGGGCCACAGTCTGTGAGGTCACGTGTCACCTCAGACCCAGGAAGTGCTGTGCCAGCCTCTCCACAAGGCATGCTGAGCTTCCTGGCCTGGCCCATGTGTGGGACATACCTGTGCTGCTTGCCAGTGGCAGGGCATGGAAGAGCATGGACCTTGTTTAAATTCGTCCCACCTCTTGTTTTTTAAAAAAATTTTTTTTATTGTGGCAAAATGCATATGACATAAAATTTACCCCCTTAACTGTTTAAATGTGGTCAGCAGCATCAGGGATGGTCAGGCTGTTATGCGGCCATCGCCACTGTCCGCTCCAGGATTCTTTCATCTTCCCAAATGGATACTCTGTCCCCCCTAAACACTGCCCTCAGTCCCTGCCCAGGCCCCAGCGCTCTCCATCCTGTCTTTGTCTCTGCAAGTCTGACTCCTCTAGGGCCTCACATGAGAGGGATCACACAGGGTCTGTCCTGTGACTGGCTCATTTCACCTGGCAAGACATCCTCCAGGTTCTCCTGTGCTGTAGCAGGTGTCAGGAGTCCCCTTTCTCAGCTTGCGTAACACCCTTTTGCATGTGCCCTGGATGTCCACTTGTTGGAAGATGGGTTGCTTGTGTGGCTTCTACTTTTAGCTGTGGTGAGCAAGGCTGCCATGCATGTGGGGTGTGTGGGCCTCTTGCCGCCTTGTGAGACTGAGGTCTTTTGGGGTCCGCTGTGCTGCAGTTTAGGTGTCGTCCTCCTGAGCTGTTGCTGCCAGAGACCACATGGGCACAGGCCTGAGATATTCACTGTCTGTGCACTTAGGGGAGAAGCTTGCTGATCCATTTTACTCTATCTTCTAAAATTCTTGAACTCTTTCCCTAAAAAGCAAACAACATAAAGACAAAAATTGCCACATCTGATTCCCTTGCTCCAGCTCATGCCGCCTGTGCCCCCTTTGTTTCCCTGAAGCCTTGTGCTGGCAACCCTGCCCCACTCAGCCCCCTGGATGTGGCCTGACTCCTGTCTGTGCTGAGGTCAGGCCCCAATTCTTATTCCTTCCTCCCCTCCCGTCCCCTCCTCTGAGCCTGCCTTCTATCTCTGGCCTGGTTTTCTGCCATGGTATTCCCAAGATGATTGAGGGATCCATCCTGGGCCCTCTTCTCACTACTGAAGTTTCTCTTAGCCCATGGTGAGAAGTTGCTGATTCTTGGGGGTACTCTTGGGCCAGGCTGCCCTGCTCCCCAGCCAGGAGACTCATGGCCATGGGTAGCACTGGGTCGGGGGGTGGGGGGTGCAGTTGGCCTGGTGCCTACTGGGTCTGTTCTTCTGTGTAAGACACAGGTAGTATTATCCTGCCAGACTGCTGTGAGGATCAGGGTTAAGCCATGTGAGAGCCGGGCACAGCATCGGCAGCTGCCGGGGCCCAGCTCACAGTGAGGTGCTCACAGTAACCAGCACCAGCCATGCCTGCGTCTTCTCCCAGAGCTTGCTCCCCACTTGAGTGACAAGCAGCAGTGCCCACATTTTCCCCTAAAACTTGCTCCCAGGCTGGCCACTGCCAGAAAGCCCTCCTCCTGCGGTTCACCTTCCTCTCATCCTGCTGTCCCATTGGCTTCCTAGAGCCTTTCTCAGCTCTTCTGGTCTCAGCCTTGAGCACCCTTCCTATTGCTGTCCAGTGACCTTTCTGCAGGGCAGAAGCCCTATCCTAGGGCTGTGTGGCTCACACGCTGTCAGCAAGGCCATATGGCTGGTGCTCTGCTCCCTTCAGGACACCCTTGGCCTCCAGCAGACATTGGCTATGCTCCCAGAACTGCGTGTTGCATTTCCTTGTCGTGGTTGGTACCAAGTTTCCTGATTGTGCTCTGGAGGGCCTCGCTCCTCCCTGCACAGGGTGGACATGCAGAGTGGGACGTATAAGGTTGGGCGCAGTGCCTCACACCTGTAATCCCAGCTCTTGGGAGGCCAACGTGGGTAGATTGCGTGAGACCTTGTCTCTAAAAATAGCCAGGCGCTGTGGCAGGCACCTGTAGTCCCAGCTACTTGGGAGGCTGAGGCAAGAGAATCACTTAAGCCCAGGAGTTTAAGGTTGCTGTGAGCTATGACACCATGGCACTCTACTGAGGGTGACAAAGTGAGACTCTGTCTCAAAAAAAAAAAAAAAACAACCAAAGAAGTGGGGCGCATGGTTGAGGAGCATGGCTGGTCACCTGGAAACCCGGGCCAGCTGGGCAGGTGCCGTGTGCAGCAGTGTGGTACCCTACCTTTCTTTCCTTTGTCAGTTACCGAGGACCAGAGCTCGAAATGTGGTCTCTGGGAGTCACGCTGTACACCCTGATCTTTGAGGAGAACCCCTTCTGCGAGCTGGAGGAGACTGTGGAGGCTGCCATACATCCACCATACCTAGTGTCTGCAGGTGAGCATGCCACAGGCAGGGCGGGCACTGCTCCCACCTGTGTCCTTGGTGCCCTCATCTAGCTTTGTTTTCTATTCATCTGATACACTACTAATCTCAACATCAGAATAATTTGAATGTGACTTTAAAAATATTTTGATAATGTAACTTTTATTAGTGTTCCCCTGTGGATCTCAGAAACCCTCTTGTAAGAAACAGACTTGTGGTTTGTTGGTAGCTGTCAAAGTGTGCACCAAGGGCATGACCTCCCAGCAGCTCACACAGAACCTTCTGTCATATCAAGAGCTTCCCACAAGAGGGCTGAGGGCCTCTGGCTGGGCTCACCCCAGGACACAACACTGTTTGCATCTAGAGCAAGGACCAGCAGGGGTGGCAGATGAGGGCTCAGAGGAAGGAAGGCCTTGCAAGTCTAGAGTAAGCAAAGCAGGAGCCCTAGGGCTGCTCCAGGGTGATGGGCAGTGAGACATCAGTGGGAATGCTGGGATAGTACGGACAAACTACTTCCCAATCTGAGGTGGAGCTGAAGGACAAAAGGATGACTCACACAGTTCCATCTTGGCAAGTCGGATGAGTTCACTAGCAGCTATACACACAGGGCACGTACACCTTGCACAGGAGCTCACTATTCCCCAGCCTTCAATTCTCTGGACACTCAACTGCTGGGCAGCACAAGAGTTCTTGGGAGGGTAAAACTGTGACCATCTGCTCGGTGTTACCTTGCTTTAGGCCAGTGACAGGTGGGGTGCACGTCGATGGCCAGCTGTGCAGGGGCAGGGCCAGGCGCACAGCTCTGACCCGTGCTGTCTACCCACTGTGGTGTGTGGTGGTGATGCGACTGATCCAGGCAGAGGTACTGGTGTCACAACTAGCTAATGGGAGTGATAGTTTAAGCGGCTCTAAAGTGGGTTGCACCAGTGGCCTTGGCCTCAATAAATGCAATAGCTCTGCTGCCCAGAGACTGTCTTTTGGGATTTGTTTCATCTTTTCTCTTACAGTTTGTGTTTTCTGTGTGGTGGGAACGTGTATTTCTTTTCAGCAGGGCCGTTGGACTGTCTGTGATTCCCTAACAGTCATTAATTGTTGTATGTAGTGAGGTTATGAATGTCTTCACACATAAAGTTTGCACTGTGGACTCTGCTTAGGTTAGAAGTCTCTGTCTTGTAATTTCGACACGGTAACAGAGTACTCTAGAAACTGTGGCTTAGGCCACAGATGTGTGTCTCTACCAGTTCTGGAGGGGCTGCCTTCTAGCTGTACCCTCACATGGCAGGGTGAGTGTATGAGTGCCTCTCTGGTCTTGTCCTCCTCTGGGAAGGACATTAGTCCCATCTGGCCCATCCTTGTGACCTCTTCTAACCATAACTACCTCCTGAAGGTTGTAGCTCCTAACATCGTCACACAGGGGATCAAGGCTTCAACACAGGACTTGTGGGAGGGCATGATTCCATCCACAGTAGCCTAGAAGAGAGTTTTTAGAGCTTTTCTCAAGTCCTGGGTTCCTGTAATGGCATGGCTCCTGTGGCGTGCTGTTATACCCATAGACTGTTTCTTGGGCTCTTGCCAGGCTCCCTGGGCGTGTCCCTGGAACAGTAGACTCAGCCTGGCTCTCATTGAGTCGACACCTGGCTTGTTAGAGGGAACAGGATTCACACCCAGACCCGGGAGGGGGCTTCTCTCAGATTTCCATGGGGCAGTAGGGGATTGTTAAACCTGAGCTGTTCTTGGCTCTGCACAGCCAGAGCCCTTAGAACAGACCTGACCTTCCCAATATTCAAACCATCTGGGCCTTGGTTGAGTGAGATGACCTCCAGGCTTTCACTTCAGAGGTGATGAACATCCCCCACAGCTTTTCTTCACACTCAGCTGGGCCATGTGCTGAGGAGAGTCCCCAGGGTTCCTGAGCCATCTCCCACTCAGACAGAGGCTCTGGGGGGTGGGCTTCCAGGAACTTGCAGTGTTGAGATGTGCTCCACTTGACACCAGCCTACTCTGTGTCCCCAGAGCTCATGAGCCTGGTGTCTGGCCTGCTGCAGCCAGCCCCTGAGCAGCGCACCACCCTGGAGAAGCTGGTGATAGATCCGTGGGTGACACAGCCTGTGAACCTTGCAGACTACACGTGGGAAGAGGTGTGTCGCGTAAACAAGCCAGGTGAGGCTTTGTGGCATGCCTCCCTCCGTATGCAGCTTTGCTCAGAGCAAGGAGGTCCCCAGGCTGCCTTCCTGGGTCAGGAGGAGGAGGAAGCGGCTCCTTCCTCTGTGCCCTTCTAGACACAAATGTCAGGGCCTTAGTGGCCTGTCACCTGGGGAGAGGCTTGACTCTATGCAGAGACCCCAATACCATTGGGGTTCGGAGCATAGCTAGGAACCTCAAAGGGTGGGCAAGTGCCCATGGAAGCCCCTGACAGACAGGGTCCAGGCTGATGGGGACAATGAGAAGGTACTGAGTGTGATGTTCTAGAGCAGTGGTTCTCAACCTTCCTAATGCCGCGACCCTTTAATACAGTTCCTGTGGCTTGTGTTCCACAGGTTGAGAATCACTGTTCTAGAGAGTTGGGGGCCGTGGCTATTGCTCAGAGCAGCCAGACTAAGCTGGTATCCACAGCTCTGAGCGTAGGTCCCCACAACCCCTTAGCAGAATGTGCGTTTCCAGGGCACTGACTGCCGGGTGTCTGAAGGGTCTGCTGAAGTCTTTTGTTCCTAGGACTTCTAGTATTCTTCTAGTATTAGAATCTTTAATTGTTAGCGTGTGACACAGTATCTTCTTCTTTCCTTAGAAAGCGGGGTTCTGTCCACTGCAAGTCTGGAAACGGGGAGCAAGAGCTTGAGTGAAGCAGCCCAGGAGCTTTGAGGGGCTCCTGCCCAGGGGAGCCCCTGCTGGCCAGTCTGTGTGCATCATGGGGACCCTCCCCCTTGACTGAGTGAGCCTTTCTCTACTCAGTTAGGAAAGTCACATGATTCTCAGGCCCCATCCATTTGGAGAAGGTAAATTCTCAAGAACTTTCACTTTCTAAAAACTCAGGTGCGCGTTTGATAAATACTAGAACAAAAGCCAGTGATACTGTATTATTTTAGGTTTATAAAATATTCTGGAAATTCACTTTTTCATGACCTTGAAGAAAAAACATTCCAGTGTTCAATTGCTTGATACTATTAAAAAGTTCTTGCTGTGTGAACTTCTGATAGGCATAAAAGAGTGTTTTAATTTTCTTTACACTTTTGTGTGTGCACATGTCTTGTTTTCTTTGACATGGTATATGCTCATCTGAGTGACAGATATGTGGAATTTGTAGAAATGGTTAGCCAAATGGCCAGGCTATTTCATCAGTTTATTTCCTTGAATACTGTTCAAATTAAAGAAAATTTGTTAGTAAATTATTATTCTGTCTTGGACAGTATGAATTGTTTCAGCTTGCTGGGTGGGAGAAGAACTTGGTTTCTTTATTTTTCCTCTTATACACCCCACTTGCCCCAGGTAGGACATCTAAGAAGACTGGGGAGAGAAGGTGTGGTATTTGCAGGAACTTCCCTTCTGTCTGTCTGGGCGCTGTAGCAAGACTCAGCAGCACTCAATACCCCACAACCACCAGCCCTCACCGCCACCTCTACATGAAGGTCCAAGCCCACCAGTGTGCCTGTGTGAGGGGCTTCAGCTCTGCCAGTCTTTATAGTGTAGTGTAGGTGGCCACTTCCCTCTCTTAGCTCCAGTTCATCCTCTCAGACAGAGCCAGTTGTGCCAAGCACTGTGAAATTTGTTTCGTTTTTTTCTTTTTTTGAGACTGAGTTTCATCTGTTGCCCTGGGTAGAGTGTCATGGGGTCATTATAGCTCATAGCAACCTCCAACTCTTGGATTTGAGTGATCCTTTTGTCTCAGCCTCCTGAGTTGCTGGGCTGCAAGAGACAGAGTCTCACTCTTGCTCAGGCTGGTTTCAAACTTGTGAGCTCAAGCAATACATTTGCTTCAGCCTCCCAGAATGCTGAAATTACAGGCGTGAGCCACCACACCCGGCCTCAAATGAGTTTTCTGATATTCTGAGAACTCTTAAGTGTTTTTCCTTGTGTTTATGATGCTTATCACACATAAGATGTTAGAGAAGGGTGCTTTTCAGACAGGTGTATAGTGGGCTCAGAATCCTACTTCTCCATGAACTGTTACTTTTTTTTTTTTTTTTGAGACAGTCTCACTTTGTCACCCTCAGTCGAGTATGGTGGCATCACAGCTCACAACAACCTCAAACTCTTGGGCTTAAGCGATTCTCTTGCCTCAGCCTCCCAAGTAGCTCGGACTACAGGCACCCAGCTATTTTTTGTTGTGGTTGTTATTGTTGTTTAGCTGGCCCAGGCCGGGTTTGAACCCACCAGCCTCAGTATATGTGGCTGGCACCATAACCACTGTGCTATGGGTGCGAGCCACTGTTACTTCTTTTTAAGAAAAAAATAATTAAAGCTCATCTGACTTGATGGCAATGGAAGGTAATTTTCAAGTATTTTGCAAGTGTTCTTTGCAAAAATAACTTGGAGAGAAAAGCTCTCAGGCTGAGGCTGGCAGTTTTCCATACACCTGTTTCCAGCATAGTTTAAGAGAGCAAGGTCCTTCCAAAAGATTAAAGTTGCTGTCAGTAGAAATCCCTGCACCCAGCCATCACTTCATTTCTACAGTTAGATAACCTGTTCAGGTTCCACTGTTCTCTCCAAGGAGTTGGAGTGACTCATAGGACTTTCTTCTTGGGCTTTTGGTGTAAAAGCATCAATGCAATTTATTTCGTGGTGTTGGCAGTTGAATATTCTTTTTCTTTTTTTTTTTT
>NW_003852528.1:5067111-5070050 GCF_000181295.1 Otolemur garnettii | reverse complement strand
TTGCAGCCATCATTGTTGTTTGGTGGGCCTGGGCTGGGGATTTGAACCCGCCACCGTAGGTGTATGTGGCTGGGGCTTTAGCCACTTGAGCCACAGGCGCCGAGCCGGCAGCTGAATATTCTAAAAAGAAAATAAGATATTATAAGGACAACAAAAACAACCAATTTTTTAGTTCTACACAGATTGCACTTTTCTTTTTCTTTAATACAATCTTTTTAATGAAATATACTTTTACATAAATACTTAAATATATAGTGTGGAACAAGGCAGATACTCTGTAAATGCCAAGAATCAAGTCTTTTATCCCATTTCAGAAAGAATATAAAATGAGATGTCTTAGAAGTGGTGAAATTAGGCAGCTGAGAAAGCACAGCTTTTTTTTCTGCATAACTAACTATCCCTTTTTGAAAGATACCTGGTGAGAGGTTCAGACCCAAAGATGAAAGATTATTCCCAGGCGCCAAGATGAAAGGAAAACAGAGTCCTGTTTTGTGTGATCAAAGTGGCTTTTATTTCACCTGGGTGCTGGGGGTGAGGTAGCGGGTGGTGGTGGTGGTGATGGTTCTGAAATTCCTGACCGGGAAGAAATCTACATGTGGGCATAGGGATGGGGATTTTATTTTTATTTATTTATTTAGAGACAGAGTCTCACTATGTAGCCTTCGGTAGAGTACGTGGTGTCACAGCTCACAGCAACCTCAAACTTTGGGTTTAAGCGATTCTCTTGCCTTAGCCTCCCTAGTAGCTAGGACTACAGGCGCCTGCCACAACGCCCGGCTATTTTTTTTGGTTGGTGTTGTAGTTGTCGTTGTTTGGCAGGCCTGGCCAGGTTCGAACCCGCCAGCTTCAGTGCACGTGGCCGGCGCCCTAGCCGCTGACCTACAAGCGTCGAGCCTGGTTGGGGATTTTAAAGGGTCAGAGGGACATACACTTGGTACTTCCTGGGCAGGTCAGTCTACCTAGGCAGATGGTGGGTGGGAAAGGGTCAGAGAGGCAGAGATTGGCCCATTCACTATTTCCTGGGAGGGACATGTACTGGATCCTTCCAGGGCAGGTCAGTAATGTTATTCTATCATCCGGCTCTGGACCCAAGCAGGCTGAGAGGTGAAATGGCAGGGTAAACACACCTTCGGCAGAAACTTCACTGTATTTCGTCCAAAGAGGAAAGGAGACCTCCAGAGGGGCGGGCTTTTGCTGACAAAGAAATGTGCCACAGCTCCTATATTTGATTACTTGGGTCGTGTCCTTTAAAAACGGTGAAGCCAAGCGTGCGTGCGACCAGCGACCATGCGGAATAAGCGTCTCTCTCCGGAACTGGACCTGTTTTCAGGAAGGGGTCTCGACCGTAGAGTGACCTGCACCACAGGAAACGGCCTCTTGGAACCAAGGTTACAGTTGCATTCTGCCTGTCAAGAGGGATTTTAAACTCATCCTTAGCAGGTGTGGAACCCGGCTACTCTCGGGGCGGACGGCGCAGCTGCTACGGAGCTCAGGCCGCGCGCTAGTCTTCCGGCCGGGTGCCGTCCCACGGGGTGGGCGGCGGAACGCGCTGTGCGCAGCCACTGGGCGTGGGGAGGGCGGGGTGGGCGCCGGAAGTGGCGTGTCGGCGAGGGCAGCTGCTTCCGGCGCCGGAACTGCTGTGGTCTCAGCGCGATGGCTGCGTTCTTCCGTCAGGTATGTGGCGCTGGGTGCTGGGCTCCTCGCGGGTCGGGATGTGGAGGAGTCTCTGCCGCCGGGGTGTTGACGGCACAGGCGTTTTCTAAGGAGGTCTGTGCGCGCGGGCCGGGGGCTCTGCCAGGTTGAGGGCAGCGCGGGCCGAGGTTCCGGGCGCTGCCTGCGGAGGGAGCAGTCGGTGCCGCTGCGGCGGGCTCGCGGATCTGTGTTTCATTTGTGAAACATTGGCCTGAACCACCGAAGATTTTTGAGGCAACAGGAATTCTGTACACGAATTGGCTGATAGACTAATTACGGTTGACCCTTGAACAACCCAACTGAAAGTCCACAAAACTTTGACTCCCCCGAAACTTTACTGATAACCTGCTGTTGAGTGGAAGGTTTACTGGTAACATAAACCGTCTGTTTAACTCGTTTTCAATGTTCTATGTAAAATGGACTGTATTATTACAGCAAAGTAAGCTAGAGAAAGATAATGTTATTAAGAGAGTCATAAGGATCTTGCCTGTGAGTCTGTGTATGAAAAAAAATTATATAAATTTGTTACTTGATCCTTTTGTAGTTGATAAGAGTGATGATTGGGTTTTCATGAGCAGGTGTGAGATGTGCCTCCCACAACTCTTGTTACGATGTCGGCACATTACCCATCTGACATGAAAAAAAAAGGATTTGTTACTTATTAAATGTATGTGGGTCATCATAAAGGTCTTCAGGCTAACAAGGAGGCAGTCGAGGAGGGGTTTGTGTTGTTCCCTGGGTAGCAGAGGCAGAAGGAAATCTGCATGTAAGTGGACCCCAGTAATTCAAACCTGTGTTGTTCAAGAGTCAGCTGTATATCTGATAAGATTCTTGTGGAATGAATTTATGTACATGAGTCTGGAGACCAGTCTGTGATCCAGCTTTTTCTGGAGACTAATCTGAGGACCACACATTACCAGGTGACCTAGAAATAGTTTTTCCCTGTCCTTGGTGTTAGAGCCATAAAAGCTGATACTGCACCTGTTTGACTCTGATCCTCTATGCCCTTGACGGAGCCTGTTCTCAGTGAACTTTCAGTAGGCTTTTACAGTTTAGGTATGATTTAGCAAATTGCCTATAAAAACTGTTCTGTTTGTGTGGAACCAACATACTAAATATCCTAGCTCAAAAATCTTCTGGTGTGGCTTGGCGCCTGTAGCTTAGCAGTTAAGGCACCGGCTGCGTGTGCTAGGGCTGGTGGGTTCAAACCCAGCCCGGCCTGCTAAACAACAACAACTACAACAACA
>NW_003852528.1:5062743-5066955 GCF_000181295.1 Otolemur garnettii | reverse complement strand
AAAAAAAAAAAAAAATCTTCTGGTGTTCATTACACTGGGGTGGTGAAGAATTGATTCTTTTTTGATCCTGTGTGTTATAGGTCCTTGATTGGCACCGCCTGGTCCCCCTAACCTGGGCCCGTGTGGTTAGAGAATCTCCTCAACTTGGAGAAGGGAGAAAGATGGCTGCTGCTTTGTTACATAAACTGACTACAGCCTCTAGTGGAGGGGACCTTCAAGAGTTACCCTGTGTGGGACCAGTTAAGTATATGAAGGAACCAGCATGCAGGATGAACCTTGTTGAGAAACAGAGGACACCTGTGGATGGAAGGTCCTTGGATGTAGAGAAGGTTGCCAGTTCCCTCCTGGACATGGGTTTCAGTGATGCCCATATTAATGAATTGCTCAGTGTACAATTTGGTGCCAACCCTCAACACTTGCTGGATATCATTTCAGAGTTTATACTTTTGGGTCTGAATCCAGAGCCTGTGTATGTGGCCTTGAAGAAAAGTCCCCAGTTATTGAAACTGTCAGTAATGCATGTGAAGAAGCGCTCCATATACCTACGAAAGCTTGGACTTGGAGAAGGTACAAGAAGATGCAGATTTTTTGTAGTATGAGAGAAATCAGTTGGGAAAAGGATAACCTGAGATGAGATGGGTTAGGGAAGGGTTCTGAGGAGGTGTCAGTTGTTGCTAGAGAGGAATGTATGATTTGGCTTGGAAGAGAGGAAGAGGGAGCCCCCTCTGCTAATGAACTGCAAGAGGGAAGGGAGGTGCGTTAAGACTAGAAGGGAGGACTAAGTGCCAGGACAGACTGGTTTGGTTTGTTCGTCGTAGGGTCTCTAACACCTGGAATGCTAATGAGCGCCTGGATGTGCACAGTAGATTAATGCTGACATATGATATATATGTGTACATAAACTTTAATGTTTCAGTCCACTTGTAGTGATATTAGTGCTTTTTCTATGTATGATGTCAAGCCAACGACATCATCCCTTATGAAGACTTAGGTTCTAGCTGAGTGTTTTGATTTATTGCAGAACATGAGAGATCTTGCCAGGTTCCTGGAAAACTGGTAGAATGGTCGTTCCTTTTAGCTACCCCCACCAGTGTTCATACCTCAAGGATCTTCAAAATTCCTTGGATCTCTTTAGGAGCCTTCTGAAGAAGGGGGTTGGGGACCCATGTGGGTCTCCAAGGACCCCTACTCACTTTGACCAGAAGAGTTCCACTATTATTTCTTTTCATTGTTGACTGTTCCTGGTAAGGTATTTTTGGGGGAGGTTGGGAAGGTTTAGGACTCCTTTTTTTTTTTTTTTTTTTTTGAGACAGAATCTCAAGCTAGCTCCCTGGGTAGAGTGCTGTGGCATCACAGCTCACAGCAACCTCAAACTCTTGGGCCGGAGCAATTCTCTTGCCTCAGCCTCCCAAGTAGCTGGGACTACAGGCACCTGACATAACACCTGGCTATTTTTGGTTGCGGTTGTCATTGTTGTTTACCAGGTCCAGGCCAGGCTGGGCTCAAATCTGCCAGCCTCCATGTATGTGGCTGGTATCCTACTCACTGAGCTACGGGTGCTGAGCCTATACCAGTTATCTCAACACAGTTCTTAATAGGGCCTCTTTCCTCAGAATGCCCTGGTTTAGGTAAGATACGCAGTCATGCAGTAACCATGCATTTGTGGCTATGTTATTACAGGAGTCCTTCTCATTGAGTTTAGGCTCCTCTGTCTTGAGAATGTTGGTTATGAATGCTTCAGTGACTACTTTATCATAGAGGGATGCATCAACAGAATTCCAACATAGAGAAGCTACTCTCCTATCTTACTGTCTTACCTTTTCAGTAATTCTCTGTGAAATTCTTTTCTAGGTGAGGAGGGCAAGAGGAGACCTAGAATACAAAGTTGGTGCCTTTCAGATGGGAAGCCAGAAAAAAACAGGAATTGAGGGAGGGAAGGCTAGTGAGTCTGAGAAGTGTCATGAAGTCAGTAGGGAAATATGTCATTTTCATGGTGCTTCTGGAAGGATATATCTGAGATTGTTAACTTGCTCTGTGGACAGAAAGGATCCTTGTTCATTTTTTAAAGGCAGGCTTCAATCAGGTGCAAATATCTGTTTGGGTTTCTGGGATATCCTGAAATGTGCTTGCCTTTATTGAATGTTCTACAGGGAAATTAAAGAGGGTGCTTCACAGTTACCCTGAAATTTTCACCATGCGTCAGCGGGACATCGATGATATTGTCCGGGTCCTCAAGGAGAAGTGCCTCTTCACAGCACAGCAAGTAACTGACACTTTGCACAGATGCCCCGGTGTTCTTCGGGTGGACCCCAGTGAATTGGAATACAAATTCCAGGTAGGAATGACTGATGGGGGATAGTACCACAAGTTTTTCATGTAGCATAAGGGTCAGCTATGTAGATAAGAAGCCTTAGGCACCTCACATCTGAGAGGTTGAGGTGAAAGGCTGGGGTTCTTTCTGCATACACTGGCCAGAGAGAATTGAGTGCTGGTTCTTTCACTTTTTGGCTCCTGATCAAACCTGTTCTGAAACTTTTCCGAATGGTTGATAATGAATAACCCAGCCCTGTTCTTAGAGTCTAAATGGGGATTGTGTTTGAAATAGCTAATTTTAAATTAGCCCAAACCTTCCTATCTTTAGAATCTATTTTGCCTGTTGATTTTGAAAGTGTGATTTTTGACAGTGTCCTAATTTTTTAGTAACAGTTATCACAGTGTAGATCAAATTCCAAGATGTTTGAATTTTTTGCCTATTCTTTCCATTCTCATAGTTTTTCTTCCCCTATCTGAAGAAAATGTAACTTCTCCCTCCTGCCCCTTTATGTCCTGCTACATTTTTCTCGGTATGAATTTGAAAATGCTTTGGAAACTGCCAACGCAAATGTCAGTATCACAGAGTAGGTATTCTGCCGTTGTTAATCAGGCAGTTCTTTCTGAACACTCTGGATGACTTAATTTATTATGGATTGTGGAATGATAGGTTTTAAGAGTCTGTACCTGGGATTCCTACATGTTTGTGTCTTACAGTATGCGTACTTCAGGATGGGAGTTAAGCATCTGGATATAGTAAGGAGTCAGTTCTTACAGTACTCAATAACCAAGATTAAGCAGAGACACATGTACTTGGAGCGCCTGGGACGGTACCAAACCCCTGATAAGAAGGGGCAGACGCAGATCTCCAACCCTTTACTGAAGGACATCTTCAGAGTTTCAGAGGCTGAGTTTTTGGCCAGGACAGCCTATTCTTCTTTTGAGGAGTTTGAAGTTTTTAAGAAGCTCCTGGCTCGGGAGGAAGACGAGATGTCTGACAATGGCATGTCAGACGACGAAGGGGAGAGTCTGGACGAGGACGAGGAGGACGAGGAGGGGCAGCGGCTATAAAGGAAGGACCGGGGCAGAAGGTCCCAGAGACAAGGGATGTGTCCCTTCTCTCAGAGCTCTTGGGACCTCCACTTGGATCTTTTTAAGTTATGTTTCCTTCTAAAACCGGTCTTTTAACATAAAAATTATTATAAATCACCTAAGAAGTAGACAGGTCACACCAGATAGGTGTTACTTGCTCTGTTGCTGAGTACTACAGATCTGTAGTATCTGTATCTGTCCTGTTCCATCATAAAGAAAAGACTTACTTGGAGCTATTAAAATCCAGCAGATTCAATGCATCAAAACTTGGTTTTATTTTTTTCTCTGTTGAAATGTGTTGGTGATAATTCTACCACTGTAGAGGATGGGGTTCCTTTTTCTGGTTTAGGAATCACTTTATATTTCTTTCTAGTCATAAACATAAAATTATGAGAAGGCAGACTGAGGTTTTAGAGCATCATAGCACACTATTTTATGAAAACAAGTAGCGGGTTTTCACAAAAATGTTGTATTTTAATCCAGAAGTATGTTATTGCTTCATAACAGCATTTAGTGTATAACAAAATGAAGGAAGTTGATGTGTGAGTTAATTCTGTGCAGCTTCATACAGCCAAGCAAAGCTCTGGGCACTTTTCTCTACATTTGTGGAGAACAGGCCCTCCTGTTCAGGGAAAGTAACTTTTGTGCCAGGTCCTGGTTGGCGGGTACTTGCTGGCCTGCATCTCTGGCCCTTTAGCCTGCATAGCCAGCATGTGCTGCCCTGAAGAGGGCCCAGTGAGAAGGGCCTGCGGATTATGTGAAACTCTGATGCTTGGCTTTGTTTTTCCCACATAAGGCACTGTTTCCACT
>NW_003852528.1:5053874-5062638 GCF_000181295.1 Otolemur garnettii | reverse complement strand
GTATCTCTGGAGGTAGGGTGTCATGACCTAGGGAGTCATGGATCTAGGGAGTAGAGGCCTTGGATGCTACAAAACACCCTAAAATGCACAGGGCAGCCCCTGACAAGGAGCGATCCAGCCTGAATGCAGTGCCAAGGCCAACAAACGGCTCTAAGGCCTGGTTCAAAAATCAATGTGACCATGTCTGTTCCTGACAACTTCAGATTGCAAATGGACTTAGAATGATAGTATCATTTTACTTAAAAGAAAAATAGCTAATTTTTCAATAGGGATCCTTTCCCCTATGCATTAGAATCCTCTTGGTGGATCTGACTGTACTTTATTATAGGACTTGCATGGAGGCATGCTGCTTTCACCAGCAGGCTCATGTCAGAGCATGGCTACAAAGAAAAAGAAATTTTCTGTGAAAGAAAAGCAGTAGCTCAGTGACTCCCTCCACATCTTGAGTCAGGTATTGATGGCAGTAGTCTGCAGTGGGAGACGTTCCCACTGGGGGTGTAGTGGATGAGCTCAAGCTGGGTGGTCCCCGCCTGACAGAGTCTGTGGAAGGCAGAGGGCAGGCAAAGGCCCCCTCACTGACACCTGTCAGTCTGTGTGCAATGGGAGAAGGAAGTGAAGACATTTTATTCTGTGCCTGTGTTTTCATTTACTCTTACGTTCTGTGGCATCCAAGTGACTGCCATTTTCTCCAGCACTTGGGATGTTGTTTTTGTGCCCAGTCAAAGGACTAAGTAGAATGCTAAATCTGTGTTTGATTTTAGGGTCAGCTCATCCCAAGTGTTGATAAGCAAATGGTTAACTCAATGATTCATGATTTATTTTATTTTGACAGAAAGAAACCTTCATGCCCCTGATAACTTTTGAATTCTGTTAATAATTTCCTTGGGTAGACTTTGGGTATTTTCAAGGAAGATGTTAGAGTTTTAAGAGGAACCATGGAGAAAAACAATGGTGGCCCATTTGGAATGCTTTGAAAATAAAGTATCATTCCTTCAGCATCAGGAAGTCTTTTTACTAGACATTTAATTTGTAAAACATCAAAAAAGGGGCAGTCATATGACAACCCAGCACCAGGCTCAGGATTCAGTACACCATTTCTTGTTGAAACAAGGCTTCTAAGCTAAAACCTGGAGTGTGTCAGCTTCGCTGTATGGCTAAGGGGCTCGAGGTCAAAGTAGAAAGTTCCAGAGTAGAAAGATTTGTGTACTTCTCCAGTGACATCACCATCTACTAGCAGTGCTGCGCTCACATGGATGGGCATGGACAGGTCCTGGCAGCTGCAGCAAGCAGCACGCGTCTGTGCACATAGTCTGCTCTGCTCACCCAGTGTGCAGCCCCCCAGCCCTGCCTGCTGCTCCTGGTGGGTCTTGGGACACTGGAGCTGTCTCTGCAGTACAGTAGAGACTTCTCAAAATGACTCCTTCCTGAAAATAACAAATTGCATGATACACAGATATATGCACACAAAATTTTAATAAAAAGTAGCCTAAAATACACTCCAACCTTTCAAAAAACTTCTTCACCAAAGCAAGCAAGGAAGGAAGGAGACCCCTTTTGCAGATGGCATGCCTTTGGGCAGAGTCAGGGAGATGCAGCAGAGTCCCTGGTTTCCAGCTGGGTCAGTTGTCTTAAGAGTCAGCAAGAGAAGAGGTGGGATTTGTAGAGAGAAGACAGAGCTGGTTGGAGTGTGATGGGAAGCAGATGTGCTGAGATGACAGTGTTCTGTGAGAGGGGGCCGCTAAACCTGCGTTTGCTCCAAGTCATGGACTGACAGGAACCTTGACCATTATCCTGCCCCTAGGGTCCGTCTCTTTTACCCTGAGACACATAAGAAGAGCCTAGCTGCTCTCTGGTGCTGGGCCTGAGCTTTCCAGGTAGGTCTGGATAGCATCCACCATGGGGGGGTCTTCAGTGCCTTGCTGGTGACTTGTCATCCAGGGAATGGCTCCTGCTGAAGCCTGAAGCCTAGGTGATCTCCTAGACCAGGGGTTTGCCAGCTATGGCTCAAGGGCTGGTTTAGCCACCACTTGTTTTTGTAAATAAAGTTCTCTTAGGACATAGCCACACCCACACAGTCACAGGTCTGGCCTGAGTCTATGCTATGTCAGCATAAGCAACAGGTGGACCAGAGGAGGGTGAGGAGGCTCTGCCCCTCCCACCCCAGTCCTTGGCAGCTCCTCCTCAGTTGGTTCGGTCTCAAAGGGTGAATCTTCCTCTGGTGTTGGAATCTGAGTGTGGATGTCTGAAAACTACGGAAGTGTAACCAGCCATCCCTTCACCAGGCCCCATTGATGGCTTGTTGCTGCCTCTCAAGAAAGGTGCAGACCACACCTGCACAGACCACGGCATGGGCTGCTTACATGCTGTGCAGGACTCATAGACCGATCTTGGGCATCTCCCAGGGTGGGCTGGTGATTGCAACCAGCTTCTAGAGGCCTGAGGAGAGAGGTGACAGAGTGGACCGACTCCAGCCAGGACCTTGTCTTTCAGGGTGTCCTTTTCAATCCGATTTTTAGCCCTTGTCTTTCTGGGTTTTAATAACTCTCGAGGTTGGCAGAGTGTAACAATAACATCCTAAATCCTTTGGAGAGAAAAAGTGAGGAGTGAGGAGAACCATAGTAACACCTGCTCTTTAGATGGCTGCTGCCTGCATCTCCTTGTGCAGGCTGTGGGGTCTCTGTGCCCCAGGAGACCAGTATTGTCAGAGCATCAACACCCTATGGTGGCAGAGGGTGTGGGGGGCAAGTCTGAGAAGCACTGGCTGTGCCCTACATCTGCAGCGTTGAGCCTGTGGGTTTGAAGGTGGCTGCCTTTCCCTGCTGCCCTCCCTGAGGTGGTGACCCAGGTCTTCCCTGTGAGGGAACAGGCGTGTCCAGTTGCTCTGGACAGAAGTAAATTCTTATGTTCTTGGGGAGATGTCTGGGAGGGTGTGTTTCTGTTCGCTGCTTTTTATGTTTTTCCATAGGCATTCTGTAAGCTAGTACTTGACAGTAATAATTGGAGGTTTCCGATTTGCTTTTATAGAATCAGGTTTGCTGAGCAAGTTTTTAATAGATACATTGATAATGTGAGGTGACTTACTGCCCCATAAATGCATCAAACTCAAATTGTGTGTGGGGGCTTGGTCCTAGTGCAGCCATCTCCATCCACATATCATCACATCACTTTGAGACGCATCACCCTCGTGTTCGTGTTGATGGTGTAAGCAAACCATGCTGCTGGCAGCCGGGACACAGTGCATGCAGTGCAGAGAGCGTGGTGCTGACGGTGATCAAAGTGGCTAATGTTAGCAGTTTATGTACTTACTGTACTATGACTTTTATCATTGTTTTATAGTATATTGCTATTTATAAAAAAAAGAATATAGCTTTTTTTTTTCTGGACACAGAGTCTCATTCTGTCACCCAGGCTGGAACCCAGTAGAACGATCATAACTCACTATTACCTGGAACTTTTGGGCTCAAGAGATCCTCCTGCCTCAGCCTCCTGAGTAGCTGGGACTACAGGCACCATTGCAATGCCCAGCAATTTTTTCTATTTTTGCTGGAGATGGGGTCTTGCTCTTTCTCAGGCTGGTCTCAAAACTTGTGAGCTCAAAGGATCCTCCTGCCTCAGCCTCCCAGAGTGCTGTGATTACAAGTGTGAGTGACTACGCCCAGCCAAGAATATAACTTCAAAGCAGCCTGAGGGAGATCCTTCAGGAGGTCTCCAGAAGAAGGCATGGTTACAGGAGAGGCCAGCTCCATGCACATTACTGCTCTGAAGGCCTTCTGGTGGGGCAAGACATGGAGGTGAGGACAGTGGTGCTGATGACCCTGACCCTGTGTAGGCCTGGGCTTGTGTGTGCTTCTGTCTTTTTTTATTTTTATTTTTTTGAGACAGGGTCTTGCTCTGTTGCACAGGCTGAAGTGGCAGTGGTGTGAGCACAGCTCACTGCAGCCTAAGCTGGTGGGCTCAGGTGGTCTTTCCACCTCAGCCTCCTGAGTAACTGGGACTATAGATGTGTGCCACCGTGACCAGCTATTGTTTAAATTTTTGGCAGAGATGGGTTCTTGCTCTGTTGAACTCCTGGCCTCAAGTGATCCTCTTGCCATGGCTTCCCAAAGTGCTGAGATTATAGGCATCAATTACGTCTTTGTTTTTAATGAAAAGGTTTAAAAAGTAAAAAAAGTTTTAAAAATAATAAAGTTTTATAGAAAAGATATAAAAAAGAAAATTATTTTTGTACAGCTGTACCTGTGTTTTAAGTTAAGCATTATTATAAAAGTCAAAAAGTTAAAAAAAATTAAAGGTTAAAAAAGTTAAAAAGTTTACGAAGTACAGTTAAAGTAAGCTAGGATTTATCTGTTATTGAAGAAAGAAAAAATTTTTTTAATAAATTCAGTGTAAGTAGTCTCAGTGTGAAGTGTTCACAAGCACACAGCTGTGCACAGGAGTGTCTGGCCCCACTGGCCCTCGTGCCCACTCACGGGCAAATCCCGACAGCCCCACCCTGCAGCCTCTCGGGGCAGTGCCCAGACACACACACTATCTTAGGGTCACATTTTGACTGTGCCTTTCCTGTGTTTGGTCAGGATTAGACATTCAGAACTTTGCTCGGGCACTGCCCACAGCACCCAGCACAGGGATGCGCTCACTGCTGTGAAGCCAGACAGCGGGCTTTGCCATGTGGCCAAGGTGTGCATGTACCTCATGTTCCTTCACAATGAAACTGTTCTATGATGTGTCCCAGAACACATCCCCACAGTTGAGTGATGCATGACTGTAGTAAATTGCCTGCAAGCCTGTGGGGGTGTCCTTGGAGGCCGAGGTAGGAGGCATCAAAGTGATGCCTTTGAGTGGACAGGCCCTGAGTGCTGGTGCTGCTGTCCAACAAACAGAAGTTTTTCACAGAGGGAACAAACAGATGCCCACGGTCACCCTTGTGGTGACTTGGGCGCCCTGGAGCTGTAGCCCTCCACCCCTGGCTGGTCTGGGCATTCTTCCTTCAGGGCAGACCTTGCCTGAGGAGCTCCCTTGCTTCTGGTTCTTTTAAAGGTCTCTGAGCGACATTTCTCCTGTGTTTCCTTAGCCACGTAAGAAGATTTTTGTTGCACGAGGGTGCCCCATTCCTCTCCTTCGGCACCAGGAAGATGATGTTTACACTCCTTTAAGGAGTGTGAGTTGTCTTAGGCCAACCAGAAATTCGTCTTTCATTCCTGGTGACATGTTGAGAAGAAATTTCACTTGGCATGAAACCGATTATAGGCTGTAGGTTTCTACAGTTTAACCCAAGGATTTCCAAACTGTTGTGAAGAATACCACTGTTCTTTAAGATTCAACAGAGTTTGCATGTGGGGCGGTGGGGGCAGGATGGGGATCTGGTTGCCAAAGAAGTTTGGGGAATTCTGGGCTAAACAAAAATAGAGTTAAAACGTTTCTTTCACTTCAGGATTTATGACTAGGAGTCTGCTGTCCATTGTGAATTTCCTAGCGAGAGACTATCTTCAGGACTTTTTGTGTTACATGATCATTTTTCTTCACACAGGATGCCATTCACAGGGACGATAAGATCCCTCCCAGCACCCCCAGGATCTGCAGCATCCCAGGCTCTTCCACTGACCCCCAAAAGGTGGTTTGGCAGTTCTGTGCCACCTTCCCTCCTCCCACTGAAGCTGATCAGAAGGTTCATGGCTACATATCCCTTGAGAGAGTGGGACTTATCCCCACCCAGAGAGACACATTTCCACTTGGAGATGTGTTTTTCCATGGCTGATCCAAGTTTATGTCTGGCCCTGGAGCTTGTAACCCTGCAGCACACTGAGCTCTCCTTAGTGGTGCTCAGGAGGTAGCAGCCCTGAGAGCCCAGGGCCGGGCAGGGCCACCTCCCCCACATCCAGCAGCTCTGTGGTAGGCAGGGAGGGTGGGTTCCGGGGACATACCTTAGGGTTTCTCCAGTGTTTGACTCTTACTTTGTTTCCTGAAATAATTAGAGAAAAATAGTTTATGAAAAAGAGACTTGTGTACCTTGGATCCTGCGTGGATCTGCCTTCAGTGCATGCATCCCAGCACCAAGGTGGGGGTGGGGACCCATTAGCACAGCAGCAGCACGGGACCAGCATCTTAGTTTGCATCCACCTGGCCTGGTGTTGTGGAGGGACGAGGGTAGCACTTTGGCTGGTTGTGAGTTATAGGGAGTGAGGGGAAGAAAGGTCACATGCCTGGGGCCAAGTGGCGCTGCTAGAAGCTGTGCCCTTTGGCCTGACCTTCAGAGCAAAACAAGCACGTGTGGCTGCCCATTGGTCCACGAAGAATATGCCTGAGGTTTGGACTCTGTTGTTTTGAAAGTGTATGATATTCTTAGATACTTCTTTCAGTAAAACCCGAAATAGCAAAAATGCTTGTGATTACTTTGAACCCTTTGGGGAAAAGTAAACACAACTTACTATGTTGTGTATTCACAGGGCTTTCTACAACTCTTGCTTCCTCCTAAGCGTAGGTAGTGCCATGCTCTGCGTGAACATGCATAGCCATATGCCCCATGCCCAGGTGCCCAGTTGAGCCTGTGTGTGTGCTCACATGCATGGCACACGGATGTGGCCCCAGTAGGAGGTGATTGCATGGGCTGCCCATCAGATGACCTGGCTCAGCCTAAAGGCCTGTGTGTCCCATAGCACACAGTCCTTGGGCCACCTTGCCCATCACCCTTGAGCTGTATACAGGCCATGGCATGTGCCTCCCCCCATGTGGCACCTGTTTGGGGCTTTCTTGGGGCTTGTGCCTTCACAGCTCTCTTTGAAGCAGACGTCTTGGTGAACTTTGTAGATTCTTTTATACCTGTCATCACAAGAAAACTCTGTCAAACCAGACAGTGAAGCAGAATGTTGCCCAGTTGCTTAATCTAGGCTATGCGAACTCACAGGAAAATATGAAGGTGTTTGAGGAAAAAGCCATTATTTTCTTAATAAAATATTGCCGCTTACAGATGTATTAAAATATCCAACATAGAGGTCCTCTGATTTTGTAAGAATTTACTGATGTATAATATGCATGAAATATACCCATTTTACTGTGCATTTTGGTGAGCACTGACAAAGTCTTATGATAAAAAGATAAAATGTGAAATTTCAAAGACATGCCTTTGTTTGAAGCAGGCCACTTGGCCCAAGGCCTGGGGGAGATATGACCTCAGTTTTCTGTTTGTGAGTATTTTGTAGAGAAGTTTGAGAAGTCGCAGGCTTACAGGCTTTGGACATGAGCATTGCAGCATGGAGGGCCTGATTTTAAGCCATGCTTCTTCCATTTATTAACTAGGCTACTTTGAGCAAGGCTCAAAGCTTTTTTAATTAGCAAGGCTCTTAAGCTTTTCAGACTCGAGGGTTTTTTTTAATTTGTTTTGTTTGTTTGAGACAGAGTCTCACTCTGTCACCCTGGGTAGAGTACAGTGGTGTCATTGTAGCTCACTGCAACCTCAAATTCCTGGGCTCGGCTGTGTGCTTGTGAATCACAGCTTGTGATCCTCCTGCCTCAGCCTCGTAAGTAGCTGGGACTATAGGTTTGTGTAAGTTTGTGTAAAATGGGAATTTCTCATACCATGTCTCTCATAAGTTTGTGGAAACTTCTCTCATAAGAATGAAGGGAAAGTGGGCTCTTGTTAAAGCTTTCACATGTCAAGGAGCTCGGTGGGCAGTGCTCCAACTCACATGCTACGTGTGGGAGGCACTTTAGGATCTAAACCCTGTAGTAAGACTTCTGCTTCCGGGAGGCTGAGGCAAGAGAATTGCCTAAGCCCAAGAGCTGGAGATTGCAGTGAGCTATGATGCCACGGCACTCTACTGAGGGTGACAAAGTGAGACTGTCTCTAAAAAAAAAAAAGAAAAAGAAAAAAACTTCTGCTTCTATCCCTGAGAGAGTAACAGGACCTGGAATTCACCTCCCAGTGTGAACAGTCAGAACAGTGGAGGCCTGACCCTGAGGGAAGAGAAACAAACCAGCCTGTGGTCAGCCCAGCCCTGGGCACCATTTGGACTGTGTTGCAGAAGGGTCCAAGCAGGGTCACACTGAGTCAGGACAAAGACTAGCATTGTGGAGGCAGGGGCAGCTGTCACTGTGGGACAGAGTGCTGGGGAAGAGGGAGCTGTGCAGAGGAAGAGCTCTAGAAACCTTGATGAGGTCCCCTGAGTCATGGTCCAAGTTCAGGTGAGACCATGTGTAGCAAGGACTACTGAGGGGCTGAGCAGGTCCCCAGGCCCAAGGAGAGAGCTCTTATTCACTAAAGGCCAACCCAGTGAAGCCCCACAAAGGCACACACAGACGTTGGCCACAATTAACCCCAGCATAAAGGCTACTCTGAATAACTTTTAAAAAGATCAAACTATACTCAAATAACTGCCTTGCAGAAGAAAGCCAGCATTCTTGAAAAGAATACAAAAATTGGTCAGGCATGGTGGCTCTTGCTTTTAATCTTAGCACTTTGGGAGGCTGAGGTGAGTGGATTGTTTGAGCTTAGGAGTTCAGGACCAGCCTGAGCAAGAATCAGACCTTGTCTCTAAAAAAAAGTAGCTGGGTGCTGTGGTGGGGAACCTATAATCCGAGGCAAGAGAATTGCTTGAACCCAAGAGTTTAAGGTTGCTGTGAGCTATGATGCTACAGAACTCTACTGAGGGTGACAAAACAAGATTCTGTCTTTAAAAACAAATCCAGCGGCTCGGCGCCTGTGGCTCAAGTGGCTAAGGCGCCAGCCACGTACACCTAGGGTGGCGGGTTCGAATCCCCAGCCCGGGCC
>NW_003852528.1:5046643-5053655 GCF_000181295.1 Otolemur garnettii | reverse complement strand
AAAAAAATTATGAGATATTCAAAGAATCACAAAGAATCAAAAAAAAAGTGACCCATAATATGGAGAAAAATAATTCAATAGAAAAAAACACAGAAATGAGAGTGATGAAAGAAATAACAGATAAAGAACTTTAAATATATATTATAAATTTGGTTCACATGTCCAGTAAACTAAGAACACATATATTAGTGAAGAGAGAAATGGGTGGTCTAAGAAAGAAGGGAGCTTCTAGACATGGTAAAACATAGTATCTGAAATGAAAATTTTATTGACTAGGATTAATGGTAGATTAGACGCTACATAAGAAAAGATCAGTGACCTCAAATTCACAGAAACAGCATCTGTCCACAGTGAAGAACAGAGTTGCAGGGGCCAGTGTGACATGGACTGGCTGGAGTGCCAGGAGAGGACAGAGATGCAGGGAGAGAAAAAGCATATGAAGAAATTATGGCCACATGTTTCCAAATTGACAAAAGCTAAAAATCCAGAAATACAAGAAGCTTAACAAATTCCAGAGAATAGGCCGGGCATGGTGGCTCATGCCTGTAATCCTAGCACTCTAAGGAGGCCGAGGTGGGTAGATAGCTTGAGCTCACGGGTTTGAGACCAGCCTGAGCAAAAACCAAGACCCCATCTCAACTAAAAATAGAAAAAAACTGAGGCAAAAGGATTGTTTGAGCCCAAGTTAGAGGTTGCTGTGAGATATGACTCCATGGCACTTTACCTAGGGCAACAGCTTGAGACTTGTCTCAAAAAAAAAAAAAAAAAAAAGAATTCCAGAGAATAAAAACACACACAGCTATACCAAAGCACATCATAGTTATTGTCCAAAAACAGAAATAAAGAGAAAATGTAAAAGCAGCCATAGGGGTGGGAGGGCTCGTAATATGCAGAGGAACACCAATGAGAATGACTGTGGCTTCTCACCTGAAGCCACTCCAGCCGGAGCACAGGGGAGTGACATCTCTAATGCGCCAAGAGGAAATCGCAACTGTCAGCCAAGAACTGTACAGTAAGCAAATGCATCCTTCAAAAATGAAGGTGAAATAAAAGCTTTTTTAGACAAAGCAGACAAAAGCAGAGTGAATTCATCTCTAGTAGACCTGTGCTAGAAGGAGTGGTACACTGTATCCTTTCAGCAAAAGTAGAGGGTCCCAGTCGGAAGCTTGGATCTACACAGAGGGATGAATAGTGCTGGGGATGGTGGACAGGCAGGTAAACACAAGACTGTTCACTTTCACCACTGGAAAATGCAGTCGTCTGTTGAGAGCACAAAGGACATTGTGCAGTTCATAGCCCACGTGGAAGTAAGAAGCCTGACGTTGGTAATTCAGAGATGGGAGTGGGAAGAGGGGAAGCCTGTTGCTGTCATGCTGTTGTAAGAATCTGCCATTATACTGAAATCATATACTAGTAACTAAAGGTAGATTGTGATAAGCTGAAGATGTGTACCTAAATCCTGGAGCAACCACTACAAAATAAGCCAAGAAATATAACCGATTAGCCAGTAGTAAAAGAGACTGGCAGACAAAGCAGGACACAGCTATATGTTAAATACAAGAAAACCACTTTACCTGTGTAGACAGGTTGAAGGACAGAGAACTTCTGGTGAGCTAAGGAGCCCCTTGCTGAACACTTCCTGAGGCACCTCGCCTCAGTGAACCTTCCAGTCACTAGCAAGTCCTGCTGGAAGGCTGTGGACCCGGAGGGTGTGGACCACAGTGCACAGAGTCTGAATCCAGTGCCTGCCAGTGCAGCCCTCCGAATCTCAACACAGACTAGTATCTGTGCTGGATGCATGGTGTCGAGCCTGGCTACCTGGCCCTGCCCTCCTACGGCCCTTCTTCCACAGGGCAGGGCATCCAGAGTGGTCTTTATAGACATAAGCACATCTGTCTCTCCCCTGCTCAGGGCCCTTCTGTCACTCCCCATTTCATGGAGAACAAGTGCCAGCTTTCCAAGGCCCTTCACCCTCCTGCTGCTTTCCACCTTCCTTGGTGGGCCCAGCCCGGCTAGCCTCTTCGCTATCCCCATGGGACCCAGGCAGCTGGTACTGTGCTCCCCTCCTGTCACCTTCTGGCCCCTGTCCACCCACCTCTGGCTCTCCTGGTCTCCTGTTCAGCTCTCCTTTTCCCAGCACCCATCACCGGCTGCAGCATCGTGCAGCATGCTGGGTGCTGTTTGCTGTCTGTCCCTTATCTAGAACATAAGGATCGGAGGGGCAGGACTGCAGTCTTTTCTGGTCTCAGATGTGTGCCGAGTGTCTGGGAGTGCCTGCACACAGCCAGCACTTGGGGAGGGAGTTGTTCACTGACTATTGACTCTGTAAGTCAACAACGGACTGACTTGTGTCACTCTTCCTTGCATTCTCACGTGCTGTGTATTTTTCCAGGGGGCTCTATGGAAGAGACAAGGGAAAGGTCATGTTCATAAGGTCTTTGCCCTTCAGAGGGGCTATAGCTGAAGCCTGTGGGAGAGGCAGGCTGGAAACTGGAGGCCAGAGGCCAGGGCCAGGGCCAGGGACTCTGCTTTTCACCACTGCTGCTGCCACTGGCTACATGGACAGAGGCCATTTACTCAGTCTTCCTGCCTCACTTTGCTAATGTATCCCAAGGAGGGAACTGGTGGTCAGACAGGGCCCTTCTGTGACTGACTACCACCCTCCTCAGGGCTAGGTGGGCAGACGTTGGGAAGGCATGTTGAAAAGTCAGGACACTCTACATGTGTAACCAGGCTGAGGACAGAGAGCAACTCACATGTGGTGACAGATGCCACCCTCCCAGACTGGAAAGGACTTTGTCTCCGAGAACAGCCGAGTGCAGGGGCGAGGCACCTTTTTGCAGGCTGCAGGCACAAAGCAGAAGGCTTATGAGGGGCTGTGCTGAGGGTGGTATCTTCCCAGCTCCACCATACAGACTCTATCTGAGGGAGAGACTCCAGCAGCGTGCCTGGATCTGGGGTCTGCACCTGCTGTTTCCTGAGCTGCAGGCCCCATCTCCAGGTGTGGCAGCTCTGGTCTGGGCATCCTGGAGGCTGGTCCTCTTAAGGCCAAGAGGCCATGGGGTGCTATGATGAGATGGGAGCCTCCCTGCCTATCCTGGTACCCAGGACATGTGCTGGTCTAAGGAGTGTGTGTCCTCTTGGGCCTGTTCTGTGACTGTGTGTTCCGGTGCAGGGTTGTTCAGGCTCTTGCTATTGGTGGCACCTTCTATGCAGCCCACCCATCTCCCTGCCTGGCACTCAGAAGCTTTGGGCCCTTGGTCTGACACCTCAGAGGCCCCCAACAGCAAACCCACCTGTGACCCAGTGGTCCTGGGGTTGTCATGGGCTGTTGTGACAGGTGTCCTGAGCCCAAGTCTCGACTTACCGAGCTCACAGCGTCTGCCTTTGAAGCCCGGTGCACAGTCACAGCTGTGGGTCCCAGTACCCTGCACACATGTGCCTCCGTTCTGACAGGGGCTTCCTGAGCAGTTCCCTGGGGCAGCTGGAAGCAGAGGCCACACAAGGTTAGTCCCTGGGACATCTGGAAGCTGCAATATGGACACGTTGTGTCCCCCTCTGCAACCTGGCCCGAGATGCAGGGAAGCTGCTCTCCCTGCAGTGACAGGCCTGTCCCTCTCCTGCTGTGGCACATAGCAGTGGGCTCTCAAACACGACTAGGGTGGACCTACTTCAGGTATCCAAAGAAAGCAGAGGGGAAAGGACAGGCCAAAGCATGCCTGGCCTAGACTTCATCACAAGGAAAGATGAGAAAAAGGAAATAAGGAGATAAAGGAGAGGGGGGCAGGAGAAGCAGGACCCCTGGTGCTGAGACCCCCCAGCCCACATACCCCCCACTTGTCTGGCAGCACCCTACATGGGGTCTCCGGTTGGCATGGAGCCCTCCTGGTCCTCCTGTCCACAGCCCTTGGCATGGAGCCAGGGCCCTGCTCAGGGTGGCTGCACCGCATCCTCACCACATTTGGCTGCTAGTATGTCATTTTTTTCTAGCTTCATCAAGATTTGTTTTACGTTTTATTGGTTTACTTTTTAACTTAACAAACATTGAAAAACAGGAGCGAGTCAGAATTGTGTCTACCCCACTTCACCTAATGCTAAGCCAGTCCTGCCCCCCACCCTGCTGGCCTGTCCCCACGCTGGCCCTGGGTTTCTCTCCCTGGCTGGCTCCCCTCCTTCCTCACTGGATCTATTTCCCCTTTTTCCTCCCTCACATAGTCCTCTGGGACTTTTCTTGTCTTTTTGATTTTCCTGATGTGCTTACAATGAGTTATGGGCCTCTAGAAAACGTCTCATGAAAATTTCCAAAACCACAACACGGGGAGTGTGAAGAGCCCTATGCACTCAGCTTCAATGACGATCAAAGTTGGCTAGTCTTCTTTCATCTATTTCCATCCTTTTGTCACCTTCTCTTTCTCTTGTTGAAGAATTTCTAGATAGTTTACAGATATTATTTACCATTTCACCTGCACACAGGTCAGTGCGTATCCAATATGTCACATAACCATGAGGCTATTACTACAAATTAGCAGTAGTTCCTAGGCCATGGTCACGTTTTTCCAGATCATCTTAAAATGTCCTTTACGGCTGCTCTGATGTCTTGTGGGCTCACAGAGTGCCTTTGTTTGATGGATCTCAAGTCCCTGTTACCCATACCTTATACTCTCCTCCCCCCTTACTGAAGAAACAAGGTCATTTTTCCTGCAGAGTTCAGCTCCTAGATCTGACTCACTGCACTGTGGCATTGGCTTGTCCCTGCCCCTGTCTCCTGGAACCCCTCTCTAATTAACTGGACAGAGGGGTTCAGTGGGACCCAGGCTTAGGTGGTCCGTGTAGGGAGACCCACAGGGAGGCTCATGGGCCATCAGCCACACCAGGGAGTGTGATACCTCTGAGTCCTGCTTGAGCGATGTGAAGACTGCCCACTTGGTCAGCATTGGAGGCTTGCTCACTCCAGAAGAGAGTCCTGTGGGACTTGCTTGCACCTGACAGTTTGAGCAGCCATCAAGGTCCATCACCAGGGTGGTGCCTGACTCTGCCTTGGGCAGCTGGAGAGTCACCTGTGAGGACAGGCTTTCCTCTGGCCACCCTAGGGCCCCCTGGGCTGGGATCCATACAGGCAGGGCGGGAGAAATGCTCCAACTTTTTCCATTATGTGCCAGCAGACAGTTCCCAGCAAGCACTAGAGTTGACCAACAAGGTATTTTTCTTTGCAGGCATCTTGGTGATCACATGGGTTTCTGTGCCCTTGATGGGGTCAATCCACTGCTGTCACTGTGGCAGCCCTCTCAGGTCAGTTCCTCAGCCCTTTGGACACAGTCCTAGCTGTTTTGAAAGCTTGCTTGCTTTTTACACAATACTGTGTCCTGGGACAGTTTTGCCCATATCCCACTTCAGCCTCGGGACTAGCCATTTCTCCAAAGGTCTCTGGTTCCTCTGGGAAGAGCAAAACCTAGCACCCACAGTCTGAGTGCTCCTGGCACCCACTGCTCCTGGGCATCCATTCCTGCTGCCGGCTTTTTCTGGAACAGGACTGAGAAATCAGGTTTTTAAAATATAGACAAATTGTGAATTTATACCAATATTTCCAGTCCAAATAACACAATTAAATTTAAAAACAAGGTTTTAAACTCCTTGGATTTCAGATTTTTATTTCTTTCACTTAAATTTTTGGTGACATTAATGTTTATTTTCTTCATCCTACAACATACATGTACTAGTTTCAAGGCCAGTTTTACTCCCTTAATGATACCAGTATCATTATCAGCACCAAGATTTCTCGGCAATGTTTCTTATCCCAAGGCCACACCCCACTGGGCGAGTGGTTAGACTGCTGTTATTAAAATTGCTTGAAAAGATACTTTTTTCCTGTGTGGTTCTGCCATCAACACTATAAATAAGTTATTTGTTTCAGTTTGTTTTCAATTTTTAGGTGTTCCCTTTTCTTTTTTAAATTTCAGATTGTTATAGGAGTCCATACAATTTGTTTACATAGTTTGCGTCAGCATGGATGGAGTCAGAGTTAGAGGTGTGCCGGGTACCAGAAAGTGTGCAGTACACCCAGGAAGTGGGTGGGAATTTACCCTTGCCCTCCCCCCCCCACCCCTTAAATTCCATTAAGTTTTTCTTCCCTATGAACTTGTAGGTGTTGAACAACTAGTTCCAACTTAGTACTGAGTACACGTGGTGTTTGTTTTTCCTTTCTTGTGATACTTCACTTAGGAGAATGGTCTCCAATTCCGTTCAGGCTGTTACAGTTCATTAACCATTGAGGAACTGCTGGGCACTTGGGTGCTTTCCACATCCTTGCAATTGTGAATTGTGCTGCAACAAACACTCAAGTGCAAGTGTCTTTTTTATAAAATGTCATGTTTTTTCCCTTTGGGGAAATACCCAGTAGTGGGATTGTTGGATTGAATGGTAGGTTTCTTAGTTCTCTGAGGAATCTCCATATGACTTTCCCTGGAGGTGGTAGAGTTTGCAGTCCTAACAACAGTGCGTGAGTGTTCCTTTCTCTCCACATGGTCTTGCCCTTTCTTTTTATTGTTTTAAAAACATTTTCTGGGTTCTAAAGTCAACTATAAAACAAGGTACATTCAGAGAAGCCTCCATTCCCTTTATCCTGTTCTTTCCTTCCCCACTTAACCATATTATTCGTTTTATTTCTTTTTAAATATAAGAGAAAAATTCATATTTCCTCACTTCATTTTCCTATCCCAAAAATAACATACTGAAAACACAATTCTGCACATTACTTTTTTTTTTCTTTTTTTTGAGACGGAGTCTCATTGTGTCGCCCTCAGTAGAGTGCAATGGCATCACAGCTCACAGCAACCTCAAACTCTTGGACTTAAGCAATTCTCTTGCCTCAGCCTCCCAGGTAGCTGGAACTACAGGTGCCCGGCATCATGCCCAGCTATTTTTAGAGATGAGGTCTCTTCCTCAGGCTGGTCTGAAACTCGTGAGCTTAGGTAATCCACCCACCTCAGCCTCTCAGAGTGCTAGGATACAGGCA
>NW_003852528.1:5018373-5046194 GCF_000181295.1 Otolemur garnettii | reverse complement strand
CTTTATTGAGATATATTTTATATAACATAAAGTTTACTCATTTAAAGTATACCATAAATTGGTTTTTAGCATCTTCACAAATATATGAATACATTGCCACAATTTTAGAAGATTTTTTGACACCTCAAAAAGAAATCTCAAAGCTGTCACTGTCCACTCCACAACCCAAGTCCTAAGCAATCATGGATATACTTTTCTGTCACTGTAGATCTCCCTGTTCTGGACTTTCACACAGATGGAATCATACTGTGAACACCTCTGGTCTTTGTGGTTGCCTGTGACTCAGCGTGCTCTCAAGGTTCATCTGTGTCCCAGGTGTACACTCCCTTCCCTTTCTATATGTGAGCAGTGCTCCGTGGTGTAGACACATCACGTTTAGTTGTCCATTCATCAGCTGATGAACTTTTTGGCTGTTTCCACTTTGTGGCTATTGTGTTACACTTCTGTGAACATCTGTGCACAGGACCTGTGTGAAAATGTTTCCATTTCTCTTGGGAACCTGCTTAGGGATGGACTCTTTGTCCTCAGTGGAACTGTCAGTCTGTTTCTCCCCAAAGCCACTGCGCCACTCTATGTCCCTGCCAGCAGTGGTGAGGGCTCTTCTCTGCCCACATCCTCCCGGGGTTGCTGCTACCTGACTTTGTGACTCCAGCACCTGGTGGGTGGAGCAGCACCTCACTGTGGTCCTGATGTGTACTCTCCAGCTCACTAAGGTCGTCCAGCATCTTTTCATGTGTTTACTAGCTATTCTTTGGAGAGAAGTCTGCTTAGGTCCTTTGCCTATTTTTAAACTGGATTATTTGTCTTTTATTACTTGGTTGTAAATGTTCTTTATGTATTTTGGATACAAGTCCTTTATCAGATATATGAATTACAAATATTTCCTTCCATTCCATGCGCTGTCTTTTCATTTCCTCGATGGTGTCCTTGAGACATAAAAGTTTTGAAATTTGACGAAGAGCAATTATCCTTTTGTTCTTCTTCCGCATTCTTTTGTTGTATCTAAGAATCCTCTGCCATATCTAACACAGTGTTTTCTCCTAACATGGCGTTTAGCTCCTAATATTTGGGTCTTTAGTCCATTTTGTGTTATCTTGTGTGTGAAGGCACATGGTGGGACGTGAGTCCAACATCCCTGGTTTGCATGTGGCCACCACCATCCCGGCAGCATGAATGGAGAACACTATTCTGTCCCCACCGAGTGGTGCTGGCCCCTTGTCAAAATCAGCTGCCCACACTTGTGTGGCTTTGTTTCTGCACTCTTACTCTTACCCCATCTCTCTACGTGCCTGTCCTTAGGCCAGCACCACTGCTGCTTCACTGCCGTCACTCTGTAGTAAGTCCTGACACTGGAAAGTGTGAGTTCTCCTGTTTTTTCCCCTCTTTTTTAGAATTATTTTTGCTATTCTGGGTCCCTTACAATTCCATATGAATGTAGACACAGCACACAATTGTCCAGAGGCATTGTAGAGCCCCTACAGAACATGACTGTGTGCAGCAGCATTCGGAGTGCGGGGGCTCATGCTGCCACTCCTCAGCCCTGCGTGCAGGGCAGCCACAGCGACAGAGACTGACAGGAACCTACACCACTCTGGGGCTGCTGGGACCCTGAGTCCATAGTTCATGCAGGTGCAGGCAGAAGCTTCCGCTACAAGCTTGGGGACCTGCCTTCTCTCCAGGACATACTCCCTCAGGCCTGAAGGGACAGTCCGGATCTGGACAGTTGCTGGGTGAGGATGTGACAATCAGGAGTATTAACTTTGCTTTTGGGGTGCCTGGGGTGCTCTGAAGATCCTCTTCCCTTGAGAAAGCAGTCTTAACAGCTTCCAGGGAGAAGGAGCGGGTTACCCTATGAGGAGATAAGAGCAGGCCTAGTAGCAGTGCTGGATACAAGACAACCTGGACTAGTATGGGAAGAACTGAAGGAGAAAGGAACTTCAACCGAGAATTTTATGTCCAGCCAAACTAACCTTCAAATGTGAATGCTACTCAGAATTTTACAGGCATACGAGCCTCAGAAATATGGCTATGTAAAGTCCTAGCAAGCACTCAGTGGGACTTCACAGTCTGACCCTAAAAGTCCATTGATGTGCAAAGGGCCAAGAATGGTCCAAACTCCCTTGAAGGTCAGATGGAGGACTGGCCCTACAGCATAGCAAGTAGGGCCAGAGCCACCATCACTAAAATAGCTGGTGCTGGCTGGAGGACAGTGACACAGCACAGAAGGGTGATGTGCATTGGACACGGCAGCCCTGCAGAGCCGTGGGAGACGGTGGCTGATACAAGTCCATAAGAAAAAGAACCTACTTCTATGTCATACAAA
Organism: Otolemur garnettii; assembly: GCF_000181295.1. Taxonomy (NCBI): domain Eukaryota; kingdom Metazoa; phylum Chordata; class Mammalia; order Primates; family Galagidae; genus Otolemur; species Otolemur garnettii. The sequence goes on along the minus strand of NW_003852528.1, from coordinate 5,043,871 downwards.
ACAAAAATCAGGTCTGAGTTTAAAAGGAAAGCTACTAAGCTTTTAAGAGATATGACTATGTACATGAAAACCCCAAAGAAGCCATGATAAAAGAGAAGAGTTTGGCCAGACATTTGGAAACAGTCTGCAAAGCTATCTCTCTCTATATATATACTCCAGTAATAAGTAATCATGAAATAGAATTTTTAAAAGTATATACTAATATCAAATAATAATAGTTTAAATTATAAAATAGGAGTAAATCTGTATTCCACATAAAATTTACTAGACGACATCAAGTCTTAACTGTATGAAGAGATATTCCCTGTCCATGGATAGACTTAATATCCTGAAATGTCTATTTTCACAAAAATGGTTCATGGATTCAGTGCACATCAAATCATCTCGAAAACCTTTTTCATGGAATGTGATCAGAAGATTCTGAGATGTATACATGGAGGGCAAGGGCCGAGGATGCCCAGGAAACATCTGAAGATGAAAGCAAAGAAGAAGGACTTCCAGCGGCACCAGGGAACGCCGAGTTTGTGGGAGCAGGTGGTGCTGGCACAGGTCTGTCAAACGGGCGCAGCCAGAGTTCACTTTTATATGTGGAAATTGGGTATTGACAGTGGAGAAAAGGGACTATTTAGTGAAAAACCAGTTTGCCTTTGTGCATAATAAATGAAACCACAACCCTTTTTCTCTCACACACACACACACACAATCCGCTTCAGAAAGATCAATAAACTAAATGTCAAATACAAAACTTTGAATCTTTGAGAAACAAATATACATGAAAACTTTCTAACTTTGTGTAGGGAAAGATATTTTTAAAAGAAGGCCCCAAGTCACTAACCATTAATGCTTAATAAATTTGATTAGGAACCTTCACTCTGAGGGAACTGCACCTTAGTGAGGGGGAGAGAACAGGGAGATGAGCCAGAGGCTGAAAAAAGAAGTTTCAAAACACGTACCTGACAAGGATTTGTGTTAAAACATCTTTAAAAAACTTTGGCAAATGAGTAAGGAAAGTACACACAATCTGATTTTAAAGTCAGTGGCAGGACTGGGCATTTCACAGAAAAGCAGACATCCCTGGCAGATACCCAGCAAGAGACACCCGCCTGCTTGGGGTGGTGGGGGTGTGGCGCCTTGCTCTGTGGGCCCATGGACCTGGCAGGACCAAGGTCTGGAGAGACACTTAATCACTGCGGGGGGTGGGAGGGTAGACTGATGGCACCGCTGAGAAAAGGCCTCAGCCTCATGTAACTTGGGAATTCACATACCCTAAGATCCAGCATTTCTGCTTGGACACACGCACCAGCCAAATGCTACCCACAAGCCTTCCACACAGAGAGCCCGAAAAGAGCCAGGGAGTTCACCATGGACTCCACGGACTCCACACTCAGTCCCAGATATGAACAAGATGAGTGAATCACACTCAGCACAGGAATGCTAAGTGTGAACACAGGTGAAGATCACATGTGTGGCGTGGGCAGACATACAGGTGCCATGGTGTACTCCTCCCCACCTTCTATGCTAAGGGAACAAGGGCATCACAAACACCAAGTTCAGGATCATGGCTAACTGCAGGGAGAGATGGAGCATGACAGCAAGACGCGGCCACTGCTCATGTCCTGCTTCGTGGCTTTGGCTCTAGGTTTAAAGGCCACAGTTTTATCAAAAGTTAACTAGCTGAACTGAGTACAAGGTGGCCGACATGACAGTGCAGCATGAACCAAAGATCGTGATTAATTTTCCATCCCAGAGGCCAGTAAAGATTCTGTTTTCCATATTCTCACTTAACACCACTAAATACTACTGAACTGCTATGGCCTTGGGGCCAGGCTTTGTGCTGCTTCCAGCCTGTCCTGTCCTGGGGAGCTGATTCATGCCCTTCTGGGTTCCTGGATTTTGCCAAATGGAACATCATATTTAAGGAGCTGACACCATGCAACCATGTGATGAAATGTTTGTTTAGTTGGCTTAAGAAACAACCTTCACGGGCTTGGTGCCTATAGCTCAGGCGGCTAAGGTGCCAGTCACATACACCAGAGCTGGTGGGTTCGAATCCAGCCCTGGCCTGCCAAACAACAACAGCTACAACCAAAAAACAGCCGGGCATTGTGGCGGGTGCCTATAGACCCAGCTACTTGGGAGGCCGAGGCAAGAGAATTGCTTAATCCCAGGAGTTGGAGGTTGCTGTGAGCTGTGATGCCACAGCACTCTACCCAGGGTGAGACCTTGAGGCTCTGTCTCAAAAAAAAAAAAGAAAGAAACAAAGAAAAAGAAAAAAGAAACAACCTTTACTCTGAGGGAACTGCACCTTAATGAGGGGAAGCTTCCTGACTGCATCTGATGCACAAACCAGCTCTCTGGGGCTCAGCCAGTCCAGGAGCAAAGTCAGACCTCATGTGGGAGGGGAGAGTGCTGGACCTGGGGTTCGGGGGTACTGAACCGGCAAATGCACCTCTGGCATTGTGGCAGGTGGCAGAGGCGGCAGGCCTACTGTCAGAGGCTTGTGTCCTCACCAGCCACTAGGCCTCTTTGGGGTTGCTTGATGGGTGACCCAAACTGAGTACATGGTGTGACTCAGGTGAAAAAGGGAAACTGGGCCCTAGGAGAGCTGTCCATGGAGGGGCCAGGCAGCATGGAGTCAGGCTCGTGTAAGGCACATGTGTCTACTCGTGCTGTCCAGTGTGGAAAATTCCTCTTGAGCTGTGGGGCGCTCTTACTGGAGGCGCTCACGAGGCAGAGCACTGGTCTAAGGGACAGGTGAGGCCCTGTGTGCCCTGGTGTGGCCCAGCTACTCCCTCCACCGACTGCCACCATTCTGACTGAACATACTTCTCTATGGAGAACAAGGAGCAGCTGCACACAGGGTGGGGGAACTGGGGCTGGGGCAGGTGCAGGAGGCAGGGGCAGGGCTAGTCACAGACCCTGCCTGCTGGCCTGTTCCCTGTCAGTAGCAGGGTGGGGTGCTGCTGCTGGGGTGGTGTGCTTTGCCCAACCCTTTCCAGACTGGGATACACACTGCCCTGTCTCTGCCTGCTGCCTGGGGCCTTCTGTGTTTTCTAAGGCCGTCGAGAATGGTCAGTCCCCAAATCCCCACCACTGCTGCTGACTTACTTTCTATGGCCTTGTCACTGTGTTCAGGGAGCTGCAGGGCCAGGCTGACCTGCTTGGGGGTCTCCTCCACATTCTCAGGCTGCACCGGGACTGTGGGTTCTAGGAGAAGCCAGTTAGTAACCACGTGGCAGGGCAGCTCCCCTCCAGGACATCCTTGGGCTGCCCCCTTAAGCTGTTTCTCCCCCGCAGGGTGTAGGGACATTCGGCCCGGCTCCTGGCATGGCGTCTGGTGAGCAGACGCTGTTGGCCCTACACCCCACTGCCAGAGGTTTAGCTTCACTCTCCTGCTGACCCCCAGCAGAGACCAGCCTTCCCTTGTGGGGCCTAGCAGAGCTGCTCTGGGTCAGGCTCCAGTGACCTGTGCTGTTGAGAGGCCCCTGAACTTCCGCTGGTGCTGGTGCTGTTTCCTCCCATGGGTCAAGTCCTGCTTCTTCTCCCTCCAGGTCCTGCTTTTTTGGGGCCGCTGCCCCCTCCCCGTCTCAGTCTCTGCAGCCCTCTGTACAAGGCTTTCACCTGCACACTGAGCATTTCCTATCTGCATTGCCTCTGTGCCCCAGGCCCACCTGCCTCCACTGAGCAAGGTGAGGGCAGCTGACTGCCTGTCCCCCAGATGCCTGGCCCTGGGCTCTTTCCTCCTGCTCACCACATGGCGGTGACCCCTTTGCTATCCCCACCCTGGTCCCTGAGGGCTCCTCCTCCCCTCCTTGCTGCACACCTCATTCTTTCTTTCCCTTTTCTTGCCCAGTAAGTTTTTGTTAGTTGAAATATTCATTAAACTGGAGACTGGGCTCTCTGCCAGGGAATTCTGTGAGGATGAGCACCTGGCTATGCGACGTGAGGCTCCCAGACAGGCCCAGTGGCACCTGCCTCCTGCCCAGGGTGTCTTGGGCCACATCAGGGTCATGGGAAGGCCTTTGCTACAGCAGGCTCCCACCTCAGCCCCTAATAAGCTTTGGGGAGGAGCCAGCTACCTGCCTCCTGCTGCTGGGATGACTTCCTAGGGAAAGTGACCAGGGCTGCCCATGTCCTGTGGTGCCTCCTCAGGTGGCCCCTCTAGGCTAGGCCTGAGCAGGACTAGAACCCCAAGGCTCTGCCTGTGGAACGCGGCCATAAAATGAGAAGTGGACACGCGCCCTGGGCTGTGCCCCACTTGCCCAGCACCCGGTGCCTTGTTCAAGATGGACTCCAACTGACACTCTGGGTGGGTTCCTGCACACTGGAGAATTCAGCTACCACAGCCTCCTGTCGCCTGCTTAAGAGACAAAACCCGAGTCCTAATATGGCAAGCAAAGCTTCCGTAGAGTCTGGGCCCGTGCCCACCATCTTCCTCTCTCATCCTATCCACATCCTGCCCACTGGGCTGCGCACTAACAAGCTGCTGCCCACGCCCACACCCAGAGCCTTGAGCACCAGCAGCGTCCGGCTGGGCTGGAGACCAGGTGGGCTTCAGCCAAGGTCTTCAGGGCCTTGTCAATCACCATGCTGGGCCAGGGGCCAGCTGAGTGTGTGGGAAGGCCTGGGGGCTGGCCTCCCAGTGTGGGTAGCACTCACGTGGTTGTGTGGGGACTGGCTTATGGGCGGAGCCACCGAGCCTGGCACTCACTCTTCCTCTGCCGTCCACAAGCTCAGAGAACCTGTGGAGAAGAAGGGGTTCACAACTGCCAGACTTTGGCCTTGTGGGCAGCAGACAACGGGCTGGGTACCTGGAGGGCTGGGAGAGCAGCTCAGGGGCGCTATGGTCGTTGAGCAGTTGCAACTCTGGCAGGCGCACAGGGGGCGGCCTGTTCCTGAGCGCCCGTGGGTGGTGTCCTCCCTGGGGCCAGCGTCTGTCGGCACCATCCCTGGGGGCTGCAGAGCAGATGGATGGAGTGGCATGGGGGTGGGGGAAGGGGGCTGCCCTGGACTGACTGTCCTGCTACTGCTGCCTAGGAGGGGCTACTACTCTCCAGTGCTTAGAGAAGGGCAGGGGCCATGCAGGCTGTGGTGGCTCAGGGCTGGGGCTTCCCTGCCTCCAGCCTACCCGTCCCTTCTGAGGGTCAGTTACTTGCCTCAGAGCTGCAACATGGACACGCCCTCACCTGGAAGTTGCCAGGTGGGTCCCAGACCCCCCACCTCAGACTCAAGTTCTCTATTTCCAAGGCACCTGGATATGGTTTGAGGCTGTTCCCAGCAAGTGGCTTTCCTGGCTGGACACCTCTGCTGAGACCCCAGCACACTGGCGCACAGTGAGAAGTGGTTTTTGACCTCCTAGGCTGGGCCCAAGTCAGGCGGCCCACGTGGACCAGCTCACTGGAACTGCCTCAGCACACTGGGCCTGCTTGGCAGGGGCAGCTGGGTCTGAGGGGCAGATGTAGCTGATGCCTCACAGGGGAGCCCGGGGGCCCCACACTGCCTGCTGGGGGCTCCCTGCTTGTCTCCTCTCAGTGTTCTGCTCCCTGTGCTGCCACGGCCAGGTCTCACATGTGCCCTGTTCCCACATGCCTGTGTCCACACGCACTGTTTTTCACGTGTGCCTCATTCCCACAGCACCTTTTGTGGGCTTCAGAGAAACAAGCAGTATGTGCAGGGCCCCCTCTGCACTCAGAGCTGACCCAGGTTACTGATATGGCTTGAGCCTCTGTGTGCCCAGCTGCCCCACTCATGTCCAGTGGCCCTCCTGGTCAGCTAGGGCTGCAAGGCCGCTCTTGGGACCTCCTCTTCATGGCTGCTCTGGGCATCCACCCCAGGTGATTCCATGTACTTACTACTCGCCTTCCTGGGGTCTACTGAGGGGTCTGGCACAGACAGGCCTCCACAAGCCTATCTTTCCAAGTGGCTGTCCCTGTGTGTCCCTGAGTCCCTCCTTTCTGCACCAACTTGAAAACCCTTCAGCCCATATGTGAATTTTTTCTGCTTGACATGCATCCTATCTCCAGGCTGCCTGTCTGATGCCCCTTGGGTAGTATGCCCCCACCAGAGGAGGGCAAGGACACCACATCCCAAGGATGTCAGTCCAGGCCGCTGCCCTGTTGGTGGCCCAGGCCTGATGGCTGGGTCGGTCCTGAACAGTCTGGTGCACTGACCAAACCCCTGTCTCCACCCTGCCCAGGGCCCTGGCTTGGCACTCACAGGTGATGATGTAGAGGTGGGCGGGCTCACTGTGCAACTGGCCATGCTCTGTGTTCTGCACAGCTGTCACAGACAGCTGGTAGCGCCTCCCGGGCAGCAGGTCACGCACCGTGTAGGATGCCAACTTCCCACTGGGGACATAGCGGCTCTTTGTGTTCTGGCTGGTGGTCACATTGATGATGTAAGCCTCGAGCAAGTCACCTGGAGTGGGGGTGTCCCACACTACATGGGCAGAGGTGGCTGTGACCCGAGTGGCAGTCAGATTAGCTGGAGGCAGAGGACCTGGACAAGACACAGAGTGGGGAGGAGGTGAAGGGTGGGGCCCATGGGATCATCTGGCAAGGACACAGTTTAAGTGTTTGATATGGATTTTTCAAGCCTCCTTGGAAACTATAGGATCAGACAGTTAAGTCCATAAACTCGCCTTAGGAAAAGTGCTCCACACCTCACTGCTGAGTCTCACTGCAGTCACCTTTGAAGCATTCCCCTGGGGAAGCTGTGCACTGTGCCAGTGCCTAGTCCACTCTTCAGAGCAATTTTGGAACCCTTGGAATGGCCGTCAGAGCTGTCATCAAATTATCTTTGATGTTCTGAATGTCATAAAAATGTTTTCCTTTCAATATTTCCTTTATCTTCAAGTAAAAAAAAAAAAAAGTTCCTGGGGGCCAGATCAGGTGAGTAAGGAGGATGTTCCAATACAGCTATTTGTGTACTGGCTAAAAACTCCTTCGCAGAGCGGTGTGAGCTGGTGCATTGTTGTGATGCAAGAGCCATGAGTTGTTCTAGATTTTCGGTTAAGATTATCTGGTTTCTCTGTTGATGTTTACATGGTCTGCTATGCTTCTTACAGTCAGCCAACAATTTTGACACACAATTTCACAAGTTTTTGCAATGTTTTTTGTTGGTTCTGCTTGTTACTGGCCACCCTGACCTCTCTTTGTTGGTAAGACTTTCTCTCCCCTCAGAGAAAGGTTTAATCATTTGTATACTAACATTTTCTTCATGGCATTATCATAAATTTGGACTAACATGTCCTTGATTTCACTTGCACTCTTGCCAAGTTTAACAAGAAATTTAATGCTTCTTTGTTGCTCTAATTCAACCTCCGACTTTCTCACTCAGCACATAAAAACCGTAGTGAACGCCAAGCAGTAAGGTACCACCACACATTGGCATGAACACAGCTGTAAGATCTGATACACCAAGATTACGGACCCTTACTGAGCTGTTTATACAGTGCTGCCAATGTAAGTGCACAGTGGCAAGTTCACAAACTTAATTGTGAGACCCTGTGTAGTCCTAAGAAGTGGTGTGTAGGGTGTCCACAGTGACAGGTATGCAGAAGCACCTCCATCCTGCCCTGAGGGTCCCTGGCCCAACGTTGTTGTCCCCTCGGGCTCAAATTCACCCAGCAAAAGCCCCACAGACTGGCCCATTGTGAGACCCTCACATGTGGCTGCATAGACCCCAGGTGGAACCCCTGCCCCACATCCTTTCACTACCTTCCCTGGGGGGGCTCTGGTCAAGAGCTGGGGAGGCAGAGTCACACCCACTGGGCAAGTTCTGCCTCAGCCTTTGCTCCTTGCAGATTCTGCAATTTTGGAATCCTTTTTGGGCCATCAGAAAAATGGCCATTCCACCTGGTCCTTCCATGTGTTGGGGGGGGGGCAGTCTAGTGACACCCCAGCTTAGTGGCAGCAGGCTGGGCAGTGTGGACATTCTGAGCCCAATGTGCCCCTCTGGCCTGTTGGTCAGCATCTCACAAGAGCTGCCATAGCCTTCGGGTGCTGAGGGCAGCAGAAGGACCTGGCCCAGCCCAGTGGCTCCTGCCCTGCAGTCTAGTGTAAGGGACTTCTGGGAGGCTCAGAGCTGTTTCTAATGTCATGGGCACTTTGGGGAGGACTGACAGGTGCTAGAGGGAGGTCAGAGCTTCTAGAAAAGGCCCTGCTGACTGGGCCATGCTCCTACTTACGGGTCCAGACGTGCATTGGGGCAGTGGCCAGGCTCTCAGTGGGATGCTCCTCACCCCAGAGCCCGCTGAGGGTGGTCACCTGGACAGTGTATCTCCTTCCTGGCAGCAGGGCCCTGTGGAAGGAGGAGTGAGGGGAGAGGGGCACAGAACCTGCTGAGGGGCTGTGGCTCCCTCAGACTGGATGTGACCACAGGTGTGTGTGCTCCTGTTGGTGACCCAGGCCACCTCCATGAGGGACAGATTTGTGGCCCTCAGACTTGTGTGCTCTCTCCATGAGAAACCACCTACAGTCTGTCCAGTGCAGTGAGGGGCTGAGAAGGGCCAGGTGCTCTCACAGCGGCTGCAGTGTGGTAAGAGTCAGATGGGCACCTCAGAAAGTCTCTGGCAGGACAGGGCTACAGGCCGGCCAGCTGCTCCTTCACAGGGACCTGCTGGCAAGGTGTCCCTGGGCTGGTCTCTGGGAACTAAGGGTTCCCCTTAACAGACTGGGGGCTCCCTGCTGTTGATCCAAACCGTGGTTTAGGCCGAGTGTCCACTTTTCACTGGCTCTGGGCAGGGAGTGCTACTCGGGCTGCCCTAGAGTAGCAGTTTCTCTGCTGGGCAGCTTCTTACTGGCCATCAGGCTAGTTGCTTGGGGATGGAGCGTGTCCTGTGGGACTACCTGGGACAGGACAGGAAGTGTGCTCATGGCGCACCTAGACTTAGCAGCGTCTCCCTGCGTCCCTTTAGCGTCCCCCTCTGCTGTCTGTCTCCCTGCGTCCCCCTCTGCTGTCTCCCTGCGTCCCTTTATCGTCCCCCTCTGCTGTCTCCCTGCGTCCCTTTATCGTCCCCCTCTGCTGTCTCCCTGCGTCCCTTAGCGTCCCCCTCTGCTGTCTCCCTGCCAGTGCCTGTTTCCAGAAGCCCCTACTGGTGACCACTCTGAGCTGGCCACAGTTGAGATGTCCCCACTGAGCTGACATGAACATCTGTGTCAAAGACACATGTGATGGGATGGAAATTTCCTCAACAGGCCCTGTGTTTCCTCTGCAGGCCCCAGAAGCCAGCAGACAGCATGAGGTGAAGACCACCAGCCCTGGGAAGCTATGGCTGGAGGCTTCTCTCCCACCACTTCTTGTCTTCTCCAGCTTATCTGCCCCCAAGCAGGAATCTGAAGCTTTCTCTCTGATGGCAGTCAGCACACGGGGCCCACTGTGGGACCCTGGATGTGCTGTGGGCAGTCCCTTCCAGCCTCCTTGTCACTGTCTCTCAGTATCTGTGCAGGAGGTGCTGGCCCAGATGATTAGGGCTTCCCTGCTCTCCCAGGCACTCTGAAGTACCAAGGGACCTGCTCTTCACACAACCATGAGACAGGGTGAGGCAGGAGTGAGACCCTAGAATATAGGCTGGCTCATCCCAAACCCACTCACACCAGGGAAGAGCAGCAGGTCGGGGGCAAACACATGGAGAGCCCGTCCTAGACCCAGGTCCCTGTTATCTGGGCTTATCCTCTTACCCAAATGTGAACCTGTCCACACTCTTGTCCATATCAGTGGACTGGTCCTTGGAGGCCTCAGGGTGGTGGATGGACACTCGGACTCCGCTGACAGTGGCGTGATGGATCCTATGCAGAGCCCACTGCACTGAGATGGTGCTGGCCGTCACGTTAGTGACCTCCAAGCTTTCAACAGGGCGGGGGCCTGGGGAGGCAATAGGCTGCTCAGCCAATGCTGGGCCCTCCTTGTTCCCAAGGGAGTGTGGGGGCTTATGATAAGAACAGGCCTGGAAGACTAGCCTGGGGTCACAGTTTGGTGACCGGCCAGCCCTTGGCTCCAGTCCCAGGAGCCGCTTGGAGGGACTCAGTGGGCAGAAGTGCCTGGACTCTGCCTCCAGGGTGACAGCTGCCAAGGCAGACTGCGTATTACATGTGGTCTGTACTAGTTCTCTGTCTATAAAAGTGTTTTTAATTCTTTTTCTCATCCTTAAGTGTTAAAAGTGTAACTCTAGAAAGCAGTAGTGATATCCATATGCAAATGAATACCCTGGAATATGGTAATTGTGCCCCCTTGGTGCTACCCCCTCTCAGCTGTCCCCTCTCTGGCCTCTAGCTCACTGACTGTGCTAGACACCACCACTGCCACCATCTTGGAAGCGGGCACACTGCCAACAGTGATGTGACAGTGTCAGGACCTCAGTGAAAGGAGAATGGAAGTGGCCACACAGGTGCCCCTTTTCCTATGAGAGGCATGAGGCACAGAGCTGGCCTCTGCAAGAACCTGGGAGTGAGCCCTTGTGGCAGGTGAGAGTGGGCCCAATGACGTGAGTGCCCCACCTCTCCCAGCTGTCCCCTCCTGGCCTACCTTCCACCCCAGCTCCTCTTATTTCCTGTTCCCACCCATCAGTGGGAACATGGCTCCGGCCGGTCCACTGAGAATCTGGTGGGCTTATTTCCCAGGAGGCTCTGGACACCATGCTGAGGGGTAAAAGCCCTGAGTGGGGTCTGGGAGGCCTGGATCTGAGGCCCGGTTCTGCTTGTAGCTGCTGCCATGATGTGGGCCTCAGTCCCCAGGAAGTTCTGTCTATGAGGGCACCTGGCAGTGAAGCAGGAAGGCTTGGGGGGCTTGAGCCTGTGACTTGTTCCAACCCCAAGGTGTTGAGTCGGTATAATTTCCCAAACTGGGTAGTAGGAAGAACCCTCTAGGACACTTGTTAATGGACTGGACACCCCGTGCTTTCTTCTTTCTTTTTTTGCTTGTATGAAAGGTCTTTATTGGTGGGGGAGGGAGGCTGCAGAACAGCACCGAGGAGGAGAGAAGAGAGGGGAGAGAGATAAGGAGAGAGTGGGAAGAGGAGAGAGAGAGAGTAGAGAAGAGCGAGGGGGAAGACGGGAGAGAGAGAGAAGGAAGGCAGAAGGAGGAGAGAGAGAGAGAGAGAGAGAGAGAGAGGACCCCTGCGCTTTATCCTGGAGAGGTGGTTCCCTGCATCTGCATGTGGTCAGGGGTCTTGTTCTGGCCAGTCCCTCAGGTGAGTTGTAGGATTTGTAAGTTTGGGAAAGGCCATTGTCATTCACTCTGATGTTACTGAGTGGATGGCTCAAGGAGTCTCAGTCTAGTGGATGAGGGAAGGCTCTCCCTCAGCACAGTGTCAGGGGCCCTCGATGGGACAGCTGCATGAGAGACGAGGTGGCTCGGAAAGGGCAGGGGTTGGGAGCCCAGGGCAGGCTTTTGTAAATAGCCCACCAGGTTCTCAGTGGATCGGCCTTGGCCATGTTCCCACAGACAGACATGGGCAGGAACAGGAAATGAGAGGACATGGGGTGGAGGGGGAGCCGGGAGGGGACAGCTAGGGGAGGTGGGGCACTCAGGTCATAGGCCCACTCTCACCTGCCACCTAGGCTCTCTCCTGGGTTCTTGCAGTGGCCAGCTATGTGCCTTGTGCCTCTCATGAGAGTAGCCGCCTCTACACGACCCTCCTTTAAAACACTAAAACAAAAGATGCTTTTCCTGAAAGTTTCAGCTAAACACATGGGTGTGTATTATCCAGGGCACAGCACGGTGTCTTGATCTAACTTGTGCTCCAGCCCCTGAGCCTCCCGCGGCCCCACCTCTGGCCTTGCCTATTGCCTAGTGGCAGGCTACTCATGACCTCCCCACTCTGCGGCCCGCACCCTGGCCCTGTTCCAGCTGCACCAGGAGCTTCCCAGGTCTGCCCTGAGGGCTGGGCTGTGTGCAGGGCCATCTAGTTGCCCACAGTGTGTTCTGGGGGTTCTTTCTCCACCCTAAGTCATTCCCAGAAGCAGACAAGCAGCTAAGCCCGCAAAGCCTTCAGGAGACGCCCCTTTTCCTGCTCCCGCCAGCTGGCCATAGCCTCACCTCCCTTTCTCCCCAAAGGCCAAGGAGGCTCCCTCCTCCCTCCTGCTCAGCCTGAGCCCTCAATCAGTGTTCCCAGCGTGTTGGCTGACAGTGGCACCTCCTCCTCCTGCTCCTGGCTGCCTGGACCCTTCTGGCCTGGTCCCTGAACAGGGAGTCACTGTCCTGCCCCCATCTACACCATCTTCCTCAGGGATTGCACCTGGTCATGGCTCTCAGTGCAGGCCACAGGCCCAGGTCTGTCGCTGCCTCAGGGGCCTGTTCTTTGCATATTCCCCCACCCAGTGATCATGACCCACATTCACACTCTCACCAGATCCATCCTGCAGCTCTGGGCCAGGACCCCCCACTTCATATCCCTGCTGGCTTAGCCCAGGGCTTCTCAGCACTGATTCCCAGGCAGGTAGACAGAGTATGTTTGTCACAACCATGGGGTCACACCAGCCGCCTGTTCAAACTTCTCCACCAGCTTCACTGGGAAAATGTGTATGGCTGCTGATCCCTAAGGGCCCTCTGTCTCTTGCTCAAGCTGGCTGTTCCCAGGCCCCTTCTCAGGCAGCCCCCTGCTCCCTCAGCCCCCTTCCTACCCATTACCTGCTGCTTTTGTTTTTCTCACTCTCCTCTCTGTTCACCCTAATTTTTTTACTTTAAAACTTTATACCTGTTCATAGCTTTCCCCCAGGAAGACCCAGCCCATCTTCCCTAGCACCATCTGCAGCAAGGTTGGTGCCTCCAGCCCAGCAAGCCTTAGCCACATAGGACAGCACAGGGCAAATGGTCTGTCCATCCCCTCCAGGGCCTGGCCAGTGCCCCTTTGCAGGTGGCAGTAGGCTGGAGGGCACTCACGTGTGCGGGCGAGCAGCACGGCTGGCCTGCTGATGTCGTTCTTGTTGCTGGCCTTGCGCTTGACGGAGAAGACAGAGATGTTGTAAGCCCTGCCTGGCACCAGAGCCCGGAGCTGGTGTGAGGAGCGGCTCCTGTCCACAAAGTCTGTGCGGCGGTAGGAGCCATCAGTGGAGATGTAGGTGACCGCATAGCCGTCCAGCACCTGTCTGGTGGCTGGGCCATCGGGAGGGCGCCAGGAGATGGAGACCCCACTCTCCTCCACCCTGTCCACCTTGAGAGCCGTTGGTGGGAAGAGCTCTTCAGGGTTTGGGTCAAAACACAAGGGGAGGGGTGTGGTCAGCTGCTGGTCAGGCACACCTGGACCCTGCCAGGAGTCTCGCCTTTGTCTGGGCTCTTGGGCCTGCACAAACCCCTGTGGGGTCCTCCTCAGTCCCTGGCCACGTGCCTCTGGGAATTCACACTTCTGCATGTGTGACGTGCTGTGTGAACCTAGGGACTGTGTCAGGAGCTTGAGCAGGCCACTGCCCAGATATTGCCCTTGGGGACCTCTGGGACTTCTGGGGAGTGCAGGGTCTCCCACCCCCTCATGGTGACACCCTTGCCGCCTCACCTTTGGCACAGTCCTTGCCCGTGTAGCCCACTTTGCAAGTACAGCTGTGGGACCCATTGCTGGCCAGGCAGTAGCCATGGCCCCCACAGGGGCTGGAGAAGCAGGGATCACTCACTGAGGGCAGGAAAAAGCAGTGGTGAGTGCTAGGCACTGCCAGGCCCCCTGCAGCCCGGCCTTGCTCCTGGGGCACTGGGTCCCTCTGCAGGCATGTCTGTGGTGCAGAGGGGACTCCATGCCAGCCTCTCCTCCCATGGCTTCCCTGCCCTCATCACCCTGTGGATGGGCCCAAGCCCAACAACCCCCATCCACCCTATACAATTGAGTGTTGTGGCCAGGCCCAGCAGGCTAAGACAGGCTAAGCCACCATCTCTCTGATACTCTTGTCCTAGGAGGGGAGGTGGGTGGCAGGTTGGACAAGAAGCAACTCCAGAGAGCCCTGGAGGGCCATGAAGGAGGATGGTGCTGCAGAGGTGTGTGTGGGGGTCCCCTGCGGATCCATGGTCAAGGAAGGCCTTTGCAGGAGGGGAGGGTGTTCCAGAATGAAGGGGCAGCAGGGCCGTGTGGGTAGACATGAGGCTGGGGCTGTCAAGAAGGCAGGTTCTGGCATGGGGCTTGGGGGCACCGTGAGGAGATTAGGAGATCAGGGAGGCCCTGGCTAGAGGACTGAGAAGGGATCTTTCAGGAGGTGGCCACAGAGCCCGCTGGGCAGACAGGCCTGCAACCCTACCTGTCTCACAGTGGTAGCCGAAGAATCCCTCTGGACACACGCACAAGTAGGCCCCACCACTGCCCTCGCACCGGCCTCCATGCTGGCAGGGGCTGGAATCGCAGGCATCCACCTCTGGAGAATACCCAGAGAATGGGCCCAACCGCAAGGGGGGAGTCTGGGGGAGGGAGGAGAGGACAGCGGGAGGAAGGGAAAGGGGAGGCATGGAGCAGAGGTGGAGGGGCAGGGGCAGGTGCACAGGAAACCCCTTAGCTCCTGAGGGAGCCGCTGTCCTCTCCCAAGGCAGACTATACCATCAGGGTATGCCAGGCCCACCCCCCACCCCTGCTCTTCGAATAGCCCAGGCTCTGCACATGGGAACCCTCTGGAGGGGAACAGCTTACCTGTTTCACAGTGGACGCCAACAAAGCCTTCGGGGCACTGGCAGACGTAGGCCCCTGGGAGGTCCCTGCAGGAGCCCCCGTTTCTACAGGGCCCTGCTTGGCACTTGTTTGTCTCTGTACAGAGAAAGGGCATTGCTGGCTCAGGCCTGGGGCTCCTACACACCCCTGGAGTTCTGTGCTTCCCTGGGGTGTGCCACCACCCTGAGGCTTCAGCCACCTTGTGTTCTGGGTATGGGCCTTTTCCTACACCAGCCCCCAACTCGCCCCTTGGGAGGCCATGTCTGTGCCCCCCCAGGCTGCTCTTATGCTGTGTACTGGAGGGCTCATCCCTGGCATGAAGGGCAGTCTTCTCCCTCCACCAGCTGGCACCACCAGGCCTGGAGTCAGAGGTTGTCACCTGTCCTCTCTGCTGCCCACCTTCTCTGCCCCCTGGGTCCCGTGTCTGAGGCCAGGTCAGTATTTCCCAGCTGAGCTTTCAGACTCCTGGGAAGGTGGAATCAGAGATGTTTGTAAATCTCTGTCCTGGATGTCAGGGCTGCCAGGGGCCTGAGAGCATAAGCAGTGGCCAACCTGGCCATCCAGACAAAGACCTGTCCAGGGAGAGGAGTGGCTGGAGCACCACGGCCAGGGCCAGGACACTGAGGCTGCCCACCCCCTGGGGGCCAGGACCCCTCCTTCCCGGCTGAGAGTGGGCTCCTGCATGCCCTGTGCGCAGGTATGGCTGAGACCCCTACTCTCCAGTTTCTTCTGGGCCTCCAAGAGTAACGTAACATGGCTATATTAAGCTAAGGCAGGAGGGACATGTGTTTGTTTGGGGGAGCCAGACAGAATATTATGGTATCCCCTCAGTGCCTAGAGGGGCCCCCTGACCCCTTTGTGGGGGAGAAGGCAGTGGCCCTGGGGCTCAGTGGCTAGTTGTATCCGTGTAGTGACCAGGCACAAGGGCTCACAGAAGACACCTCAGGGTTTAATCCCAGTGGCTCTCAGGGGACAGACTCAAAGGCCTCTGAGTTTTGGCAGAAAATGTCTTACATGCTATCTTGCCATCCCAATATATACTATATATACTAATCTTGTGTGAAACCAGTACATCTGGGGACATGCTTAGTTTTAAAAGATTCACCACCACGGGCTTCTTTTAAACTAGAAGTTGTCCTCCTGAATTTAAATGTTATTTTAGGAAAGTTGAATTTTAATTCTTAAAAAGTAAGTTAAAAGATGATAATGACTTAAGGACACCTGGACTCACATCCCCAGGGTTACAATACCACCAGGCCACCTGGACACATGCCCTCCTTCTCTCTGTGACGCCAACTTCTCTGCAGCACCTGAATAATGCACACTTGCCCTTTTTGGTGGTGGACTTTAGTAATAGGGGGTCGTGAGGTGCACCCTCTTCTTCCACTCAGCCTGTGAGAGCCCTCCTGGAGCTGTGGTTTTCCATGATCAGCGTCACTGCTGTTATTCCTACGGGGCAGGGCTGTGCCACACTCCGTCCATTCTTGTGGCTGAGCATTTGGGTTGGTGCTAGTCTATCTGCTATTACAAAAAAAGCTACTGTGTATATCCTTTCATGTTTTCTGATGTAGATGTATACATTGTTCTTCAGTTGATACCTAGAGGTGGAATTGCTGGGGTTGACATAAATGTTCAACACAACAGGCAAATTCCCAATAGTTTCCAAATTGCTCACACTGGTTTACACTCCATCTGTAGCTCATAAGAAGTCCTACTGACTTGTGTTCTCACAGAGGCTTTTTAGACTTTGGAAGTTTGCCAACGGAATGCATCTCATTGTGCTTTTGAGAGTATTTCTTTTTATGTCTGTTGGCCTTATGTATTTCTTCTGTGAAATATCTATTCATGTGTTTGTCTGTTTTCTTGTTGGGTTGGTTATTCATTTCTTATTGATTTATCAAGGTTCTTCATATCGTCTTGTAATTATATATAATTTCTCCTACTTCGTAGCTTATAATCATATTTCACTTTCTTCTTTAAAGTTTATGGATTTAAGTTTCTAATTTCTATACAGTTGAGTTTGTCCATTAACCCTTTTATATGTAAGCACTTTCTGTGGCTTAAGGAGTCTTTCACTACTTCAAGGTCAAAAAGATATTTACCTATATTTTCCACATAAAATTTTTTTTGTTTTGTTTTGTTCTTAAGACAGACTCTCTGTGATCTGGGTAGAGTCCATGGTGTCACGGCTCACAGCAACCTCAAACTCTTGGGCTCAAGCCATACTCCTGCCTCAGCCTCCCAAGTAGCTGGGACTACAGGCGCCCACCACAACACCGGCTAAAAATTACGTAGTTAAAAAAAAATTAAGTCTTTAATCTGTCTGGAGTTTTGTTACTATATATGATGAGAAATACAGAATGGATATAATATTTTTCCAAGTGCTTAGCCATTTTATTCCAACTGTCACGAATATTTTTTCATATGCTTTTAGAAGTTTATAGTTTTAGCTTTTACATTTATAATTCCTTTTACATGATTAAAAATTTATGTTTTTTGATGCTATTGTATGTAATACTGTTTTGTTTAATTTTCTGAGGGTTCACTGATAGAATATGGGAATGTAATTGGGTCCTGTAATGACCCAGTAGCCTGCGGCTTAGTTGGGTTCGTTCACGCGTTGTGCAGCTTCTCCTTAGGGTTTTCTGTGTACACACTTGTGTTCTCTTTACTTCTTCCTTCCCAATACACATGCCTTGTATTTCCTCTTCTTGTCAGTGGCACTGTCTAGGACCTCCAGAACAACGTTGGAAAGAATTAGCAGAATGGGCACTTTTGCCTTACTCCTGACTACAGGGAAAGGATTTGAACTCAAGTATTTTGTTGGCTTGGCACCTGTGGCTCAAGTGGCTAAGGTGCCAGCCACATACACCTAAGGTGGCGGGTTCAAATCCAGCCCAGACCCGCCAAACAACAATGACGGCTGCAAACAAAAAATAGCCGGGCGTTGTGGTGGGCGCCTGTGGTCCCAGCTACTTGGGAGGCTGAGGCAGGAGACTCACTTGAACCCAGGAGTTGGAGGTTGCTGTGAGCTGTGATGTCAAGACACTCTACCCAGGGGGATAGCTTGAGTCTTCTGTCTCAAAAAAAAAAAAAAAAAAAGAATTTTCAATAATAGTTGAATTTTGTCAAATAATTTTTTAGCATCTGTTGAGATATCATATGATTTTCTCCTAATCTAATATGGTGAAGTACATTGATTTAATTTTCATATGCGAGACAACCTGCATCCTTGAGATGAATCCCAATTGATCAGAGTTCTATTACTCTTTTTGTGTAGTGTTGGGATTGGCTTAGTGAATGCTCCCTCCTAAAATAGGACCTTTTTTGCTAAGCTTCCAAAGCTGTGTTTGCATGAGAGTATTTTTATGCTCTCATATTTGAGTAGTAATTTGACGGAATAAAAATGTTTAGGTTTTAAATTGTTTATTCCAATATCTGTCCTTAGGATTTGCTGAGATTCTTGGATTTGTGGGTTGATGTATTTCTTCATTTTTAGAAAATGCTCATTATCTCTCCAAATATTAATATTTATTTTATTCTTTCTGGCCTCTATCTCTGAGGCTCCAGTTATGTGCTTCTTTACCTGTTCAATACTATCTGACCTATCTCTGATAGTCTGTTCTGGTTTTCAAAAGTTCACTTATTCATAATTCATTTTAAAGATAATTTTTATCTTTGACCTATAGTTAAGTATGTCATCTTATCTTTTGAATTCTGTGATGTTTTTTCTTCTGTTGAATCCATTCTGTTAAGGCTATCCAACTTATCCTTCATGGCGGGTGTTCTAGTATCAGTTCTAGAATCTCCATTCTGTTACTTTATTTCTTTCTTCTGTTCAGATTCTCTATTCTCTCATTCATTTTGGCCTCTCTTTTCTTCTATTTTCTTTCTTTCTTTCTTTCTTTCTTTCTTTCTTTTTTTTTTTTAAAAGACAGGTTCTCACGTTGTTGCCCTTGGTAGAGGGCCTGGCTATTTTTTTGTTGCAGTTTGGCCAGGGCCAGGTTTGAACCCGCTACCCTCGGTATATGGGGCCGGCACCCTACCCACTGAGCCACAGGTGCCACCCTTTTCTTCCATTTTCTTTAACTCATTTATACTGATATTTTAAAGTCCTTGCCTGCAAATTCACACATCTGGGTCATCTGGAGTCCTATTTTGTCACTAGGTTGTGTGTCCAGCTTCTTGCTCCACAGACACAGTAAGTATGAGAAGAGAGGAAACAGAGCAGAGAAGTCCTATCCTGTGACGAACTTGCTCTGTTCTCTGCCAGACAGCTTCAGGAGCTGAGTTGGGTAGGGCTGGAGCATAGTTGTAGGTGGTTTTGAACGCTTAACAATTGGAACAGGTGGACTTGGGGTATAAGCCTTGTGAGATGAAGAAATCTCTCTCTGCTTTCCTGACCAGCTCCTGGCTTTTCATGCACTTGTAACAGTCCTGTGGGGGAGAACTGGTGGGTGCTGAGGGCTTTCTCTGTGGCTTCTCTTGATTTCAGTCTATTTGCCCCCATAGCATTATAAGTTTGGTTGAATTTTCTCTGCTTCTCAAATGTCCCCTGTCCATGATGAGTTTGCTTCCAGGGATGAAGGCAGCTGACACTCTTTCTCACCAGGTAAGGGCTTATCTGGGCTTCTTTGCATGTTATGCTCTTTGTTAGGTTAAAAAATATGATTTCATAAGTTTCATGGTGTTTCCTTGACATTGCAGTAGGAGTGATGGTTAGGGGTCCTCAAACTTTTAAACAGGGGGCCAGTTTACTGTCCCTCAGACCATTGGAGGACCCAACCGTGGGCCATGGGACGAGTTGGCTGCTATGCAGGATAGGCAGCAGCAGCAAAAACACCCAGTGGGCTGGATAAATGTCCTCGGGGCGTCACAGTTTGAGGACGCCTGATAGCCTCATTATTTTAAAATGTTCCTTTCGTTATCCTTCCTCCAATGTTGCAGAATCAGATGTCAATCTAATTCCTATTCCTTTTCAGATGACCTGTTTTTCCCTCTAAGTATATGAATTATTTTTGTCTGTGATATTCCTAAATTTTACTGTAATGTGCCTGTTTGTTTCCCTTCTTTCCTGTTTGACTGTTCTGTAGGCCCCTTTGTCCTGTCATTAATCTGTAATTCTAGGAATTTAACTGCACACTCAAAAATTCCATTTTACCTTTGTGTTTTCCTTCTCCCTGCCCCGCCCCCTGCCCCGCCCCTGCCTCGCCCTACTTCAATCCCTTTTCTGCCCCGACCCCGCCCCTTCCCGACCCTGCTTCTATTCCTGCCCCGCCCCTGCCCATGCTCTGCACCCAGCGCCTACGCTTTTTTGATTTTTCTTTTCCTGCTTCTTTCTAGGACAGTTCTTTAAACTGAGCTTTCAACCTATTAAGGTGTCCTTCATCTGTATCCATTT
This sequence comes from Otolemur garnettii, assembly GCF_000181295.1. NCBI lineage: Eukaryota > Metazoa > Chordata > Mammalia > Primates > Galagidae > Otolemur > Otolemur garnettii. The sequence goes on along the minus strand of NW_003852528.1, from coordinate 5,023,853 downwards.
GCAAATCAATGTTTGTTATTTCAACTATTATAATTTTTTTTTTTTTTTTGAGACAGTCTCACTTTGTAGCCCTTAGTAGAGTACCTTGGCATCATAGCTCGCAGCAACCTCAAACTCTTGGGCTTTGGAGACAGGGTCTCACTCTGGCTCAAGCTGGTCTTGAACTCCTGAGTTCAAGCAGTCCTCCCACTGCTAGGATTATAGGTGTGAGCCACCACACCCAACCAACTACTGTAATTTTAATCTTATTTCCAATTTCTTTTTTAATGATTAATTGACCCTGTGGACGTGGCCTTGGTGATGTTTGCTTTTGCCTGTTTGTCATGATTATTTATATTGTTAATCCATCTTCTATACTGGCATCGCCTTGACTCCTCAGACGCAGGCTCTGACTGCACCGTCTTGGTGGGCCCTGTGCTGCCTCTCCAGGACTCCAGCCTGGCTCCTCTTGGCCTCAGCCACTTCTCAGAGCAAGCATGTGGGTGTTTGGCGCCTGCTCTGGTTTCTCTGGAGACAGGGGCCCTCAGTGAGCGGGCCCAGCAAAGTCAATAGTGACCATCACTGCCACTGAGGGATCTGGCCCTGATTCACACAGAATGGGGAAGAGGGAGGTGCAGGGTCAGACCTGGTGTCCAGACCTGGTGTCCAGGCCTGGGCCTGCAGCCCTGTGCTCCTCCAAGTGACCCACTCCACCCTGCTCCGCTCCTGAGGGCCCGAGAAATCACCTAGGCATTGAGGAGGCTCACTCCAGACACCTTGTGGCTGGCAGACCCGGATGTGGCTGGGGGTGCTCAGGCTGTAGCCAGGGTCACACGCATACAGGGCCACCGATCCTGGCCGAGTGCCGTTGAAGCGCAGTGTGGCATGTTCCACCTCCTCTGGGGAGCCACAGTCCACCTCTACAAGGGCACAGCCATGGTCCCACATTGTCCAGCACCTGACCAGGCCCCCCTCTGCTGCCCTCTGCCCCTCCCTGGCACTGCCCTTCCCGGAGGGAGGTCCCTTGACTTCTGGGGCCTGGCTGCCCAAGGTGAGGGGCTCCTTTTTTCCTTCTTTTCCTTTCATGGCCCTGCCCAGCTCCTTGGGGATTAGGAAGAAATCCCATCCCCCCACCCCCCACAAATACTCTGTCCCTCTTACCTGCCTGGCACCGGCGTCCCATGTACCCTGCTTGGCAGTGGCAGGAGAAATCAGAGCCCAGGTCCTCACAAGTGCCCCCATTCACACATGGGCTCTGGAAGCAGGGGGAGGGGGCTGCAAGAATGCAGGAAGGTCTCTCCTGAGTTGTCTTTTCTGAGGCCCTGGGCAGCACGGGAAATGCTGCCTCCTGCACCCAACTCCACCTTCCACCCTCCAGGGCCTGGGCCAGCTCTGCCTGCTGGGGCTGCTTTCACGTCTGGAGTCTGTCCCCAGCTGCCCTGGCCTCACCTATCTCACAATGCCGTCCAGAGAAGCCTGGGGGACAGTCACATTTGTATTTGCCAATGTAGTGGAAGCAGGTGCCGCCATTGTGACAGGGGCCGGAGGCGCATGAGTCTGGTTTCCCTGGAAGTAGAAGGCACCCAGCTGGCTCAACTTGCCCCCGCCCTCCGCCCCCTGATGCCTGCAGGCTGGGGCATCTTTATGACAGCATTCCTGAAAAGTAGGCCCAGGGCAGCTGGGTTGGAAGTTTGGGGTCCCAAGTCAAGCCTGGCTCCCTCCTCCTCTGCCCAGGCTGGCTCGTGCTGGCCCATCACCCTGCCCTCCCACCCCAGGGCCGCACCGATCTCACAGTGCCTCCCAGTGAAGCGGTAGGGGCAGCTGCAGTGGTACTCTCCGCCCACCTCCGTGCACGTGCCCCCGTTGCGGCAGGGCCCCGAGCTGCATAGATATGGCCGGGCTGTGTGGAAGGATGGAGAGAGACAGATGAGCAGGGGCCAGCCCTGGCCCTGTGGAGCCTACTACACACTACTGGGTCTTCCTCATTCCCAGCCCTGGGTGGGCCTGGGAGGCTGGGCAGGCTTCTTGGCTGAGCTCTGAGGGCCATAGCCAGGTACACATGGGGTTGGGGGTGAGACTCACAGGCTGGGGACCCCAAGTAGCCTCACACAGCAGAGGCCCCACCTGTCCTTTCTTCTCTACCTAAAGAATCAAACACATCATGGTTGTCCTACCACTCTGACAAATCACAACTTCACAGATGCCACTGAGTTCAGAATCCTTGTCCTCTTGGGCGTTCTGGGGGCCAGGTGTGCAGGAGGGGATATCGCTGTCCTGCTGTGTGTACCCTTCTCTGCCCACTCCTGAGAACAGCCACCTCCAGTCCCCTCTTTGCCACCCCTTTTGGCACAGAGGTGACCACACTGGTGGCTCTATCTGCTGTCATTAGCAGGAACCCTGGAGAGGGGGTGTCTGTGTAGTTCCTGGGGTGGGCAGGGATATGAAGTGCTGGGAGTGTGGCCCAGAGAGGAGGTGTGGGCTCTGGCAGGATGTCCCTTAGTGCCATGGCTGGGCCTCCGTACCCCCTGGGGTGGGGCTTGTAGCAGGAGGAGAGCCAAGGTGGGTTCTGGGCAGAGCAGATTCTCAGGGTGGTCCTGGGAGTGTGTTGAGGGTAAAAGACCCCAGCAGTGCTCAGAGAGAACCAAGCAGTGGACCTTGTCTTTGGAAACCTCTCCTGCTGCAGGCATGGTAGAAGCCCTGGGGATCCCAGGGGTCAGACTGTCAAGGTCCTGCTGTCAGGGACATGGTGCAGAGCAGGAGAGGTGCCCTGGGAAGGTGCCCAGCTGGACCCACTGAGGTCTCAGTGCTGCCCACAGCTGGTGCTGGGAGCTGCTTTGGGCCTGAGCCCCAGGAGAGCAGGCCAGGCCACCCCAGGTCAGGCTGCCACCCTCAGCATTGGCCAAGGGATGCCTGACAAGCCAAAGAGTCACTGGGGGGAGTCCTGAGTATTGTTTACAACTGCAGGAAGAGATAGTCCTCGGTAGGCCCTGGCAAGGACAGCTGTGCACCTGCAGTGCACCTACCAGGAATACTTACAGCTATTTGCCTAAGTGTCTAAGTGTTGTAAAATATCGACATTCTCCACACCGAATTAGGTGTCACAAAGTCCTAATGAAGCTTTAAAATAGCTTAGTAAAATGATTCCGCAATCTATTTGGAAAAGCGCTGAGCAGGAAATGAAGCCTATTCTGAGGAAAGTGAGGTGATGACCAGCTTGGCATTGCTGCAGATCAGAACAAGCGACCAAAGCAGTTAAGCAGTGAGGTGCCAGCCCCAAAGTGGATAGAACATAGCATACAGCCAGCCAGGCTCTAAGGAGGCAAATAATTAATTGGGGGAAAAAAGCCAACAGAGAAGACAAGAGGAGCTGAGGCCAGACTCGTGCTGCAGGGCGGGCGCTCTCCAGGGTGCTGACGCGGGTGCCCGCCGTTCCTACCTTTCTCGCAGTGCCTGCCCTGGAACCCACGCGGGCACTGGCATGTGTAGGAGTCGTCCTGAGCATCACAGGAGCCTCCGTTGAAGCAGGGGTCCGAGTCACAGGGCGATGGCAGGGCTGGGGAGGCAGAGGAGGAGTGGGCCGCGTCCTCTGCATGGCAAGAGGCTGGCAGGGCGCTGTGCCTGCCAGGGTCACCCTGATATCCTGTACAGAACCAAGGCTGCTTAAATCCCTTTGTGGGTGCCTTGATTCCTCACAGTGGCTCTAAGGCCCCTCCCAGGAATTTCTGTTACTCTTGATTTTACCAGAACCCACCTTCCCTCTTTGGCATAGGATTGAGCTGCAACCCATAAATGTCCTCCTATCATCACTGCCAGCATCACTGTCATTATTCTATGTAATTGCATACCATGTAGTTGATTTGTCATCTGTACACTAACAAACATATGGTAGTAGCTGTATTTAATTACACATACTGAATTACGTATACATTAAATATTTTAATAGCTTGTGCCAGGGATTAGGGGAAGACATCACAAGGGGCTTGTATGTGTGTCAAAGTGCCTCTTTACCAGGGAGCTTAGTGAGTGTGGCAGGGGAGCCACCGGGCTCATGGGACAGGGCTAGCTGTGGAGAGGCTCCTGCAGGTGCAGGCAAGTCACAGGAAAGCAGAATCCCTGGCCTCTGCCCACTCCCACTGCTGCTTCTCCTTCCAGACACCTCCCTGGTTTCTTGCCAGGACCCCAAACCTGCAGGCCGATCCCTGAGCCACTCACAGTGGCTGACATTGTGGTCAGTGTGGCAGACGCAGAGGTAGCTCCCCCCGTACTCCATGCAGTAGCCCCCATCTGGGCACTGTGTGTTCATGTTGCAGGGCATGGCTGTGACTTCTGCAGGAAGAGGAGGCATCTGCATCCTGGATGTCTTCCTGGGGACCTGTGTCCTTGACAAGGGGGGCTGCCCAATACCCAGTGACCTCAACAGAGTGACCAGATTCAGGCACTCTTATTGACAGGCCAGCTTGGGGTGGGGGTAGGGGGTCATGAACCCACCAGTGTGGACACTGTCTGGACCTGTGCGTCCTGGCCCAGACTCAAGCCACCATTTATACCCTGATCATAGGGAAGTACAGGGATGGGGCAGGAAGGGTCCCCCCTGGGCACCTACCAAACTCACAGAGCAGCCCAAAGAAGCCTGGGGGACACTGGCACAGGGTGGTGTTGGTGCCCAGACACCTGCCTCCATTGCGGCACTCACAGTTGCTGGGGGTTCCTGCCAGGGAAAGAGGGGGGCCTCTCATGTGGGGATACAGGAAGATGGGGCTCTCTCCTGATCCTGTCCTGCTTCTGGCCAACTCCCCATAAAATGGCTGTGTACACACGCTCACACTCTCGTACATGTTCTCTGCATGCACCATCCATGGAAGGGCCCTCCCTGGGTCTCCTGTCCCAGCCCCAGGACTGCAGCCCTGGCAACCCCAACGCACTCTCCCTGCAGTCCAGGCCCATGAAGCCTTCAGGGCACTCGCACACGTAGGCCTGATCTGCATCCACACAGGTGCCCCCATTCTGGCAAGGCATTGAAAGGCAGGCGTCAGGTGCTGGGTGGCTTCCTGCAAGAAAAGCAGTGGTCACTAGTGGCCACACTGGAAGCAAGTGAGGAGGTAGAAGGCAGGGAAAAGGCCTGCCTGCCCAGTTCCCACATCACTTATTGCATTTTAACCTCTGTTCTCAGTGAAATTTAAGCAAGAATCTGATTGTCCAGAAACTGACTAAGGAGCTCAGCATCCCCCAATTCCTTCCTTGGACCAAATGAGAAGCATGGGGGAGGGGGGGAGCTCACCTAAAGCCAGGGCCCACCAAACATTTCAGATCATCCCTATTACTAAAATGTTTGAGATTTTTCAGGTATCTTTCTGTTGTTGATTGTTTAATTCTGCTACAGTCATAAAATGTAGTCCTTGCAAATTTACTGAGTCTTATTTTTATGGCTCACAGTATGGCTTATTGAGATGCTCCATGAGCACTGGACAGGGCCTTGAGTGCTCCCTAGGAGTCGGTAAGGC
>NW_003852528.1:5011076-5017244 GCF_000181295.1 Otolemur garnettii | reverse complement strand
GGATCTTCTGTCTTGGTGCTCTATTAACTACAGAGGGAGGACTGTTGAATTCCTCACTGACAATTGCGGATCTCTTTCTCCTTGTAGACTGTCAGGTTTTGCTTCATGAATTTGATATGTATTCACAGATGTTACAGGTGCCAGTAAATTTAGAGTTATGTCTTCTTGATGAACTGGGCCCTTTATCTTTATAAAAGGTCCCTCTTCATCCCTGGTAATAGTCTATTTGATACTAACATAGCTACTCCATCCTTCTATTGACTAATATTTGCCATCTTCTTACTATTTGTTTTTATTTTAGATGTTCAATTTCTTCATGTATTTTCTTTATTTTTCTGCAGTATTTGGCTGGGGCCAGGCTTGAACCCACCACCCCCTGTATATGGGGCTGGCTCCCTACTCCTTCAGCCACAGGCACCACCTTCTTCGTGTATTTTCAAAATTTATCTTTGTAAATTAGCATGCAGTAAAATTGACTGGTGTTGGCTGAACATTTCTGTGGATTTTAACACACATATAGATGTATTTAATCCTCATCCTAGTAAAAGTGCTACATACCTCATTGCTGAATATCACTACAGTCTCCTTTGAAGTTCTCCGCTTGGGGAGCTGTGTATTGACACCAGTACCTAATTCACCCTTCAAAGCAATTTTGGAAACCTTTTTCTGAAATGACCATCTGAGCTGTCATTGTGTTAGCCTTGTGTTCTGAATGTCATAAAATGTCTTCCTTTCAATATTTCCTTTATCTTCAGGTTAAGAAAAAGATCATCAGGGGCCAGATAGGTGAGTAAAGAGGGTGTTACAATACAGTTATTTGTTTACTGGCTAAAAACTCCCTCACAAAAAGTTCATGTAAGTTGGTGCATTGTTGTAATGCAAGAGCCACAAGTTGTTGGCCAAAATTTTCAGTTAAGAAAAAAATATTTTCCTAAATATTTCTCCATTAATGTTTACTTAGTCTGATACACTTCTCACAGTCAGCTGATGATTCTGATGCACAATTTGAAGAATTTGTGCAATGTTTTCATCAGTTCTGCTCATTACTGGCCACCCTGACTCTCTTCATCGGTGACACTTTCCCCTCAGAAAAACGTTTAGTCCATTTATACACTGCCATTTTCTTCATGGCATTATCCCCTTAAACTTGGACTAACGTATCCTTGATTTCACTCTCTTGCCAAGTTTAACAAGAAATTTAATGTTTTTTTGTTGCTCTAATTCAACCTCTGACATTCTCACAACAGCATATAAAAACATGCAATGGTAATAATGAATGCCACTTAGCAAGACACCACCACACATTGACACAAACACAGTTGTGAGACACTGTCTGCCAAGGTGATGGAAGCTCACTAAGCTGTGCGACCAGTGTAGGTGTAAGGTGGCAAGTGCAAACTTAATGTCATAAGTAGTCCTTTCATATGACTGAATAGAATTCTATTGTACAGAAGTACCACAGTTTGTCCATTCACCCATTGAAGGATGTGTGGGTTCCAGGATTGTGGTAATTAAAAACAGACATCATATAAACATTCATGTACTTATTTTTTGGTGAACATAAGTTTTCATTTCTTTACAGTTAATACCCAGGAGTAAGATTTCTGGGTCATATTATAAGCTATATGTTTAACCTGATGAAAAAACTGCCAAATTGTTTTCAGGGTGGCTGAACCATTCTGCATCCCCACCAGAAATGTGGGGCTAAGCTAGACAGTGAAGGATGAAGGGGGGAGTGACTATGGCAGTGGCTATTGCACAAGACTGCTATCAGCCGTGGAGGGCTGTAGGCATCTGGCCAGTTACCTGTTTCACAGCGAGGGCCTATGAAGGGCTGTGCACACATGCAGGTGTAGTTCCCCACCAGGTTGACACACGAGCCTCCATTCAGGCAGGGGGCAGAGCTGCACTCGTCCACATCTGGGGGCAGCAAGTGAGGGCTAGGTTTGAGCCAGGCTGTGACCACCCTGCACCCAGTATCTGGCCACAGGTGGGAGCTCCTCCTGGGCCCAAGGGCAAGCTACTCACCTGTCTCGCAGGCTGCCCCTGTGTACCCAGGCAGGCACACACACACTGCAGAGCCGCTCTCTGCCTGGCACTGGCCTCCATTTTGACACTCTTGGGTGTCACAGGGGGATTGGGCTATAAGGGAAGAGGTGTGGACAGGTGGTAGGATTCTGGGCTGTGGCTGCCCGTGTGAACTCGGCAAGTGTCCCCTGACAGAAGCCTCTGGGGACAGTTGCTGAGTCCTGCCCCACATACTCCTGCTTGCAGGGAAGGTGGGCCTGGCAGGAAATCTCCCAGGATGACAGGTGTGAGGAGCCGGGCCAGGGCAATCCTGACCAGCTGCCCAAAGCCCCATCTGACTTGGGTCTAGTTCAGCAAACCTGAGGAGGGGACAGTGTGTGTGTGCTCGCAGCGGGGGTGGAGGATGAGGATGAACCTCCTCAGGCTGGTTCTCACGCCAGGTGACTGGGATGAGAACTGTTGTTGAGAAGGGGGTTCTGGGGCCCAGGCTGCAACTGAGCCCAGAAGGGTGGTGGTACTCAGGGTGCAGGAGGGGCCTAGATGGTGCCTGGGCGGAGGTGGAGGAGGTGATACCCTGTGTGGGAACATCCAGTGCAAAGGGACTTAAGCCCTTCTTACAGAGTGGGAGTGGGCTGGGGGTGCCCAGCCTCTGCCTTGCTTCCTTGCTAGATGCCGGCCCTTCCTGACCCTCTAGAGCACCTGGCCCGGGTATCATAGCTCCTGCCTTTGTCTCCTGGCTACAGGCTGTGGTGGGGGGAGGGGAGCTATATCTGTATGTTGTTCACAGCTCACCCTAAAACTGACTTTGTACAGAGAGCAGACTGAAACCTAGAGCATGTGGCACTGTGGAGTCACTGGAGGGAGGGGAGAGTGGGACCCTGTTCCTTGGCACAGAAAGGAGGCAGGAGGCCCTGACCTTCCCCCAGGAGGTATGGAAGTACTTTGGTGGCTGGTATTATACGATGACTCTATCCCTTGGCCCCCCCCCATCAGAGTGAGCACCTCCAGGCAGAGCTGCATGTGCCCGTACCTTGGCTACTGGGCACCCTGCTGTGCATCAGGAGGCTGAGGTAGCTCCTGAGACCAGGGAGCCTCTGGGGGTGGGGGCAGGGCAGGCAGGGGATTATACTTGAGGGTGTTGCCAGAGCCACACTGAGGTCAAGTGGCAAGGCCACACACAGCTAGCATGGCAGAACCAGGACTTGGGCCAAAGTGCTGGCCCCGAGCCCTCTCAGGGCCCTTACTGTGCTATACATCACAGAGGGTTTCTGGAGGGTGGGGTGGGCCACTGCCGACACGTGGCTGCCAGCCATCTGACATTGCCAAGGAGCTGCCCAAGACCCTGGGAAGCTCTGCCCAGCCATCCTGGGGTCACTCCTCAGGCTCTGGTTTCTCCTGCAGCTAGGCCCTGCCAGCACTGGGAGCTGGTTGCTGAGTGAGAGCAAGGAAACCCTGCTGGCTGCCCTGGGCCTCTACCAATGGACAGAAGCCTGCTGGGCTGTCTGAGTGTTCAGGGTTAGCCCTGCTCCCCCTCAGGAGCACATGGCTAGTGGGGCAGAGCTTGGGATGAAGAAAAATCCCTTTGCATGGAATGTGCTCTGACCCTTTGGCTGTGGCAGGGTGTGGTGCAGCCTAAGGCCACCCGTCCCTACCTATATGTGACCTTTAAATACACAAACCCATTTTGCCTGCTGGAAATTATGCTTTGCTCCATTTGCCCCTTCAATTGCATTTCCATTGCATTTTCCAGAATTTTATTTTAATGTATTCTTAGATGTAAAAAGTCTTTTATTATCATTCCACTATAGTTCTCTCCAATAAAAATATGTATATGCACTAGTTAAATATTTTAACTCCGTAAATGCATCAATGTACAAAGTTATGATTTAATAAAAAATAATTATTAAAAAACAAATAACTTCATATGGCCATAAATCTCTGACAGAAATTGCTTTTCTAGACATGTTAACATAGTTGTTTGAACGTGTTTGATGTAAATAATCTGTTACATATTTTTATAAATAATTGTCATAGAGCGCTCAGTGCATTTTCAGGGAGCATATGTGGCTGAACCAAGCAGGGAGCAGGTGTCATGGTGCTTGATGAGACTGGGGGCCGGAGTGAGGGCCTCCTTTCTTCACCAGGTGAGTGAAGGGGAAGGGTTAGGGCCTGAAGAGGTGCTGGTCTAAGGACAGGGAAGTGGAGGACAGACCTCCAGTGGAGGCTGGTGCTCTGGGGGAAGACCCCAACTCACCCCCAACCCCAGAAAGAAACAGTATCCAGAAGTCAGGATGGAGGCAGCAGCGGGGAGCCAGCTGCCACATGGGGCTGTGACTTCCTCTTACCTGTCTCACAGGTGGGTCCCCTGAAGCCAGCTGGGCACTGGCAGCTGTAGCTGTTGGCACTGTGGGTGCAGGTCCCACCATTCTGGCATGGGTGGGAAGTGCACTCATTCACATCTGAAACGTGAACAGGCCGGGGCCTCAGCAGAGGAGCTTGGCTGGGGAGGGACTGCCATGGCTAGGGCTGAGGTGGGGATACACGAGCAAGTCTGAGCTTGGCTCAGATGGGGCCACCAAGGCCATAGCACCTGCCTATCACACATACTGTCAGGGACCAAGGCAGCAGTCCTCTAAGCATTCCACCCTACTATGGGGACAGAGAGCCTTGACCTGGGACCCTTGGGCTCTCAGGGCCACTGGCTGTGCCTGTGGCATCCCCCCTGAGCCCACTGCAGCCAGCAGGTAGGTTCCCGTCCTGGGCTAGCCACTCACCCAGGTGGCACCTCCGGCCTGTGAAGCCTGAAGGGCAGGCGCAGGTGTAGGAAGGGCTGCCGGTGACACAGTCGTCGATGCACTCACCACCGTTGAGGCAAGGGTGCAGGGCCAGGCACACAGAGGCTGCAGGCACAGGGAGCAGCTACAGCCTCCCATGCTGCCTCTCAGAAATGGGCAGAACAGCCACGCAGGCCATGCCCCCTCCTTCCCCTGACCCAAAGGACCGACCTCTGGGTAATGGAGGGACCCCAGCACTGTTGGCTGAGCCTTCAGGGTCTCGCCTCCCAGGTCTGTGCAAGGGACCCAGTGAGGTAGACAGTTGTTGCTGGGACCCCTGCTGACATCCTGAGCTCTGGTTGTGGCTTCCCATGGAGGCAGACTCCCCAGACCCTCACGCCCACACACCTTCCCACTCCTTCAATCCTTCCCAGCACTGCCAGGGACAATTCTAGAAATTCGGCATGCTCAGTCCCCCTCCTGGTTTCCCTGCCTGTAAAATAAGAGGCTGGCACTCAGTCGTCCATGTCAGAGCTTCTCTGAGCTCGGCCTGCCACTAGGGAGGCCTTCTGGGGAACCTCAGCTCAGCAGGACTGGACACCTGTGCCAAGGCCCTCGGGGAAGGGCTTGACTCTAGGAAGGGGCCCCAGTCCTTGGAGAAGCCAGCTACTGATGCCTGCGAGAATTAGATTGCCTGTCATGAGGAGGGCCCTAGGGAAACTCCCTGAAGGACCCTGGGGTCCAGCATTTCTCTGGACTGTGTTTGCCCCTCACGGGTACCCTCTGCTTCTCTCAGCAGGCAGCCTGGGCTTCCCTGCTGCAGCAGGTGGCTCAGAAATTGGCTTCCAAAGGTGCTGCCGTCCTGGAAGGAGGAGTCCAGCCTCCCCATGTTTACTTAACCCCCCATCCGCTACTCAGGGCCTCAGTGTTCACAGTGTGGAGGACCCCGCTATGGCCCCTCCATCAGCTTCTCTGGAGACCTAGTGGCGTGAAGGGAAGCCCTCCACATTGGGATTGGGTCTCCAAGTACTGCTGGACCTGAGGGTCTCCCTCCCCATGCTCACTGCCTGCACCTTATTCCTCAACCACAACCCAAGCCCCTGGCCATTGGCAGGTGACCTGACCTCACTTGCCCCACCCAAAGGAGCGGCTGGCAGAGTCTCACAGGCTGGCAGAGCAGGTGCATGGCCCACGAGGCCTGGGGCTGCGGAGGGCTCCCCGCGCAGGTGCTGGGCTCACGGCTCAGGACCCAGGTGGCAGCTTGAGCCCCTTCCCCCTACGTTCAGACTCAGCTGGGGCTTACTGGTGCCCAGGGCGAGTGCAGGAGAGCTTACTGCCCCGCCCGGCATCCCCCCCCACCCCACCC
>NW_003852528.1:4995778-5011027 GCF_000181295.1 Otolemur garnettii | reverse complement strand
CCCCCCCCCCCCGCGGATCTTCACGTGCTGTGTTCGCTGAGAGGGAGGAGCAGCCCTCTCAGTGGCCTCGGAGCCTGTGGGCAGGAAGGTGAGTCGGGCAGGCCCCAGCGGAGCCGCTGGGTCCATCGCGGGGCGCCCCCTGCCCCGTTTGCGAGTAGCGATGTTTCAGAAGGTTCCTTGACGCCCCAAGGCTGTGCAGGACCCGCGCTCTTCCTACGGACCCACGGACCACATGCTCGGCCCGGATCCCACCCCCACGTGCTCGCGCGGTCTAGGCAGAAGGGCCCCTGGCGCTGCCGCCTCGACGTGATGCTCCGGTTTGTCAATCAAATCTCACAACCAGCACGCCCGCAGCAGAGGTGGGGGATTGGCGCGAGAGCACCTGCCTCCCAGGTGGTCCGGAGGCTCCGAGAGACCCCAGGCCAGAGGCTGGGTTGAGACATGGGGTCGGCGTTAACGGCAGTCCCCAATGAGAGGCGTCCCCGGCCTCCTCTCGCGAGGACCCAGAACTCTACACCCCACCCCGCTCAGACCTAAGGCACGAAGAAGGCTTGAGGGAATCAGAGGCTCAGGGACAGGCAGGACTCCCTCAAGTTCGTGCGCCTGAGCCGAGGTGGGCCAGCGAGGCCCTTCCCTCCCGCGGCATCCCGCCCCTCCTCTCAGGCCCTCCCCCTCCCCTCCCGGAGCCGCTCGCTCGGTCCTCTTACTTGTATGGCCGCAGCCCCCCACGCGCACCTGGGCATCATCGATTCTGAACGCCCAGCGCCCGGGCACGCCCACGTTGGTGGTGGTCTCCACCTCGGCCATGTCCGCTGTGCGCGAGCCGGGGATGCTGAAGTAGCGCCGCCCGTCGCCCGCGTTGAAGCCGGCCTGGAGGCGGGGAGAGCGAGGTAGGCGGTTGGTTCCACTTTCAGAGGTTACAGCTCCCTACCGGCTATATCCCGGCTGGGGTCAGCCACCTCCCAGCCAGGTCCTGGGCACAACCAGCAGTTGCTCGGCCGTGGGGAGCCTTGGCCCTGGCTCCCACCTCTCCAGCAGCTAGCCCCACATCCAGTCCTTCCTTGGGGCTGGGGAAAGCAGGACCCCAGGAAAAGTAGATGGCCAGGTGGTGGGTGGCGGGGTGTGTACAGCCTGAAGGCACGAGCCCTGCGGCCGGCCACTTCCCCAGTTCACTCCTTCCACACCTGGGATTTCCTGTCGGCCACAGCCTCCCCAATCAACGCACACAGAGCTGAGGCCATTTCTGTTGGATTAGGGTTAGGGTTAAGGTTAGCAGCTATTAACCAGGGACCGCGGGGTTAGGGCAAGGAGCATCAGGGGCCACAGATACTTTGGGTGTGGTGGTTTTTGTGATTCTGAGCAGCAAGCAACCCCAGGGTGCAGTGGACACCTCATGCTCATCTCTGTATAGTACAGGGAGGAGGTCTGCTTACAATGACCCCTGCTTAGCTCATCAGCTCATGACAATCCTGGAAACAGGACATCCCCCCCCACACACACACACTGAGCACCAGCCCTGCACCCACCCACCTGGGCTGCAATGCCCCCCAGGCCAGTGGCATTGCCCCCGCTGCTGGCGTGTGTGCCTGTGGTCCACACGATGGACTCATAGTTGAAGATGGTGAAGGAGGACTTGCCGTTGGTGATGAGCACGGTCTGGAACGTGTTGACCTGCCGAGGAGAGGGCTGAACAGGGTCCTGCGCCCCGTCCTGCCCAGGCCCTCCCTGGCCACTGTCCCTGTGCACTGTCATCATCTCCTAGCCGATGACTTGCTCAATGTCTGTCTCCCACCCCGGATAGTCAGCCAAGGCTGGATCCTGATGGCCTTGTCCTCTGTGTCCCAGGGCCAGCCATTCCCACACTGGCCCTCCCCTGCCCCCCACATTGGTGCCTGGCCAAGGGAGCGAAGCCCACCGAAGGGGCCCTCCAGGGCTCAGAGCTCACTCACCCAAATCCACAAAATCTCGTGGGTGAAATGAACAAAAACATTAAAAAAGGAAAGATAAAAGAAGAACCAAGGAAAAGCAATTTTTAATAACTAGGTTTTCTCAGAATTTTTCTCCATGAAAATGTTGGTGGACAGTATATGAATAAGACATGCCATATCAAATTGGGACAAAGAGTTAGGGTAACTTAGGAATGATCTTGGAACAAATAGAAAACTAACTGAAAGTCTCGGCGCCTGTAGCTCAACCGGCTAAGGCGCCAGCCACGTACACCTAAGGTGGTGGGTTCGAATCCCCAGCCCAGACCCGCCAAAACAACAATGACGCTACAACCAAAAAAATAGCCAGGCGTTGTGGCAGGTGCCTGTGGTCCCAGCTACTTGGGAGGCAGAGGCAGGAGAATCGCTTAAGCCCAGAGGTTGCTGTGAGCTGTGACACCACAGCACTGTGTCAGGGCGGCAGCTTGAGACTCTGTCTCAAGAAAAAAAAAAAAAAAAAGAAAAGAAAACTATCTGAAAAAGAATTAGATCAGAGGCCTGCCTTACACCACACATGAAAATAAATCCCAAATCAAGTACAGTTTTAGCATGAGACCATAGAAGTCCTAGAAGAAAATACAAGCAAATAGATGCAGCTCAGGAAGGAAAAAGGACTTTTAAATGTGATGTCTGTTAACAACCAAAACTAAAAGGGAGATTTATACACTTGATTATGAAAATTTTCTGGATATTAAAAAATGCCATAATTTCAAACTGAATAGCAAACAGCAAAGTGAAAATTGTTTATGACACACATGGCAGATAAAACTATCGATATCCTTAATTTGAGAAGAACTACAGATCAGTAAGAAAAAGACCAACAGTATTAGTGATTGAGCTGAAAAAGGGCCTGCTCAGACACATCACAATAGAATACAGCTAGCCAAAGATGCTGGAACAAATCAGGGCCTCTAGAAATCAAAGGTGTGTAAGGATAAAAAAGTTGCATCCTTGTTTTTTTGCCTATGTAGTCGGCAGGGAAGGAAAATGATAGTTGGGGAGCACGGAAATGGACACTTCTGAATGTGGCTTATGCAAGTGTGAGTGTGCACATGTGTAAGAGGAAAACTGGAGCTGAGGCAGCAGTCTCCTCTCCCTTCTAGAAACGTGTGCGAGGACACCATCGTGAGTGTCCTGCAGTGCTGCTCTGGGGCTGGCCGGTCATGGATCTGGGTCCCACCTGGCACTGGGCTGGCAGTCCTCGGCGAGCCAGGCAACCACACAGTGCACGTTCTCACATACACGGAAGCTCCCATCGGGGACTACACGCTCTAATTTAGGCAAACAAATGTAAGCACTAGCACGTGGACCTGTGCCAGGAGCATGGCTGTGAAAGGAGGTTGGTGGGAAAGCCTGGGGGAGGGCAACACTCAGTAAGGCCAATAGGAGGCTTCAGGAGCTGGTGAGGGTCAAATTTCAGGGGCACTGTGAGGAGATGCCTGACACTGAGCTGTCCAATTTCTGTTAATGAACCTGCTCCTGAGAGTGCTGCATGGCTGGGCTGGGCTGGGCTTCAGGGCACTTCCCGATGCCAGCACCTGTGTCACATGGCCATCCACGTTACTCCTTTGTGTGCCCCACAAGCCAGAGGTGTCCTGTCTGCTTTGTCCAGGGCTGTAGCCCCAATGCCCAGAGCACTAGTCTGCCACCCAGAAGGTGCCCTTAGGGTGTTTATCAAATGCATGAACAAACAGGCCTGGCAACGGCTGATGTGCACCCCCTGTCTCTTTTCTAGGGAGCCCAGTGCAGGCCTAGATGTAGCAGGTGCTTGGCCTGGTGGCACTTCTGTCACTGGAGCAGGCAGCTGCCGCCCTCATTAGGGAGTGTCAGCCTCCAAGACTTTCTACGCTGGCAAAGCAGTTGATTATCGAGTTAACCTTTCTGTTATGTTTGGCATTATCAAGAAATAAAGTATAAAAGGTAACTTGCAATTTACCCCTTTGAGTTCTGGGCCATTCCAAATGAAAGCTCTACCCATAGCCATCAGCCCACATGCATCTCCCTAATCATGAGCTGCTGTTTTGGGGCCCTTGGTGTTTCTAGGAGAGCTGAGGGACAGGGGGTTGAGGCCCTGTGATCTTAGCTGAGTGACCTCTGTTCCTGAGCTGGTCCCTCCTTGGGTATAGACCAGAGAATGTGCCTGATTGGCCTCAGCAAGGTGGGCCCCAGCTGGGCATCTCCTCCTGCTCCCCCACCCCCCCAGGACAAAAGCCAGAACTCACAGGAGAAGAGGAGCTGCCTCCAAAGAAGGTGACTCGGTACCAGGTGGCGATGAATAGCCAGGTGGCGGAGAAGTCCAGGAGCTCAGGGAAGTAGCGCCTGACATCCTCCGTGGCCCGGCGCAGCGTGGCAGGGTTGGTGGTCTCCCGGTAGTAGACATTGCCTGCACGCCGGTTGTCTACATCTGCCCAGAAGGCCGCCACCACACAGCGGTCCTTGGCGATGGGGAAGGCCACTGGGGTGAACTGAGAGACCTCCTTCAGGAAGGAGATGATCCCGTTATTGTTCACCTGTGAGGCAGAGAGTCAGAGAGGGCCTGACGGGTGGTGGGCAGGTGGTGGGCTGCTGCCTTCCCAGCCTCCCCCCCTAGTCATCCCCCAAGGGTGAGCCTGCCTTGGGCAGGGCATTCCCAGGATGCCCTGACAGTCCCCAGCACCTGATAAGAGCCACTTGGCCCTGCCGCACCCCCTCTCAGACATGAATGTGCTTGGGGCACAGGCTCCGATTTGCAATCTGCAGCTGATACCCTGCTGGATCTGCCGAGTGCCCAGCCCTGTGCAGCCGCTATGTGCTGGTGAGCCCCTGTGTGGGCCCTGTGGAGGGTAGGGCAGAGCACTGATACCCAGCCAGGCATGGGCAGTAAGTAGCAGCCCACATTGAACATGGGGTTGGGCAGGGCCACCTGCTACATGAAGGCTTCCTCACCATGCCCGGAAGCTCCCAAGGAAGCTGAGAAGCCTCCCTGCAGCCAGACACACTTCGCTCATTCCTGCCTCTGCCACTCCCTGGCTGTGCACCCATGGGGCTGATTAGCTGCTGGCCTTCCTGTGCTCTGGGGCTGATGCCAGCTGCTAAGGTCTGAATGTCTGCGCCCTCAGACCCCTCAACTTCACATGTTGAGACCACATCCCCAAAGTGGCAGTGTGAGGAGGTGGGGCCTTTGGGGAGCGAGCAGGTTATAAAGGTGGAGGCCTCATGAGTGGGGTCAGAGAGCTAATGACAGGGGCCTCAGTGAGCTGTCTCTGCCACATGGTGGGAAGGTGCCATCTGTGAGCCAGTCTAAACCTGGCAGCGCCTGATCTTGGGCTTCCAGTCTCCAGAACCGTGTGACAGAAACTTCTGTTTTCTACTAGCTGCTCACACTGTGGCATTTTGTTGTGGCAGCCTGAGCGCGTTCAGATCCAGTGGCTGTGTCCCCCTGCCTCTACAGAGTTGTTACTCCCATCAGAGCCCTGCAGTTAGGAAGGGCCTCCAGACCTTTCTCTGGGTGAGGGTATGCTATGTAATTCAGATCAGAAAAAAAAGGTAGGTAGATGCATCTCTCTTCTTAAAAGCACCAAAGAGAAAACAGGTGAGTAAGGAGGTTTTTATTCGAAATGGAAAACAAAGAAGGCTGTCTTGATGGCCAACCTGCTGCCCGCAGGCCACATGCTGACCATTTGCTTTGCTTATCTGTGGTGCTGGATATTTGTGAAGAGCACACATGGACCTTTTTAATTACTCACCAGTTTTGTTAGTGTTTGTGAATTTAATGTGTGGCCCCAAATAACTCTTATTCTTCCAGTGTATAGCAGGAAAAAAAAAGGTTGGACACCCCTGCTAGGAAGTAAGCCCAGCACTCAGAATTGCTTTTCCCTGAGTACATTTACAGATTTAGAAGTAATAGCTGCAAAAAAGGATCTGCAGTTTTAGTAGTTTCATCAAGGAGAAGAGGATAAATGTCCAAACTTGAGGCCAGTTTAGACAGGGGCTTGATAAGCCTGCAGTTAAGTTAGGACCGCAAGGATTCCCCTTCCCAGCTAGGGTGAACCAAAAGTGAGTGGTCCTCATGAGGATGCCTATCCCAGCCCTCCAGAGCAGTCCAGGGTACTCCAGGCCTGGGCCTAGGACTATGGTGGTCCCAGATAGGCAGCTTCCCTGCCTTCCAGGCAGAAGCAAGAAAAGCCCTCTCTGGAGGAAAACGGCTCAAGTCACCCTACAACAATTTTTCAAATACAAAATCCAGGACACAGTCAAAGATAATTAGGCACACACAGCAACAAGATGCCCCCACCAGGAATAAGCAGAAAAAAGAGGAATCAGACATGGGAGGTATCAGACTCAAACTATAAAATAACTAGGTTCAAAGAAATAAATGCAAACTTCAGAATTTCAGATTGTCAAAACAATCTTGAAAAGGAAGAACAAAGTTGGAGAACTCACACTTCCAGATGTCAGAACTGAAACTACAAAGCTAGAGTACAGTAATCAAAACAGTACAGAACTGGCATAAACAGACACACACAGACCAGCAGAACAGAATACAGAGCAGAAACCCTCTCCTACATATGAAATAAAATGATTTTAATAGGGAAGGGACGGTCATTTCTACAAGTGATGCTGGGAAACTGGGCATCTGCATGTGAAGTAATAAAGTTGGACCCTTCCCTTACACCATGTGCAGAAATTAACTCAACACACAGCAAAGACCTCCATATTAAGAACTGAAACTACAAGACTCCTAGAAGAAAACATAGGACAAAAAGTTCCATGACATTGGATTTGGCAATTAATTCTTGGATATGACACCAAAGGCACAGGTGATAAAAGGAAAAAATAGACACATTTGACTTCACGAAAGTTAAAAACTTTTCTGCATCAAAAAACATTATTAGCAGAGTAAAACCCACAGAATGGGAGAAAATATTTACAACTTATATATTTGATACAGGATTAATGCCCCCCAGATTCCCTGTTTTGTCCTTGTTCTGCACCTGTTTTAGGACAGAACTCCTAAATATTTACAACTTATATATTTGATACAGATCTCCTAAAATATTTACAACTTATATATTTGATACAGGATTAATACCCCCCAGATTCCCTGTTTTGTCCCTGTTCTGTCCTTATTGTAGGACAGAACTCCTAAAACTCAACAATAAAAAATCTGATTTAAAAATGGACAAAGGATGTGAATAGACATTTCTCCAAAGAAGACACATACATGGCCAATAGGCATGTGAAAGGATGCGCAAATCTCTCCTCATCAGGGAGACATAAACCAAAACCACACTGAGGTACCACCTCACACCCAGCAGGGCAGCTACTGTAAAAACCCCAGAAAATAAGTGTTGGTGAGGGTGTGAAGAAATGAGAATATGTGTGCTGTGCACTGGTAGTGGGAGGTAAGATGGTACAGACGGCCATTGCAAAGAACAGTGAGGGGGGTTCTCAAAAATTAAAAATAGAGGCTGGGCACAGTGGCTCACACCTGTAATCCCAGCACTCTGGGAGGCTGAGGAGGGTGGATTGCCTGAGCTCACAGGCTTGAGACCAGCTTGAGCCAGAGCAAGACCCTGTCTCTTATATAGATAGCCGGGCACTGTGGTGGTGCCTGTTGTCCTAGCTACTTGGCTGAGCCAAGAGAATCACTTAAGCCTACTGTGAGCTGTGACACCATAGCACTTTACTGACGGCAGACTCAGTACATAGTGAGACTCTCACTTTACATAGTGAGACTCTGTCTCAAAAAAAAAAAATAGAATTGCCATATGATCCAATAATTCTACTTCTGGGTATATAACCAAAATAACTGAAAGCAAGGCTTTTTTTTTTTGCTTTTTTTTTTTTGAGATGGACTCTCACTATGTTACCTAGGCTGATCTTAAATTCTTAGGCTCAAGTGATCCCACAACCTGTGCCACCGTGCCTACTTGAAAGCAAGCTCTTGAGATTGGTATTTCTGTACTCACGTTCATTGCATGATTATTCACACTACCTAAAAACTGGAAGTAACCCACGTGTCCACTGAGGATAAACAAGTGAGCAGAATGGGGCACATCCATGCCATGGAATATTATTCAGCTGTAAAAGTAAAAAAATACTGACATATGCTACAGTGTGAGTGGGCCTTGAAGAGATTATGCTAAGTCAGATAAGCCAGTCACAAAAAGTCAAACACTACATGATTCCACTTGTATGAGGTCCCTGGAGTCGTCAAATTCACAGAAACAGAAAGTAGAGTGAGGTTTCCAGGGCTTGAGGGAAGGAGGGAATGAGGATTTGATGTTTAATGGGTATAGAATTTCAACTTTTCAGGATAAGGAGTCCTGTGACTAGATGCTAGTGATGGTTACATGATAATGTACTTTAATATTACAAACTGTACACTTGAAAATTGTTAAGGTGGTGAGTTTTATGTTATGTGTATTTTACCACCATAAAAGAATTGGGGGGAGAAAGGCTTAAAACCAATTAGCATGGAAATAATTTTGTTTAAAGACATTTTATCACTATACAACTTATACATGTAATGTAATTCAACTTGTACCACTTCAATCTATTAAAATTAAAAATAAATAATAAAGAAAATTGAAAAGACATTTTTAAAGAGCCAAATAAATAGGTTCAGCACCTGTAGCTCAGCGGCTAGGGCACTAACTATCGGAGTTGAAGCTGGCAGGTTCGAATCCAGCCCAGGCCTGCCAAACAACTATGACAATTATAACCAAAAAATAGCTGGCTGTTATGGAAGGTGCCTGTAGTTCTAGCTACTCGAGAGGCTGAGGCAAGAGAATCATTTAAACCCAAGAGTTTGAGGTTGCTGTGAGCTGAAGTCATGGCACTCTACTGAGGGTGATGACAGCTTGAAACTCTGTCTCAAAAAAAAAAAAAAAAAGAGCCAAATAAATAGAATGATAAAAAACCAAATAAATGATAAATTAAGAACTAACTGGGCAGATTTAAGAGCTGATTTGATGCAATTAAGAAAGAGTTAGTGAATTATAACTAAATGACAGGACAGAAGAAACTAGGGCAGAGACAAAATCCAGAATTTAGGGCAGAGACAAAAATATGGGAGATATAGAAGAAAAAGTATGAGACATAAAGGGAACCAGTGAGACAACCAGACACAGGTGTGATGGGCACCACCAGAAGGAAAGGAGATACAAGGGCAGTGGCCTAGAATTTTCTAGAACTGGAAAAAGACATCATGCCATAAATTCAATAATTCCAATGATTCACTAGCTGGAAAAATAAAAACAAAGCTGCATAAAACAAGGGCTGGAAATGCATAAAGTCAATGACAAGAAGACAGTTTGCAAAAGGGCTCAGTGGGCAGATCGACAGCCCACGTCTCATAAACCACAGTGGAAGACAAGAAACAGTGGAACTACATTTTCAAAGTGCTGAAAGGAAACAACTGCCAACATAATTCTCCTATATCCAGAGAAAACATCCTTTGCTACTTGAGATATTGTGAGATACACGTTTGGTCTTCAATCTTGTTTCTTGATATTCAACTTCTACAATCCTTAGACTCTCCAAAGGGATGTCTTTTTGCATGCTAACACGGTGACTAGGGGCTGGCAGCTGAATCCCTGAGTGGCTTCAGGATGGAGGTTGGTCATAGGAAAGACTAAGGCAGCATCAGAGGGTTGGGACACCCAGCCACATCCCTCAACCCCAAGGAGGGGAGAGGGGCCAAGGCCATTGTGTTTTCTAGGAGGAGGGTAAAGGTGTAAATGAACTTATTAGTGAGCATAATAGTACTGTTAAAGGTGCATATTGTACTATAGGGTAAGTACTGCAACAGTGCCCATATTCCCAGCTGACAGAGGAGTAAGAGGGAATGATTAAGATGCTCAATGTAAAACATGGCAAGAAAGGAGAGAATGAAATATAAAACAGATGGGACAAATAGCACAAAAAAGATGGAGATTGAAATATGTACAGTCCATCTGGATGAGCTGTGTAAGTGACTGCTTGAAACCAGAAAGTAAAAGAAAGTTTCTTTTGCTGAGAATATGTGACCATTCCCTCTGCATTCCCAGACCCTTCTTGTCTCCTCTTCTCGGAACTCAGCCGCTTTAAGAGAAAAGTCAAATATGACAGGGAAGTTCTGGGAGGGGAGGGACTCAAACTTTTATAGCTTTATGGTTTTACACTTTGATAGTTCTGCTGGTTACAGGTATCCAAGTGTCCATCCTACTGTAGGGATGGGGGTGCCATGTGCAGGGGTATCTGGAGGCTCAGAGGACCACGGGATAGAGCTACAGGGGAGTCCATGCTGCAAAAAGGAAAGGGCTCACCAGAAAATGAAATTAAAGGCATCTATATTGGAAAGGAAGAAATAGAACTATATTTGCAGATGATATAATTTTAAATATAGAAAATCTTAAGGAATTCATTAAAACATTATTAGGACTAATAGATGTGTTTGCAGGTCACAGTATACAAGGTCAAAATACAAATATCAATTGTATTTATATACAGTAGAATTGAGTGATCCAAAAATAAAATTAAGAAAACAATTTTATTTTCAATAGTATTAGAGAAAATTAAATACCTGTATTACACTTAGAAATAAATTTTACCATTTAGCGTTAGACAAGTACACTAAAAAGTATAAAACATTGTGAAATAAAGTAAAGATCTAAGTGGAAAAAAATCTCATGTTCATGGTTCTGAAGATTCAATGTGTTTAAGATGGCAATACTCAGGCTCAGTGCCTGTAGCTCAAGTGGTTAAGGTGCCAGCCACATACACCACAGCTTGCAGGTTCAAATCCAGCCCAGGCCTGCCAAACAACAATGACAACTACAAGCAAAAAATAGCTGGGTGTTGTGGTGGGAGCCTGTAGTCCTAGCTACTTGGGAGGCTGAGGCAAGAGAATCACTTAAGCCCAAGAGGTGGAGGTTGCTGTCAGCTGTGACACCACAGCACTCTAACCAGAGTGACAGCTTGAGGCTCTGTCTCAAAAAAAAGAAAAGAAAAGAAAAAAAAAGATGGCAATATTCTTCAAATTGTGCTATAGATTTGACACAATCCCAATTGACTTATTTGTAGAAATTGATAAGCTGATCCTAAATTCATATGGAAACTCAAGGGACTCAGAATTGTCAATACAATTGTGAAGAAAAACCAAAGTTGGGCAGCACCTGTGGCTCAGTGAGTAGGGCACCGGCCCCATATACTGAGGGTTGCGGGGTCGAACCTGGCCCCTGACAAACTGCAACAAAAAATAGCTGGGTATTGTGTTGGATGCCTATAGTCCCAGGTACTTGGGAGGCTGAGGCAAGAGAATCGTGTAAGCCCAGGAGTTGGAGGTTGCTGTGAGCCATGGCAGTCTACCGAGGGCGACAAAGTAAGGGTCTGTCTCAAAAAAAAAAAAAAAAAAAAGGAAAAAAAGAAAAACAAAGTTGGAGGACTCAGACTTCCTGATTTCCAAACTTCCTACAAAGCACAGTAACCAAAACAGTGTGGTGCTGGGATAAAGACAGATGTGTAGACCAACAGAATGGGGAGCCCAGAAATGAACAGTCACATTCACGGCCAACTGATTCTCAACAAAGGTGCCACAATTATGTAGTGAGGGAAAGAACAGTGCCTTTAACAAACTGTGCTGGTAGAAGTGGATATCGCTATGCAAAAGAATACAGCTGGACCACCCCCCCCCACCTCACATCATATGCAAAAGCTAACTCGAAATGGATCAAAGACTTAAAAGTAAGAGCTAAAATTATAAACTTCTTAGAATAAAGCATAGGTGTAAATCTTTGTTGGATCGGTGACCTTGGTTTCTGGGATATGACACCAAAAGCACCAGGAAAGAAAAATTAGACAAACTGGATATCACCAGAATGAATAACATTTGTGCTTCCAAGGGTGCCTTTAATAAGTAAAATGACAACCCCCAGAATGGGAGAAAGTACTTGCAAATCATATTCTGATAAGGGATATATTCAAAGACAAATAACTCAAAGAAATGAGCAAAGGACTTGAATAAACATTTCCCCCCCCCAAAAAACTCCCCCCAAAACATACAAAGAGCCAATAACACATGAAAAGACGCCCAGCATTAACTACCAGGGAAAGGCAAATCAAAAAACACAGCAAGATACCCTGTGTGGCCTGTGGGATGGCTATAACCAAAGACACGGTGCTGACCAGTGCTCATGAGAACTGGACCCTTCACACTTTGCTCATGGGATGTGAATCAGCACAGCCACTCTGAAGCAGAGAACTGCTATATGCACCAGCAGTTCCGCCTTAGGTGTGTGTCTGTACATGCCCAGGAAAATGGATGCATGTCCACACCAAAAGGTGCATGTGAATGCTCACAGCGGCATTCTTCTGGCATTATTCACAATAGCCAGAAAGTGAAACCAACACCAATGCCCATGAAGTGAGGATAAATTAAAATAAACGAGTTATTATTTGGCAATAATAAGAAAGGAAGTGCTGACCCGTGCTACAGTGTGAGTGAACTTTGAAAACAGGATGCCACATGAACAGAGCCAGGCACGAAGCCTGCGTGACTCCTCTGGTGTGAGGTGTCCAAACAGACAAATCCATGGGGTGGAGCACAAATTAGGGATGGATGCAGCTAGGGGTGATGGTAAGGAGCATGGGGCTTCTTTTTAGGGTAAGGAAAAATGCTCTCATATTGATTGTGGCCATGGAGGTACAACTCTGTGAATACATGAAGAAACTTGGATGTGCACCCTTTAAAAGAGTGAGCTGTATGGTAGTGAACTGCACCTCACAAAGAGGGTGTCTGGGGGGCTATGGGTGTGGGGAGAGGCAGAAGTGCAAGGCTGGGCATGGGAGTAGGCACAGGCCAAGAAGAGCCAGCAACCTCCCTGGATGCCCAGCCATGCCCTCCTAGGAGGAGAGAGCCTGGTGCCCGAGGCAGTGACAGGAGCCCTACCTTATGCTCACCTCCCTAGGAGGTGTTCCCAGTGGGGAAAAGTTTCCTTATTCAGGCGCTGGGATGCTAGACCAAGCATGAGGTGGGGTTGGGCGTGTGCAGATTTCACGCCTGAGGCTCACCGCTGGCAAATTTCCCGCCTGTGGTGTCAGGGAATGTTTAAGGCCTGCTGGATGCAGAGGTGGGAGGGCACCTGCAGATGGCCCCTCTTGGATCCCTGTCCCTTCTTCAGAACTAGTGGGAACTCCAGGAGAAGGAAGTCCAGGCTAGAGTTGGAGCCCTTCCCAGTCCAGCAGTATCTCTGCTGAGACAGGACCACCACCCCACCCCCAGGAAAAGGGGACCAGGTGAGTGCTTGTAGAGGCTGAGTGAGACCGGTGTGACTTGATGGCCTGACTCTTGAACTTCACAATAACAAGGAAAGTACTGATAGGCCCTGGTGGCCAAATGGACACGGCGCCCTGAAGAACAGATGTCAAGGCCCCTTGGTTGTATATGAGGAGATGGTAGCCACCCTGTGGGTAGCTCCTCTCCAACCCCAGTGCCCAAAGTGACGTGGATGCTTGGTGGAGCCCTGGAGCTATACAGGCCCCCTGGATGCCTGGGCCTGGTTCCTGATGGTCCAGCTGAGCACAAACCTGTGGTGTCCACTGGGCAGCAGCAGCTGTCCAGCCCTGACTCCAACTCTGGGAGACTGCAGGAAAACCAGGCAGCGCTTCGGGCTGAATTGGAATAGTCGCCCTGGCCATGGAGAGTGCTTGTGATGACCAGAAACATCAGGGTCTTATTGACTTCTGGTGTCATGTGGTGTGGTCTTGGGGTCAGCGGGCTTTCCCTGTTGGGCCCTCCCTGTTGTCCCCGCAGACACGGGCACAAACTGTTCACAGTATCTGCTGTGGCCCAGACTCTGACTGGGGCGTCTCCTGTCTCCTGCTCATGTTAGCCTGTAAAGAGGGGACACTCCTGAAATGATACTGAAGTTTGTATAAAATGAAAATTTTCTAGAAAAATGAAAATTACCAAATGTAAGTAGAAATAGAAAACCTAACTTTTCATATAGTTATTAAAGAAATCGAATGAGTATCCACAATTTTTGCACCAAGAAAACTCTAGGTCCATATGGGATTGCCAGTAAGTTTTACCAAACATTCAAGAAATAATTCCAGAGGTATGTAGATAGTCCTAAATAGAATAGTTCATTCTATTAGGCTAGCAAAACCTTGATACTAGTTTTTTTGAGACAGAATCTGACTCTGGCTAGAGTGCTATGGTGTCAGCCTAGCACACAGCAACCTCAAACTCCTGGGCTCAAGTGATCCTCCTGCCTCAGCCTCCCAATTAGCTAGGACTACAGGTGCCCACCACAACACCCAGCTACTTTTAGAGACAAGGTCTTGCTCTTGCTCAGGTTGGTCCCAAACTTCTAAGCTTAAGTGATCCTCTCACCTGGCCTCCCAGAGTGCTGGAATTACAGGAGTGAGCCACTACGCTTGGTCCTTGATAGTAAAATTTAACAGAGACAGTACATGAATGGACAACTAGTGGCCATCCTCACTTATTTAAAGTTGCTAAAACCTTAAACAAATTATTAGAAAACTGAATTCAGTGATGTATAAATAGGCTAAATAATTTATCATTGCCAAGTTGGGTTTTTGTTAGGAATACAAGCTATGATTTACATTAGAAAACTGATCAGTTTAATTTGCCATTAAATTAATTTTATTAATTCAAGTGACCCATTTAACAGATGAAAGGAGAAAATCACATAATCATTTAGTATAGAGGAGGCATTTAATAAAAGTCAACAGCCATTTGTGATGAAAATTCTCAGAATACTGGGAATAGAAGGGAACATTCTTAATCTGAGAAAGATTGTCTTCAAAATAGGCATAAGCTCTGTATTCCGTGGTGAAACAAGCAGCACTTTCTTCCTGAGGTTAGGAGCAAGTCAGGGGCTCTGCTGACCTCATTTCTATGAGACAGCACATTGGAGGTCTCAGCCAACACAGTACAGCAAGAAAATGAGTCAAAAAAGTGAAATGATTAGAAAGGGAGAAGGGAAACTCACTGAGCACATAGGGATGTGGATGCAAAAACCCGAAAGAATCTGCAGACAGAAAATTTGTTAAAATAAACAAGAGATTTTGTTAGGTTGTTACACATACAATCAGAAAATGCAAAAAAAAAAATCCACTCTAATTCTGTGTCCCACCAATAAATGGAAAATGCAATTAAAGAAAAGACATCTTTATAGTAGCATAAAAAAATCAAGTATCGGCTCGGCGCCTGTGGCTCAAGCGGCTAAGGCACCAGCCACATACACCTAAGGTGGTGGGTTCGAATCCCCAGCCC
>NW_003852528.1:4962799-4995460 GCF_000181295.1 Otolemur garnettii | reverse complement strand
CCTGCCAAACAATAATGACAGCTGCAACCAAAAAATAGCCAGGCGTCGTGGTGGGCACCTGTGGTCCCACCTACTTGGGAGACTGAGATGGGAGACTCGCTTGAGCCCAGGAGTTGGAGGTTGCTGTGAGCTGTTGCTGATGCCACAGCACTCTACCTAGGGGGACAGCGTGAGGCGCTGTCTCAAAAAACAAACAAACAAACAAACCCCCCCCCAAATCCTGATTTGAAATGTTACAGCCAGACTAAACAAACACAGAAATGCAGTGTGCTCCCACACCACATGGCTCAGCATTGTAAAGATACATTTGTCCTCACATGACCTGTATACTCAATGCAACTGCAATAAACATCCCAACAGAGGTGTGTGTGAGAATCACCAATAAGCCAAGTTTGAGTTTTTACATGAAAGTTCAAAGCCCAGAATAACCATGATTGTTTTGAGACAAAGAGGTAAGACTTGCTCTAACAGTCACCAAGTTTTCTCTTGGGCCACGCAACCTGGTCAGCGGTGGCAGTGTGGAGTGGTGGCCTTTCCAGCAGGAGTAGTGGCACAGCTTTACTATCCTTCAAGTAGGGGACATGTGGCTCTGACCTTGTGCCACACTCAGAGACCAGCTCCAGGTGTATCAGGGACTTGCACGAGGACAATGGAACAGCCACAAAACTGCTGGAAAGTAGTATGAAGACGAAACGTGGCTTTTGAGTGGCATTTGAAAAAGAAGCACAAAAACCATAAAATGAAGACAAATATGTTTCACTACAGTAAAATTAAGGAATTCTATTAACCCCAAGATGCCACCGAAGAGAATGAGGCCAGACTCAGAAGGAGAGATGGTGCAACACAGCCAGAGTTTATGAAGAACCCCCCCAAATCAACAAGAAAAAAGATGTCTCAGTAGAAAAAGGGAAAGACTGAACAGTCACTTCACAAAGAGGAAATCCAGTGGTGAACAAGACTTGTTCAGCCTCAATAATACCATAGAAAAGAAACAAAACCACGCTGCCCTCCCAGCATGTAGCTACTGTATGTGTTGGTTGAGTGGCAGCCCCGTGGGAGCATCATGCACTGGCGGGTCCGACAAAGCCAAAGATGGGCATGTCCACAGCCCAGATAGTCCACTGCTGGTATAGGGGCCACACGAACGTGTGCTCGTGTACCCCAGGACAGGCCTTCAAGAATTTGGTAAGAGAAATCTAAAACTAAGAACAGCCCTACATCAAAAAATTAAAAACAGAATATACGACCCAGCGATCCTGTTCTGGGCATATGCCCAATGGGAATGAATTAGTTCCTCCTTGAAATCTGCACTGGCCAAGGCCCATGTGGACCTAAGTGTCCTCTGAGAGATGGATGGATGGACAATCAGGTTGGCCTGTGGTGTGTGTATGTACAGCAGGGACTGCTCAGCTGCCACAAAGGGGGAGATGTTGCCATCTGCAATAAGGTGGATGAACCTGGAGGATGCTGTGCTCAGAGAAATAACTCGTCACAGAAAGGCAAAACTGTGTGGTCTCGCTCATGTGTGGGGTGTGAACACACTGAACTCGTAAAGGCAGAGTGGAAGGGTGGCTCCCGAGTGGGGGAGAGGAGGGTGCTGGTCATCAGACAGGACGGGTGAGTTCTGGGGCCACAGTGCACAGGGTGGGGACCACGGTCACCGCCACAGCACCATTTACTTGCAACCTGCTGAGAGAGCAGATTATAGGTGTCATCACTGCCCCACACTCAGAGGCTCTGCGTGGTGCTGGGCGTGCTGATTAACCTGTGGCAATCGTTTCACAGTGTAGAGGGGTATCTAACTGTCACACCATGGATATTGAATATATGCAAGTTTGTGAATTATACTTTGATAAAGCTGGGAAAAGTCCTGCCAAATTTCTACCACCACCAAACCAACCGCCTGTGATCTTGCTGTATGATTATGTTGCACTGATAATGGACAAACGCTACAGAAATGTGGATGAAGCACCTTAAAAACAGTTTGGAGGGAACAGTGGTGGGAGCAAGCAGGTGCTCTCACTGAGGCCAGGAGACCACGTGGTCTCCTCAGGGAGGGGCTGCCTGGGGGATAGCAACCTGGGCCTCTTGGGCGGTGGCCTCTGGGGTGGCCTCATGCCTGCTCATCTTCATGTGCTGAGCAGCTTCCCCATGTTAAGGCTTCAAAGCCACAGAAGGAAAAGGTACCTGTGTGATGGGGACAGCACTGGGGGGCAGAGGTCTCTGGGGTGGGGCTACCTGCCAGGGGCGGGGTGTGGCTCATGCACTGGCCCTCCCCACACTTCCTGCTGTGGCTCCTAAACAGAGTCTTGGGAGTTTTCCCTTGTGCCTTGGAGGCATCAGCCCAGTGGGCAGGTGTGTGCGAGGCCCGAGCCTGCCTGCTACCCACCTGTGCCCAGCTCCCCTTCTGCCCCACCCCAGCCTGCTACTGTCCTCCCCCTGGGACAGCTGGGTCCAAGACTAGGGTCCAGGAAGAAGGCAGAACAAGCCGGCCCTTTCACCTGAGAAGATGGGACAGCACAAGGGCTGGAGCAGAGCAGGCTGCCGGCCACACCCTCACCTGGCAGCCCCCCTTGCACCTCCTTTCTCCAGAGGAGATGTCTGTGGGGAGGGCAAGGCCCAGGCTGGAGGGCTGGGGAGTGATTCTCTACCCAGCACTGGGGATCCTCCTCTTCAGGGCTGGGAAAAACACTCCTTCCTGAACACTGACAATTTCTTTGTCAGTAGTACTTGTAAAACAGGCAGTACAGACATGGAAACAAGAAGAAAAGACTAGCCTGTCTCCCTGCTGGACACTCCTCAGCAGCTGGGGGCAGGTGCCAGGCACTCCTAGAATGATGTGGGTTCAGTCCCTAGTTCTGACTCATTGGGTGGGGGCTACAGGACACTGGCTTCTTAGAAACCCGGTCATGGGCCAGTGTTTGCAGGGGTCCAGGGCTGAACCAGCTGGCTGTGAGGGCCTGACTCCAGCCAGGTAGACCTCCCAGTGCCAGTGGGACGCTCGCAGAAACGCATCTGCTCTGTGTGTGGAGAGGCCCAAGAGATCTGCCACCTCTAGGCAGGGAAAGGGGGTGGTGGAGATGCTGCCCGCAGGGCCCTGCCCACCTCCCAGCTCCCCTTCCCCATGGCTCTCCTTGGGGCTGCACCTCTGCTTGCCGCCCAGAGCCCAGGCCTTTGGGCCAGTTCGGGTGTCACTCTCCCACCAAGCCCCTGCTGCTGAGATAGAGAAGGCTGCCACCTGCAAATCACAGGACTGGTGGGCGGCATGGCCCTGGGGATGCTGTGCACAGGTGCCCAGTGGTCTGGGCTGCACAGTGTGCCCAGGCATGGCCCCCATGCCCTCACACCTCCTCAACTGCAGGTGCCCCTCTGAGCAGGCCAATTTCTTGACGGGGTGGTGTTACTGGGTGGCTGCCTGGGCTGCTCCCCCAGGAAGCCCTGAGGCCATAAGTAACAGGAGCCTCAACCCACCTGTGAACCCAGAGGTTGCCTTGGGGTGGGACTCGGGCACTGCCCTGCTGGTCAGTGACACCCAGGCTTCTCCTGTGGGGTGGGGCTGGCCCCTGCGGGGTTGGGGGAAGCACAGAGGCTGCTCTGGTGGCATTTCTGCCTTGGACAGAGCCAGGAAGGAGTGGATACACCATGGGGGCCTCCAGGGGCAATGTCTGGCTGAAAGCAGTTGTGACAGGCATGCACCTGCCTGGTCCCCTGAGCCTGGAGTGAGGGGCTGTTCTCTCCCGGGAGGGGCCAGCACTAGCGGCTCCCCACACATCAGACCCAAAAGGCAATGCCTGCTCTCTGGCTTCTGCCAAAAATAAAACAATAAAGCCCTGGAGGCATTTTACAGCTTGTTTTGAAAAGTGCAGGCATGTCTTTATTCCTAGCAGCTTTCTGGGTCATTGGGATTTCCCCTGTGGGCATGGCTGGGGCTGGCATCCTGGGCAGGCTTGGGCAGGTCCCTGGTGGAGCTGCAGCCTGGGAAGAGGGCAGGCTGGTTCCAGGCTGAGCACCCCTGTGTGCTGCAGAAGGGACGTGGCAATCACTGTCCTCCAAGGGAGGCTCCCGTCCTCCTGGAACAGCAAGGGCACTGCTCTGATCCCAGATAGCCAAGGTGACTTCTTGGAGGAGGGAGTGTCTGAGCTGCATCCAGCTTCCAGATGGGAGGCAGTGAAACCAGGGCAGGGTGGAGGCCAGTCCCCTGTCCCTGTGTGGCATTCCCTCTCTGACACTGGCCACTTCTGGAGCTCCCAAGCACCTGCTGTGCCCCACATTGTGCTACCTTCCGCCACTTCCATGTGTAGACGGCAGTTCCAGCCACCCCTTCCTGGCAGGACAGCTTCTCTGCTCAGGGGTCCTCAACATGTCTGTCCTGTGGGCTGTAGGCATCCATCAGCAGCCTGGGCTGCTGCCTCTTGGCCCCTCTTGAGACCTTGCTGCCCCTAGGCTGTCCACATGTCCTCAGATGGAGGGGCCTCCTCTCAGCCTCCCTCCATGTCTGCACCATCATACCCAGAGATGTAATCTCTAGGCACAAGCCTGGGGTGTTCCCACTTCCCCCACACCTGAGGCCCTCATCCTGCCAGACTTACTCAGAGGGACAGTGGGCACCCTCCAGGACCCACCCTCCTGTCTCCACACACATCTACAAGGCTGCCTGAGCCTGTTCCTCTTCTCTACCCCCACCCACTGTCCAGAGCAGAAGCAGGAAATGCTGTGAAGGGTGGGATAAAGCCAGAGGCTGTGCCTGACTCTGGACAAGTCCTGGACAAGCTCAGAGGATGGCGTGGTCCTGCACTGCCCCACTGTGTGGAGGGCTTGATGTCAGATGCCTGGGCCTGGACCCCATCCATCCCCACTCCTATGCCCCACACCACCCTGCATAGCCCACAGGCAGCTTCTGCATGGGCTGAGTCCAAGGGCCAGGGCAGGGCAGTGGCCGTACACAGCAGGTGTTTAACCACTGAGACCTGGCTGGCTGTATGAATGGCTTGCCCTGATCTGGAAAAGAAGAGTTTACGGGTGTGGAGGTTCCAAGGCTGGGTCTGTGGAGGAGGAAGAGCCCCCCAGGTTGGGGGCTGCCAGCTGCTTGTTTGCAGACATGGCAGTGGCAGTGCCTAGGCTGGGCTGTCCCAGGCTGCTCTGTCCTCAGATCTGCCCACTGCCTGCACCCTCATCATCACTCTCTCCAGAAGGAAACCCTGTCTGGCCTGGAAGCCTGTGGGGGAGAAGGAGCGCTCACACCTGGGGCTTTGTGGGAGCAGCTCATTGTGCCCACCCCTTTTCTACAAATGGGGACAGATGCGACTGGAGACTCAGAGTAGGCTAGGAGAGCCCAGGGTCACCCGTGA
Source organism: Otolemur garnettii (assembly GCF_000181295.1). NCBI lineage: Eukaryota > Metazoa > Chordata > Mammalia > Primates > Galagidae > Otolemur > Otolemur garnettii. The sequence goes on along the minus strand of NW_003852528.1, from coordinate 4,990,112 downwards.
GCAGGGGGCAGGCAAGTGCGTGCCCTCAGGAGGAGCAGTACTTCTCAAGATGGGGGGTCCACCCCTCTGTGTGCTCTGCACTAGGGGTGCACACAGTCCTGGAGGCTGTGCTAAGGCTGGGTGGAGGCTGTGCTCAGGCTGGGTGGAGGCTGCATCCACTCTGGAGAGAGGTCTATAGAAGTCCTCAGGGCAGCAGGGAACAGAATAGAAGTATCCTGGGCAGCTCAATGCCTTGGACACAGTGAGCCCACTTGGACAAATCTACTTCAAGGGAAGGAGGGCGCACACAGGGCAGACATATGCCATAAACTCGGGAGATGCTGAGACTGCCCACACAGTCAGCAGCTAGCCATAGGATGGAATATTATATTGTCATTGAGAAGCATATTTTCACAGCAAAGTTTAGGCATAAGTAAACATTCATGGTGTAATATTGAAAGAAATATGCTAAAAGAGAAACCCGTGTGAGATGGAAGCTCAAGTTTGCTTTGTAAAACTCTAAATGTGCTTGAAAACAGATAAGGAAGAAATTCACTAAAATGTGAAAAGTGCTTATATTTGGATGGTGGAATTATGGATGTGTCATTCCAGTGATCAGAAGATAAACAACAAATTCTGCTACTAAGAGGCTTCTAGGAGCAAGCTCTATCCTGGAGGCAGGGATAGCGCAGTGAACAAAATAGACAAAAATGATGTTTTTTTCTGCTGAGGCTGGGCTTGAACCCACCACCTCCGGCATATGGGGTCAGCGCCATACTCCCTTGAGCCACAGGTGCCGCCCCAAAAATGATTTTAATATGACAAATAAAACACACTGCTGTTATTGAGTGCTTACTCCATGACTCAGAGCAAGTGTTCAGTTGGGTTTTAGAATGAAAACTTGAATGAAAGCACAGGTTTCCATGGTGAGTTGTCTGGAACGCTGGTCACTTCTGAGCCAGGAAGTTCTAGCTTCACATTATCACCTGTAGCTGGACAGATGTCCCTGATTTTATCATCCCAGCAGGCCAGGCATGTGTCTGGGGTGCTCTGGACAGCACAGACACAGGGTATCCCCACCGGAAGGCATTCACTAGGGCCCTTCATTTTGTTAACTTCATGTTATAATGTGAAGCAGAAAAACTGCAAGAAGCTCCCTTACACACTTATGCCTCCCAGTTGCTAGCATTTTTGTCCTATTTGCTTTATCATTCTCTCCCAGTATAAACTTTCCTGAACCATTGCAGATATCATGGTCCTTTACCCCTAAACATTCTAGTGTGTGTTTCCCACAAACAAGGGTACAGTTGTCTCATGCAAACACATGCAGTTGTCTAAATGAGAAAATTTAACACTGGTGCAATGCTATCAATACTGTTTCTCACCCATTTACAATGTCTAATTGTTTATTTACTCACATCAGTGTGAACCCACAGATTCTTCCTTTATTTAATGGACTAAAATCTATTACTATCATCATTTTTTTTAATGCCCAGTTGTCCCAGACATGGCCCCTAGAAGCCCCTTCCAGATGACCTCTGTGTCCTCCTGACACTTCTTTTTTCTTCTCTGAGCTCTTCCTCACTTTATGGCACAAGATTCCAGGCTTATCTTGTACTTTTCCTGCCACAACCCTAGAATCTGCAAGGAGCCCTGGTTCTATTTAGAGGAGACAGGTTTTTAGCAAGTAAGATCTGAGCACCAGAAGAACTCTTTGCTATTGGGCTAGTATTGCTTCCATTTCTGTCAGTGGGAAGACCAGGAAATGTGCCTGCATGCACGTCACATACATACATACCTCTGTCTACATGCACCTGCCATAATATATATACACAACACACCCAGAAACAGGTGTTGTGCATTTATACTGATATGTCCAATTCCAACCCAACATGAAACCACAAATTTCATTTGTGCTTTCTCCTTTCCATATCTGCAATTTCTGTCCTCAACAGTAAGCCTTACATTATTCTCAATATATTTACTCATTTGCATGATAGTTTTAAAATTGCTAACCTATACTGCTCTGAAAAACAAAGCTACACTTGGAGTTTATTATTTGTTTACTGTTATTTTTAATATAGTTTGAAGGTATAAAGTCTTATATGCTAAATTAGTATATAATGTTAAAAAAATCATAAAGATTAAACTTATAAAAGAAAACATCAACATAATGATGAGAAAAAGAAAAGATGCAGAAAAGACCCAAATATAACTTTTTTTTTTTTTTGAGACAGAGTCTTATGATATCACCCTCGGTAGAGTGCTGTGGAGTCATGTTCATAGCAATCTCAAACTCTTGGGCTCAAGTGATTCTCTTGCTTCAGCCTCCCAAGTAGCTGGGCCTACAGGTGCCACCACAATGCCTCGCTATTTTTTGTTTTAGTTGTCATTGTTGGTTAGCTGGCCAGGGCTGGATTTGAACCCACCAACTTTGGTGTATGTGGCTGGTGCCACAACCTCTGTGCCACAGGTGCTAAGCCCCAAATAGAACTTTTGCAAGTAAAAAATTAAATAGCTGAAATGAAAATACACTGAATGGGATCAATAATTAGACATTACAGAAAAATATTGAATTTGAGGGCATAACAATAGAAATATCCAAAATGAAAGAAAGAGAGAGAAAATACTTAAAAAATAACAAAGCCTCACTGAGTTCTGGGACAATAGTAAGCAACTTAATATACATATAACTTGAGTCTTCAAATGAGAGGGGAAGAAGAATGGGAGAAAAATTATTTGAAGACAGCTGAGATTTTTTTCAGATTTCATAACTACTATAGACCTATATAAATCATAAGTCTCAAGAGCTTCAAGCAGAAGAAGTATTTTTTTTAAAAATCCTGCAATCCTATACCCAATACTTAAACTTCTTAAGAGTAGTGATAAAAAGAAAATCTTAAAAGCAACCAGAGAAAAACAACACAGAGGACCAAAACTGAGAGAGACTGTAGACCTCTCATTAGGAACTATGCCAATCAGAAGACAATGGAGTAGCATCTTCACAAAAACTGGGTGGGCAGGTGTAGGGGGAGACCTAAACAAACAAAAACCCAAAGTCAGCTTAGAATTCTATACCCACTCAGAAGAAATATTTTTCAAATCTGAAGTTAAATTAAGAATTTTTTCAGATTAAAAAAAATTGACATAATTGATGCCTAGCAGGTCTGTACTGCAAGAAAGCAGAAGGTAAATGACATAAAATGAAAATCTGGATCTAGACAAAGGAATGAAGACTGGAAATGTTAACTATGTGGATAAATATAAAAGGCTTTCCAATTTATAATCTCTTTAAATGATAACTATTTAAAGCAAAAACTTAACATTGTATTATTGGGTTTATAACTTATGTAAAGTAAAATGTATGACAACGATAGCACGAAGGCCAGAGGGGGGAAATGGATATGTGTGGTTATAAGGTTACTGCATTGTACTTGATGTATGTTAGATGAAGGTAGACTAGTTAAGTTAAATTTACTATTTAGACCTGGAATAATCACTAAAAAATAATAAACAAAAAGGTTTAAGCAAATGAGCCAATTGTGAAGATAATATGAAATCATTAATAAAATTGCAAAGAAGGAAACATAGAGAACAGATGTAACAAATAGCAAGGTGATAGGTTAAAACTCAAACATATTGATAAGTACACTAAATGTAAATGGTCTACCATTCTAATTAAAAAAAAGAAATGTGTCAGACTAGATGAAAAGAGATCTTTATTACCATTTTCTCTCTCTTTTTCTTTTTGTGTTTACCAGAAAGAAAATCAAGGCCATTCAAGAAGACAGTGAAAGTTTTGCTGAAGATCTCACAGGGTTCCTATACAAGAAGCCAGAAAGAACTACTGCTCAGGCTGCAGTATTATCACTTACTCCCTACACACATCACCTTTCTCCTGGGCCTCCCTGGGGGGAGGCAGTGAGAGGACTGTTTACCTTGTGTTTTTACCTGAGGCAGAGGCCAGTCTTACCCTTAAGCTCATCCTCACTCCAGGATTTTGCTCTGCATTCACACCTTAGCCTCTCTCCTTCCTCAGACAGGACAGCCTGGCCCTGTTCAGCCTAGGGGCTTCCACCCCTACTCCAGCTCACTCAGCCAAGAAAAAGGCTGCACCAGAACCCAAAGACCTTAGAAGGCAGAGCACAGTATAAATAACAATGATTTTTGTTACCTTTACTGTTACTTCTGTGTGTGGTTGTATAGCTTCTTGTGTCCTCTTTTCCTTATACACACAAGTGTCAGGGACACTTCTTAATGTCAGTATCATAAAACTAACCTATCTTCTTTGTGAGCCTCCTTTTTAAGCAGGCCCAGCTGTAGGGGTAGGGCTATGCAGACAGAGAGTGTCCTTTTGGGGCCCATCACACAGCCAAGACCCCTGCCATACTACCATGGTCCAATAGTCTAACACTACCATGCCAACTACCATGTCTCAGTTCAGTTCTGGGAGGGAGCAGGCCAGGGCTGAGGTAGAAACATGCAGACCCTGTGACTCTGCATAGAAGGGCTGACCCTAGCCCAAGACTCATTCTGTTGGGGGAGGTGGGACCCTTTTGACTTGGGAAACATAGGTACAGTGTGCTGGTGGCCGCCAACATGAGCCTACCATATGCATGTAAGACACAACGACACACTGGCTGTGGCTCATGCATTTAGTTGCATACATTCTCTGGCCTCAGTGGGGGTGACAGAGAGAGTCTTGGACCTGGGCACCTCTGCTGCTATAGCCACTCAGGCTTTCATCCCACCAGGGTTTACTGAGGCCTACTCTAAGCCCACTACCAGAATGGTGGCACAAGGACAAACATGGTCACTGCCCTTGAGGGCACAGATCAAGTAAGAAAACAAATGAGCAACTGAGGTGAAATCAGCACTGACAGGACACCCTGCAGCAGGCACAGAGGCAGGGCTAGGGAGTGTTTCAGCAGACAGGGAGGGTTTCCACTAGGAGAGACAGCAGCATACTGGCGTCTGGTACAGCTCCCTCTACATAAGGAGGATGGACCAGAGGGGAAGGCTAGGCACTGGAGGCCAGCAAGGAGGAACTAAAGGTTTCTGGTGTGTTTTGTGGGGTCTGTACCAGGGAGGTGGCTGGTGAGAAAAGGCAGAGTTGCCAACAATGTGGGGTGTGAGGGGGAGGGAGGGGCTCTCAGGGGTTTATTCACAAAGACTGGCCAGGGCCAGGGAGGAAGCAGGACTTCCGCCTGGATCCCACTGCATTTGGAGTGCACAGTAAAGAGGAAGCTGGACATAGAAGTCTGCACCTGAGCCTCAGTTTCCTCATGTGCAAAGGGGATGATGACCCAGAGGTCCAGGTAACAGGTGCTAGGCCCTCTCACTGCAGTACATCCTCGGCTCTAGCCTAAAGCAGCTTACTTCTCTGAGAGCCCCCAAACACCAGCAGGAGGGTCTTGAGGAGGGGCTGACACACCTTGGCCAAGCCCACAGTAGGGGTCAAAGCCCTGGAGCCATGGTGGGCAGGCCCAGATGAGCAGCTAGGATTGTGCTCCTAGCAATGGGCCCTGCATTTTCAGGGGTGTTTCAAGAAGTTTGAAGGAAACAGAGTGGGCAATGATTTCTTCCCATGTGTCCGTTGCCAGATTGACTTCTACGTAGGCCTTGGTCTCACTGGGGTTGTCTTTGTGGATCAGGGAGGATTTTTCAGATGACCATGATAGTGATGGTGAGACACGTGTCACAGGCATAACTGGGTAGGAGAGCTCCACTCCAGAGTGGGGAAACTGAGGTTCATGGAGGAAATGATGAGACAAAGGTCATTGGCTGCCTGCTGAGCTCAGAAGGGCTGGGACTGTGCCTCTGGACAGGAATGTAGGTCTGGGTGGCAGACCTTACACCAGGGTGGAGGTGATGGCCAGCTGGAGTTAGGGGCAGCCTGACCTCCGACACTCCCAATCCTTACTAAGGGCTCTGCCAGCCCACTCTCAACTGTCTCCCACTCAGGAACCCCAAGTTTTCCAAAATACAAGGAAGGTAAAGAATGTCTAAAACTAAGAGGTCAGGGGATGTCACAGCACTGAGGGGCCAGTGGGGACTGGAGGAGACCCTGGAGAGAGGGGGGACAAGACCCTTGAAGGGGCCACCTTGTCTTCCCCAAGCTTAGACTTGGAGACACCATAGGCAGACCTGTGCTTAGTCCATCCGTAATAGACCCCTGGGCCTTACAGTGTCTAGCACCTGCATGGACACTGCCCACCTGGCTTCCCCTTTCCCTGACAATGGAGGAATAGAAGCTTGGAGGAGGTGTGCCACTAAGGCCACCTTGGAGATTCTGATGCTAGATTAATCAAGACCACACCCTGGCTGGGGCTGGGACAGTGGCTTCGCTTCTGGGGGAAGACAGGGACTCATTCTCATTCTTTGCTTGCCCCAGGAGACCACTCTACCTCCACAGGTCCCATGGCCACTGCGGGCTGTCTTTACCAGAAGCTGGCTGTAAAATCCCCACCCAACAGGGAGGCTGCAGCACTCCACCCCTATGGGCAGCAGTATCTTTGTGTTTAGATCCTCAGCAATAAAGTGAACTCTCAACACTTCTTGGAGCCTCATATCTTATCACATAAGCTACCACCATGTAATAAAGCAGCACCCTCATGGGTGCCTTCTAGGAGGAGGGCCACCCCGTGCATAGCAGAGCTGTCTTGCTAGGGCTGTGACTATGTGCTGTTTCTGATGAATGCTGAAGAAGCACCGATCTCACATAGGGCGCTTCTAATTTCCATTGTGACTTTGTGGCAGTGTCATGCCTGCATGCATTCACACAAGCCTACTCGTGGCCAAGCAATGGACTGGGCCAGAATTCTGAAGCAGAAGCTATAGCAGGAGGGGCAGCCCCTGAAGGATCCTCCTAGGGTCTGGGCTTGGGTCCCCTGTGGACTATGTGCAGTAGACCTGGGCCAGGGCTGGGGCATCCACAGAAGTGCCCTCTCATCCTGGGTGGGCACTTGCTTCAGAATAAATGCCTCCTTTCTTTCCATTTGGCTCCAATGCCAACCTGCCGCCATGCACCACTTCCTTTTCCCTCCCCAACCACAGGGCCCTCTTAGTTATTCCAGGCAAGTGTCCTGGGCACCGCTCCCCCAAGAATTCCATTTTCTTTTCTCCTAAGCAAACAGAGAGGTGAGTGCACTGCCTGCCCTGTGTCCACACCAGCAAGTATTATTCAAATAATGTCTATGTTTCAGGAAAATCCTCTTAGGGAGATATGTGTTTTGTTAGCAGCCAGAAGTTTCATTTCTGATAAAACCATTTGTTTTCCTAGCAGATCTTTACACTTTAGAACATTTCTTCCAGTTGATTTGGCAAGAGTAGCTGTTTTCAGTGAGCCTGATAATATTTTCACCTGTGATTTAGAGTGGGAAAGTTGACTCTGGCCTGCATGCTTAGGGAGCATTTTGACAGAGTTCTGTTAGGATGGTGCCAGCAGTTTTCCCATCCCTTAGAGATACAGGCTTCTCTGGCTCCAGCAGACCCAGTGTGGGCTCTATCCTACCCACATCATCCTTCTGGAAGTCAGTCCTGCCCCTCTGCCCAAGTGCTGGCCCAGACAGACTTTCGGTGGGGTGGCTTCTACAGAGATGCCCCTTCCATTCTGTCACATTACCCAGTGCTGCTACCAAGGTGGGAAGCCTTCCTGAAGGCTTGGGGGAATGCAGCCACCAGGTTGTGGAGTGGTTATTGTGACAGACCGTGTGAGTAATGATGGGTGTTGTGGGAGGGGACTGAAGATGGTGAAGTTGGCAGGGCAGGGACAATACGGGTATGAATGATGACAATTGAGCAAAGGATGTGGATGGCAATGGGGGGATGTTGAAGATGATGGGGATGAAGAGGGTGCTGAAGGAAGAGGTGCTGATGGTACAGTTGGCTGGGCCACAGTGCTGCTGTCACTGCTCACCATGGGGCTGATGATGGAAATGGTGGAGCTAATGATGCGGCTGGGGGCCACATTGATGATAAAGGTGGCAGAGATGGTACTGGGGTAACTGCATATTGGGGTGGCCCAGCAGTTTTCTAGACATGATTTGCAGAGTTCAGGGAAGTGCTGGAAAAGGGATGGTGCAGGTGGCCACCTGCAGAATTAGGAGGTGCAACATTGCATCCCCAGGGGCAAGGGGCCTGCAGTGACTGGCCCAGAATCACACCCTGAGAGCCATGGAGCCATGTCGTTTAGCCCAAGATGTTCTTGTACTCATGAGCTGGGGAAGCGGAGGCCCAGGAAGCATGTGTGTGTCACTGCGCTGCTGTCAGGGAAGGCACGGGCAGGACTGGGCCCCTGAAGCTCCCTCTGGGAGTGGTCTGGAGGGTCTAAGCCTGAGTGGCCAGCCCCCAGACTCATGGAGGAGGGAGAGAAAGGCTCAGAGGAGGACAAGGCTGTTGAGCTTACACTACTAGCTGCCAACACTGCCCAGTGGGGTCTACAAGGAGTGCCTGGGATCACAGCCTCTAGGCACTGGGCCTCACTGGTGTAAACCGAGACGGTCCTAAAAGGGCTGAGACATCCCGCTGGGGAAGCTGAGGCCCCAGGAAGCACGTGTGTACCGCCGCGCCGCTGTCAGCGGAGGCACGGGGCAGGACCAGTGACCCCTGCTCTGCGCTGGGAACTGATCGCTGTGCAGACGCGCTCCCCGGCAGACGCGCTCGGCGCAGCTGCCGCAGCCCCAGGGCAATCTGGCAAGGGCAGGGGCGCGCCGCGCTCCACTCGCCATCGCCAAGGTGCCCCGGCTGCTGCTCGCTCCCGCCCCGCCCGCGCGCCTCTCCCGCGGGCCGCTGTCCGGCCTTGGCCGCCGGAGGGAGGAAGCGCTGTCCTTATTCCACCTCTGGCCGCCCCAGTGCCAAGTTGCTGGCGGCGGCGGCGGGAGTCCCGGCCCGGCGGGCAGCGGCCCGGGCGCGGCGCCCTCCCTGGAGCCCCCAGCGAGCTCAGGTTTACTCACGTAGAGTCCGGAGTGCTCGACGCCGAAGAACGGAAAGGGCACCGAGAGTGGCTGCAGCCCTGAGCCGCCGTCGTCCTGCTTGGGGGTGACGGCGTCGCCGTGCTCCTCGCCGAAGGGGTAGAAGTCTGAGAGGGACACCGCGCCACGCACCCCGCGCGCCCCAAACCCCAGGGCCACGGCCACCAGCAGCGCCCAGGCGGCGCCCGGCTGCATCGCCGGGGGTCTGCAGGCAGCACCGGCCGGGGACTGAGCAGCAGCCGCCGGACGCGAGGTCTCAGCGCGGGAGGGCAAGGCCACGAATGGGAGTGACCGGCAAGGCCAGGTGGTGTGTGCTAAGCGCGGACACGCCCGCCTCGGGGCCCGGGGCCGCGCCGTCGGTGCAGTGGGCTCAGCGTCCTGCTCTGCCCGGCAGCGCTGGCTCAGCTACCCCACAGAGGAAGGCGCCGGGCGGGACCGCGTTCGGGGCCGGCCCCGCCCCTGGGGCCGCGATTTAAATAGCCAGCCGGGCGGCCACTCGGCCGGGGCGGTGCCGGGGTGGGGCCATGCTAATCAGGCGGCTCTTAAAGAGCCAGGGCCTGCGGGTGGGTGCAGGTGTGTGGCGAGGCCCAGCGGCCTCCTGGCCAGAGCGCGGGCGAGGTGAGAGCTTCGCGGGCGCGCGCCCAGGACGGGGCCGTGCTCCTCCTGGGGACCCTGCACAGGTTCCCCAGACGTCAGCCTGACGAAGTAGTGTGTCGCGCGGACCTTTTCCCTAAGATCTGCGGAGATTTGGGCCAAGGTTAGACCAAGGAGCCCATCACCGCCCTGACAGAATGTTGTCAGTCGGGCCCATCCTGGTTGAACGTCACTTGGATAAAGCTCTCTCCAAGTGGCCAGAGGCCAGTCTCATGCTACCCCCATGCCAGCCCTGAGCATGGGTTCTGGCCACAGGACCAGGGTTTATGCAAAACTTCAAGGCATTAAACTGAAATGTTTTCATCCTACATGGCCACATCAGGGAACATTCCTGGGGAGGTTCAGGGGCCCAAGGGAGCATCATAGCAAGGAAATTCTTGGACAGAACCCTGGGCAGAGCAGGCCCTCCCTGGGGAAGACTGGTTTGTTCAGGCTCCAGGAAGCAGAAAGACGCTGGGCCGGGCAAGTGGGGCTGGGATTCAATGTCCCCAGCTGGTGGCTCTCCCAGTTCTTCTCCGTGTCTCTTGGGATACTCCCCTAGCGTACTGCTAAGTGTCTGTCCTTCTCTGGAGGCCCATTCTGGTCACCTCTGCGTCCCCAGGCCCACTGCAGGGCCTGACTCCTGGGGATCGGTCATCCCACCCTGTGCCAGGTAAGGTGTGAGGACTGCAGCCCCCAAAGAGAAGCAGAAAAGGCCAGGACGATAACAGCAGCTGCTGCCACTGCTGAGGTTCTGGGCGTTTCATGTTCAGTTTTGTGATTTTCTCCATTTTCTAAAGCGACTTGGAGGACGAGCTCCCATAGGATTGCAGTGAGCGCGAAGCAGTGAGAGAGATGGACATTATGTATTATTGTAGGAAGGGGGTTCTCCAAGTGAGTGAGACTGTGGGGTTACCGGTTTACACACGCTCAGTGCTTGGCGCCTTCCTTTTGATGTTCACAGCCCTGTGGCCAAGAATTTGGAGAGGTGCCCACTGACTGGGCGACACAGTCCTGACGCCCCTGAACTCAAACTCCTTGCAGTTTGCGCCGGACACCCACCCACCTGGGAGCCCTAACCCACAGGGTCCTGGACACCTCTGCATAGCAGGAAAGCCCGGAAAGGCCAAGGCAGCTGGCCAGGCTGGATGGGCTGTGCGTTGGCACCCACATGCGACTCACGCTCCACGTGCATGCCCACTTGCCACACTCTCGCACACTCACACCCACACTCTTTTACACTCTAACTTGCATACTCACATTCACACACTGTTACATCCACACACCGACACTCAACACACTAGCACACTTACATATTTACGCGCACTCCCACCCACACCTTGCTCACACTCAGCCACTCGTGTTAACTTGCACGCTTACATTGGCACACATACATTTACACTTTCAAACTCACTCGTTCAGTCACAAACATGCTAATGTGCACACTCCCACACTCACTTATACATTCTCGTTTTCATAGCTCTTTAGTATAGCCCTTGGATTGCTTTAACCCCTGCCTCACCACAGCTGTGCTGCCCCTCCTTGGGCAGGCAGGTGGCTCCCTGCATCTCACTGGCAAAGGCCAGGTGGAGTCAGGACAACTCCCCCCAACCTTGGCCCAGCCTGAGAGCAGATCTGCAGGGAGGCCTGGAGTCCAGGCCTCAGAGCAGGCGCCTACTCAGCACTGCTAACGTTCTGAGCATGTGCCTTGGGGCTCTAGTCAGGCCCTTTCTAGTAAGGGTTTGGGTCTACCCAGGGCCTGTGGAAGCATAGGGGTGCTCCACAGGTGCAGAGAGGAGGGCTGCTTCTCCAGGTGTGCTGGAGTGGGCACAGACAGGAGTCCTAACTGGCTACATAAAGGAGCCCTCTGGCTGTGGTGCCAGAGTGTCTGTGCTGCCCACAGGCCTGTGTCCTGTGCAGGTTTTCAGCTGGTCCTGGGCAGCTGGGGGTTAACACAAGGCCCCACTGCTGCAGGGCATTGCCTGTCATATACACACACACAAAAAACCCCACACACAAGTCCCCAGGCAAAAGAGAGAAAAAAAATTTTTTTTCAGGTGCTAAATATATTATCAGGAAATACTTTTCAGCAATGTGCTGTTTTAGGCTCCCCTCTGGACTCAAGGGCGCCTTTGTCTCTGCCACAGAAAATCCACATTTATCAAAACCAAAATTGTTTTATCAAGCAGGCTCATGTTCCGTGGCCAGGAAACCCAAGCCTCCCCAACAGGCCTGTGACATTTTAATTTAGCGCCTGAGTGTGTGTGCAATTTAGATGGAAGAGCCCTAGGAGCTGCCCTCAGGATGCCCCAGGACATGGGGCTCCATGTGGTCCAAGGTGGGGAGGGTCTTACCTCCCCTAAACCCTGGTGAGGCTGGTCCTGCTCAGCTGGTCCTCTCAGGGTAGGCACAGGGAAGGGCCAGGGGCTCCAGGTAGGGGCTGCACCCTACTCTGTGAGTTTCTCCTTTCCCTCCCAGAAGTATCTCTCGGAGCTCAGGCCCCTCTAGAGCAGCTGATCCTAATGTGGGCACAATCAGAAGCCCCAGCTCCAGGTAAACCTCCAGCGCTTCCAGGATGAGGTCGGAGAGGTCATAGGATCCAAGGGGCAGAAGAGCCAGGCTCCTGCAGAGGCAAGCCCACCCCACCCCACCTGTCCCTGCAGAACTAGGTGAGGCCTTGGTGCAGCTGGCCCACCAAGGCAGGTGGGGGTCTGTGCAGCCCATCCTATGCCTCCTCTCTATACACACACGGAGCCTGCACACACTGGGACATTGTGATGCATCTCTGCTATTGATTTCAGGGGGAAGGTCTGGGTTTCACTACTGCTTTATTTAGGGAAAACAGGGAGGAACTGGAAAAGCTGTTGCAGGTGGGCTCAGGCATGAGCTCCCAGCGTTCGGGGTGACCAGAGATCCCACCTTCTGCAGGCAATCTTGTCCATCTCCTCAAGTTCCCAGGACAGAGCCCATTTTCTGTGTGGCCCATGGCAGCCAGGGACAGTCCTCAGGGTGGACATTCAGGAGACCAGGTCCTTTGTGTGCCTGGAGCCTCACAGGCATTTTTAATGCTATAGAAAAGTCTAGCAGTATTATGGCAAGTAAGTCTTAAAAAGTAGTTATGCTCTTTCAGTAGTGTATGTGCCATGGCACCAGCTGTCCTGAGCACACGTGCTGGAAGAAGGAAATGCTGGTTTCACCTTCTCTGCACCATGTGGATTAGGTGTGGTGGTTACCTGTTTTATGTCCTTCTCAGCCCAAATAAGCAGTGTGCCTGATTGCAGCAGGCCCATTTCCTGCCCCAGCTATGATGTGGATCCTGTGCCCCCCATTGAGCAGGAGGTGCCCTGTGTTGCCAGGGGTGCCCCTGCAGCGCTTTCTGGGAGCCTTCCTCCTCTGCCTGCCCACTCCCCTCTGTGGCTTGCAGGCTATCCTTGAACAGCTGGGAAGGTTGGTGCCTTCCTGCTCAGAGGCTGAATGGGACCCTCCAGCACTCCTAGCATGTCTGAAATTCCTCAATCTCAAGAGTCTCCAGGGTGGCAGGAATCTAAAGATATTTGGTGTTCTGTCTCAGACAGGAGCTGAGCCCCACCTGCTTCCCAGCCTTGAGGATGTGTGCCGTGTGTGCATGAGTGTGAGTGCATGTGTGCTGTGTGCACACGTGTGTATGTGTGTGTGAGGATGCGCATGCATGGGGGACAGGGTATCTCCTGGGATTTAGAAGTCCTGGGTGGCTTTGTCCCCTCTGCCCACTGGGGTGGGGGGGAGAGGCAGGGGTCAGTCTATGGCAGCTTCCGAGGCTACCTGAGAAGCCACACAGGGCTTAGGATCTCCTGACACAAGTGCCTGTGTGACCCATGCTCTGTGAGGGGGCCCTGGTTGTCTGTCCCCTGCAGGGAGCAGGCCTGAGGGCCACCATCAGGTTCTCACTGACATTCAGAATCCCTGTGGTTCTAGAAAGAGACCCTGGGCCTCATCCTCTCCCTGGAAGAGCCCCAGATCAGTGCTGCCCCCACCATGCCTCCCTGAGCACCCTGGGCCTCCTGGGCTGGGAATGAGGCTGCTCTGTGGATCAGGGGGTGGCAGTAGGGGGAAAATGGCTGTGTGGAAGCCTCGGCAGCTAGCAGGTAATAGGGCTGCCCATTTGCTGGGTGCTTTTGGCCTCTGGTCATGGAGAGGATGCTCTGGGGCTGGGGTGACCCTGATTTACAGATGAGGAAACTGAACCCCAGAGAGCATGTCCAGGACCTTGGGGCTGGGGGAGGGCAGAGCTGGGACCCACTGGGCCTCTCCTGGTCAGGGCCTTCCTGTGTGTGTTGAGAGGGAGAAGCAGCCACGCCTCCTGCTTAGCTTTGGCAGGAAGGAAGATCAGCAGGAAATGGTCACTGCAGGGCACTAAGGGCCTTCCCCTCTGACTCTGGGGAGGATGCAGGGTAGAGTCAGGCCCCCTTGGCTCTCTCAGCCCCCAGGCCACTCCAGCTCTCCTCCCTTGGCCTCCCTTCTGTGGTGGTGGTGGTGGGGGTCCAGCACTCCTCTGCCCACATCCTCCAATTGGTAGGACCCTGTGCCTCCTGCCTCAATAGGACTGGGCCCTGCCTAGCTGAACAGCACTGATCTGGAAGCAAGGCTGCCCCTCACCTACAGACCAGGTGCCCTAAGGCTGCTGTGAGAACAAAGGGCGGGTCTTCTAAGCCCAGCCCACAGTTCTCAGTAATTGTTAGATTCTAAACCCAGTGACCACACACTGCTGGAAATGTTCAAGAAAATGCTAATTTATTTTCATTAGAGAAATCCTCTTTTCCTAATTACATCCTTTTTTGTTGAATAAGCAAAACCACTAACTCCTATGCTGATTTAACTACTTGTTAAAATACAAAAATCTCAGACAGTCCACGGGCCGTTGGAAAGTTCTCCACGAGCCACCAGGTGAGGAGGGTCCCGGAACTGCCTGTGAGCAAGCTGGTTGTGCTGAGTGAGGCCCTTGTCTTAATACTAAAGCACCTGCACCGTCACAGCCGAAGGGGCAGTTGCCACTCATCTGCGTGCTGCCAGGTGCTTCCTCTGTGCTGGGATCTCTAGCTCCAGTGGGCTCTTCAGGGATTTGGAGAGGGAGGCATGGCCACAGCAGCCTTGGAGACACACTGGGGGTCCCCCCCAGGAACCTCTAATTTGTTGTCCCTTCCTTCCACCCCTAGCCCTCAGGCCCCACAGGGAAACTACAGGGTGGAGTAGGGGGACTGAAGGGTCCTGAGTGCCACACGCTGCCCCTTGGTGGCCCCCTGCTCATCTGGCAGAACACTCTGCAGCAGTGGGGCAAGTCTGCCTGCTACCCCCCACCAGTGCACTCAGGGGTGCTCTCAGGACACCTGTGTCCCCAGGCCCCTCCTTTGCTGGTGGGTCACTATACTCTTCCCCTCAGAGCCTGGGCCGAGCTGCAGAGCCTTCCTCGACATAGCTGCTAGGCTGAGTTACAGTGAAGCCTGTCGGCTCATCTCTTTCTGCCTGTTGGCTTCGCATGATTTAGGATGTACAGTGGCCCCATCAAGGGGCCATAATCGATCTCATTAAGATGATCCATCTAGTCTAAGTTCCCCAGAGTGATCTTGAAATAGATAAGGGTTGTCACACAGCTATGGTGTGTGGCACCACAGCTATGGTATGGACAGGGTGTGTTTCCCGAGCTGATGGTCCTTCCAGCCCTGGCCAGTGTCCTTGAGGCTGGGAAGGAGGCTGAGAGGCAACCAGTGCCTTGTGGCACACATGGGAATCCCTCGGCTGGCTGTGCCCCACAGACACTGTAAATGTACCACTCACAGAGAAAAAGGGGCCATTTGGAGAGGACAGCAGATCACTCTGGCCAGTGTTAATGGGAGCAATGAGTACAAATGCTGACAGGTGACCCTTGGGCAGGCCCAAGATGGCCGCCTCAGTGTCCATGGCAACCAGGCTGGTTCTCACAGGGACTGCCCAGAGTCCCCAGGCTAGAAAGTAGGGGGCCCACAACAACATTAAATTTTACGCTCCACTGCCTCTCGAGGCCAGATAGTCACGGGAACTGGAATCTGAGTTATTTCCAGCCACCTGCCACCAAGACGGGCTGCGGTTCCTGGACCCGGAGGTTCTATAGCCTCTGAATGTGGGGTTGTGATGGCCAGGCCTGCGGGACATTATGTTTTTGGCTCCAGTTGGTGGAAATGTCTCCCACGTGTTTTCCCATGTTTACAGAGCTGAGGGCACGGCATGCAGCTGAGGAGGCCGCCCTGATGGGGCCTGGTCGTTGGAGTCACACCAGATCAGCACGTCCAAAGTGGAAATGGAACACCGGCCCAGGTGGGCTTTGAGGGGCTGAGCCCTGCTCCCCGCAGCAGGGGCCATGAGAGATGAGTGGCTGCAGTGTAGTCCAGTGCCAGCCGGAGGCTGAATCCCCAGGTGGACAGCTCTGCGGTCAGTGGAATCAGTGTACCCTGGGCTGGGGACTGAGTGGTGGCTCTGGGACAGGGCTACCTGCTCCCTGCGCTCCCTGCAGCCCAGCACCTGCCCCTCTGAGCTCACCCTCTCTCATGCAGAGCGCAGGCACAGCTTCCCCAGCAGCAGCTTGCTCTTCCACGGCCTGGCCCGTCATGGCTGCTGGCAGTCAGGCCACCAGGGAGGACTGCGGCAGGGCTCACTGCCTGGCCTGGGAGGCCTGGCCAAGGTGCACCTCTTATTGCTGCTGCACTTCCTGGTCCAGCTGCTCCTTCAGGCTGGACATCCAAGGACAGGGCAGGAGCTCAGGTTGGGGGGCAGGCCTCATGGCCGTGGCCCCTAAGACAAGGAGGTGTGGAAAGCTCCTGGCAGAGATGGGTGTGAGTGGGGGAGAGTCCTCAGGCAGGTGGGTAGACTGACTGGCTAGTGGTCAGCAAGGGTTCATAATCCAGCTCTTGTGAACACCTGTCCGGGGAGTCCAGGGATGGCAACTTCTCAAGTGTGGCTGATGGCCCCCTTCCATTCAGGCCACGAAAGCGCTCAGAATGATAAGGAAATAAATGTTCATTTGCTTTTAAGTTTAGCAAACATGGTTTGATGGATCAGGGACGCTGACTTGGGGCTGCCACTGAGCAGTCACTTTGCCTCTCTGGGACTTGGTTTCCTCATCTGTAAAACAAGGGTGTTGACCAGAAAGCACCAAAAGCCCTGACAGCCCTGAGTGCCCCGGCTCAGGGGGTCGAGCCCCAGGAGGTGTGGCATGTCCCGGCCAGGCATCCTGGCCATGCATCTTTAACTGTGCCTGCCTCTGTCCTTACTTAACAGTGTCTGCATGTGACACTGTTCTCCCTTTGTGACTCTGAGGGCAGGTGCACAGCTATGAGTGCTGTCTCAGCACCTCACACAGCAACCCTGGCAGGGCTGTCCTCACCACTGCTTGCTAGACAGGGCACAGAGGCACAGAGAATCCACGGGCCATCTCTAAGTGAGCTGTGAGACGGACCACAGCCCTGTGCCCTTGAGGGGGAGTGTAGGGTGCCCAGAGCTGCCTGGGCCCACAGGCTCCATCACAGAGCACCTTGTTGCTGGAGACTCACATAGAGGCCAGGCGGTTCCCCATAGGGTGCTGCTACGGAGATGCTAGTCCTCCCTCCCCTCTCTCTGCCCCCACCAGGGGTTGGTGGCCTGGATCTACCTGTCCCTCCAGCACCCTCACTCACTGTTGGTGGGCTTGTTCGTGGGACTCCAGGGCTGGTGTGGCCTGCAGCTGGGCCCTGTGCAGATGCTCTGCCTCTATGGCTAGGTCCTGCTGGGGCTGGACAGTTAGCTCCTGGAGCTGCTGGGTCTGGGCCTGCTCCAGCCTTGCTGTTTGGGTCTGCAAAAGGAATAGATATTTCATTGCTGTTTGCTCACCCGAGGACCACACAGAGTCCTGGGGTGGGAGTGCCATGGGGTGCCCCACCCCACCTTCAGGCCACTGTCCCTTGACTATTTCCACTGCCCTCTGCTGGGTGCTGCCCTAGCGCAGGACTGGCCGGCAGACCTGGTGTTTAGACTCATGGGCTGTGGTGCCAGCCTGAATGCCAGAGATAGAGCCCAAGTCATGGCCTCCGGGTAGGGCCTGTGTCTGCTGACCCTAACCCTGATGGCACCTGGCTTCCTTTTGGCCAAGCTGGGTGCCTGAGGGAACCAAAGTAGAAGCCTGCCTATCATGCCCCTTGTAGTCTCCTTGTCTGGGGATGGGGATGTGCCCAGCAGTGGATGGAGAGACTGAGACCTCTATGGTCCTTTCTGTGGGTGTCAGGCCCTGGTCCTCAGGGGATCCTCCATAAGGGTCCTTGACATCCCACCACACCTACAGGGACTTCAATGTTTCAGGAAAGGCAGGAGCCCTGGAGAAAACACTGGGGGGACACAGGGACCTCCAGGTCTGGGCTCCAGCTCTGCCTGGGTTCTCTGTGTGACCTGGGAGGGGGACCTAACTGCTATTTAGGCTTTGTCTCTGCATCTGTCACATGCAGGAGCTGGTCCCACTGTGCTACTGTGTATGCATGTATGTGCACCCCTCTGGGACCTCTACACCCTGAAGTCCACCCCCTGTCTACTGCAAAGCTAGGGTGCCACAGAGCTCCACCAGCCTAGCCGACCAGCAGCTGGTGGTTCTGCCTTAGGGCTTGGTCCCCCTCCTGGTTTAGGCTGCTCAGACACTGGTCCAGCTGCTCCTTCTCAGCCTCTAGCCTCACCACATCTCCCTTTCTCCTCAGCATCTTCTGCTCTGTCTGCAGAGCCCAGGGTGTGAGGTCAGGCCAGCCCTCCCTCTAGGGAGCATGGGGGTATCTCTGAGAAAGGCTCTGAGCCCCCTTGAGAGCTGTGGGGGTCAGAAGGGCACTGCCTTGTGCCAGTACACTTGGACACACAGGGTTGTCCTTCCTTCCCTTTCACAGCAGAGGCATCTTCAGCCAGAGTGACAGCTTAAGGAGGAGCGTGGGGCCCCAGCCTGCCTCATACCAGCCAGCAGAGGTCCCCATGGACACACACAGCAAGGGACTCTGTATTTCCTGGTGGAATCACAGGCTATGTGAGTGCACGTCCGGTCCCCTCTGCACCTACCTCTGCAGCCGGCACTCAGTATCTGTTGAGCTCGTACAGGCACAGACTCCGTGAGCGGGCACACTTGCTGACTCAGTCTGGCAGCCTGTGCCATTGCCACCATTGTCCTCCTCATAGGCTGCAAGTGGCTCCCCCAGAGTCCCCTTCTTTGTCACCCCCCCATACTGGTGGGCACAGAGCAGGAGGAATGAGTCATGAGTCAAGTGTCAGGGAAAGTCTCCCAGGAAATGAGCACTTTCTATGAGGTTGGTGGGGCTCCTCCTGTCACCATGTGGATGGTCCCTCTGGGAGAAGGAATTGGGTCTAAGGATTTTATCCCTGAGTAGCATTAGAGACAGAACACCAGCTGGAGAGCCTGCTTCTGGTGAGCCCAGACCTCCCCAGAGCATGTCTCTTAGGTGGGATCCCATGACCTCCCAGGATGCTGGGGCCCAGGCCCTGCTTTCTAGCCAGGCTGCCTCCACCACCCCTGCAGAGGCCCCTCCTGAGTCTTGTCTCCTGGGGCTGTGTCCATAGGGGCAATGGCCTTGGACTGGAGTCCTTGGTTTGGTGCCAGACACACCTGCCCCTGGCCAGGGTGCTGGAGCCGGCCTGGTCTCTCAGGGGCCCTGAGATACAATGGGTCATTTGCCTGGGTAAAGTTATGGGATTAGTGGTCAGAGCCTCATGAAAATAAGGATTTCATTCTTTCTCAGGACTGAGAAAAACAAAGAGTCCCCTTCCACTGAAAAAGGAAGTCCTGTTTCTTTAAAAATCCAGTTACAGTCCTGGAAGTGCATATTATAAAGAGAAGAGAAAAGTGAAATCCAAAATAAATAAACGGCCACATCCGGGTTTCCCCTCCTGAGACACCAATAAAGGGTTTATGGGTTTGTGGGCCCCTCACAGCTGACCTCCTGGAACTCATTAGCTGTTCCTTCCCTCCCCTACCCGGCCTCCAGGGACCACAGTGGGCACTGTGCCCACAGCTGGCTCCCCTGCCCCCAGGCAGTGCCACTGTGGCCTGCTCTGCTGCACACCATGTCCTGCCCCCAGCACCCCTAGGCAGTGTCCACGGGAGGCTGAAATGCCCCAACTTCACAGCTTGGCTGGATCCTCACAGCAAGAGCTGCAGCAGGGCCTGGAGACTGGCTCTGCCCTGCTTTGTGGACAGGCTGGCCAGCAGCTTTCATGGCTGTCCTGGCCTGCTGGCCTCTGTCCCTTCTTGGGGTCTTGGGAAGGGCTACCTAGCTTTCCAGCCCCAACGACTTGAGTCTTTCCTGCCCCTCCCCTGCCCCAATGTCCCAGGGAGAACAAACCCCAGGACCCTGGGTGCTAAGAGGTGAATGGAGGCTTGTGCATAAATCTTGTCCACCCCTGCGTGGTGCTGGCTGGACACCTGGCTTGGCTTTTCAGGCTAATCCCTCCAGCTGGGTAACCACTCTCTTGTGGCTTCTCCTGGCCTCAGCAGCCAGTACATGGCTGTGTGGGGAGAGCTGGAAGGCCTGGGAGGAGGTAGGAGTGAGGCCATGAGGAAGACTGGACAGTGGCCCAGGGAGGCAGAGCTGGGGGCAGCCCCTCCAGAAAGGGGTCTGGTCCAGAGGGCATCCTGGCTGGACCACCCTGTACTTTGGACCCACAGGGTGGGGCCTGGCCCCTGGGAGATGCCAGCCCCTCCAGCCCATCCTAATCTGTGGACCATACACTGTCACCTCTTGGGACCCTCACTCTAGAAAGACCAGTGACTGGCTGTGCCAGCCCTGGTCGGCCATCATCTCAGAGAAGCAAAACTGTGCAGATGGTGAGGAGGGTGCACAGAAAGGGGGTAGGGCTGGGCTCTCACCACTGTCTGGGGCTACCTGCATGTACCCACCCCTTGCCAAGGGGGAATGAGGCCCCAGTGTGAGGGGCTGGTGTAGGCGTGCACGCAGGACAGGGTGCCTCTCGGACAGCAGGCAGATGGGAGGTCCCATTCATAGCAGAGCCTAGGGATGGGCCAGGGCCAGGGCCAGGGCCAGGGCCCTGGAAAGTTCTGCCTGGTTCCTAGCATGCCCTTCCCTCTCTTTGGGCCCTGGTTTCTCCATCAGTCAACCTGATGAACCCCCACTCCTGATTTCAAAACAAATGACTCTGCTCCATTTGGTTTCATACATGGGGGCCAGGTCTACTAATACCTGGGGACAGAGTTCAGGCACCAGAATCACTGGTCAGCAGTACCTCAGGACAGGTCCCCCCATCTGCTCTGTGCCTGCCTGGGCACATCCACTGTCCTGCCTACCCCCAGTGCAGAAGTTGGTCTATGTCCAACTTCTGGGTTGGGGACACTATTATACCCAACCTCTATTGGAAGGTCAGTGAGGGGTGTCAGGAATGGGCTATGATGGCCACTGGGACTTCACCCCTTAAGTGCATGAATTGCTCCTGGCCTCTCATATGGGCCAATCTGGTCCTCCCAGACCCTATCTGAATCCCTCAGCTTTGAGAGGGAAGTGGGCCTAGACATGAGGGCTGCCAGACACTCCTGTGGGCTGGTCCCAGCCTCTCCACCTTGTTCTCACGGTGGTTCCTGTGGTGGGGCCGGCACATGATGAGCAGGGAAGGGGCTCTGATGACGTGTGTGTCAGGCCATACAATGTTGGTAAAACTGAGACTCAGATGCTAGTGACAAAGTGGGGATTGGCCGTGACCCACGGTGCCTCCCTAAAGACCAAGGCAGGAACACTGTGACACCTGGAGAGACTACGGCCATCACAGGACCTCTGCCCACTTCAGGACTAACCAGTGCTTGAGGCCACCCTCATGGACAGGTGGCTCACCCTGCAGCATGGATCTGGACCCCGCAGGGCCTGCTCCTCTGCTCCCACCACCTGCGCCTGAGCCTGAGGGCAGCACCATGGGGTAACCCCACCTGCAGATGGGCCTCTGGACACCACCTTTGCAGGGCACCTGCACCAGGGCCAGGTGTTTCATCTGAGGCTGGCTCTAGGACCAGCTTATTCTTTGGCCTAAACTGTGGGTCCACAGCTTACCACTCTGTTGTAGGGTAGCTTACGAGGGGGAGGGGGGTAAGAAATACAGTCCCCTGACTCCCCATGAGCCCTCCAGCCTCAGTTTTCTCATCTGTCAGCTGGGATGGGATGGTGTCAGGGTCTCCACAGGTCTGCACACGTGCTCCCAGCATCTCCCTAGGTCTCTAGTCCTGCTGAGGGACATACTAGGCAAAGGAACGCAGGGCCTCCTCTTGGTAAGCCTGCTCACTGCCTCCTGGTGAGAGTATGCCCTGCTCTCCCAGGGACTCCTGACCTGCTGCAGGGGCTCCAGCAATACCTCAGCCTCCAGCAGCCTCCCCTTTCTGGCCAGGCCTTGGATGTGCCCCTTGCTTTCACTAAGGGCCTGGTGCAGGGTGTCCAGCTGCTCCAGGGAGGACACAGGGCCCACGTGGGAACAGCGTGTGTGTAGTGGGCACCTAGGGCCTCTGCCCTGACTATCCTGCAGTCTGCGCTGCTGGGATACAAACAGGCAGGACAAAGTGAAGAGCAGGTCAAGTTTCTGACATGACCCTGAGGCCTGTGGACCTCCAGAAAATCTGAGGTGGAGTCAGGAGGGCGAGCAGGCCTATGGCACTGGCTCAAGCTCTGCAGCTTCTCTGCTGTGAAGAGTGGTCTCAGAGGATGTGGCTGCCGCATCCTCGCCCTGCCCGTGGGATGAAGACCACCACAGTCCTCCTGAGGTGCCCTCCTGCCACCCCAGCCTCATCCTCCACAGGGACTGCCCACCCTGGTGGGTCTCAGATTGAGCTTGGGAGCCCTGGTGCCTAGGAGGTGGGTGGCCCTGAGCCCCTGACTCCCCCATGGCCCCATACCCTTGTCTGCACCCTCAATGGCCTCACTGCCCAGTGTGGCCCAGGTGGTGGCACGAATGCTCATGCCGCCCTGTGGTCCAGGCCACCTCCTCTGCCTTCAGGAACTTGCCAATTTCCCAACCTGCACTGGCAGCTGCCTCTGTTCTCATGCAGGGCTGTGCATGTGCTGACTGCTGCCCTCCGCTGTGCCGGCTGCCTCACACCGAGGCCCTGCACTGTGCTTTCTCTCCTGCTTGCCAGACTCCTGCCCCTGTCACCCTGTTGCCTTGAGCCCCCCAGAAGGAGGATGGCACCTGTGGTGTCCGCTGAGCCCTGGAGGAAGCATGGGCTCTGCTGGGCCTGGAGAATTCTCCAGAATGTGCGAAGGAGCCTGTTACCAGGAACTTGCAGCCCTGCCTGTCACTGCAACTCACCTTCATGCACTGGCAGGTTGCTGGCCTTTGACCCTTCCTGAGTGTTTTGTGGGAGAAGCAGCCAGTTCCTTCTGGGAACTGTGGACTTGTGCTGAATGTGGCCAAAATGAAGGCCAGGCATGGGGCCAGAGATGGCACCCAGAAGGCCATGGTGATGTCCACACATAAGGTCCTGGTGGCTTGGGCTCGAGGGGGCAGAAGAGGCAGAGTGTGGTGTGGAATTTGGAATAGACTGAAGGGGCCAGTGTGGGATCAGGAAGCAGGTGACATCCAAAAGTTCCCAGGCTTGGGCCACTGGGTGATGATAGGGATGGGGTGGGGTAGGGAGCAGGTCTGGGAGGAAAGCTCAGAGGTCAGTCCTGATGGGCTGCTCTGGAGGCTCCATGGCGGCCTTGGGCTCTGATGGTCAGGTGGGAAGCTGCCCTGGGGACAGGGGAGCAGGGGAAGAAAAGGGGCCCACTGAGCAGGTGTGAGAGGCGGAAAGGAATATTAGGGCTAGGTGGCCCAGAAAGGACCAGGAGGGCTTCAAGAGGGAGGGCGAGGCCATTTCCCCATGCAGGATGCTCCAAGGGGTCAGTTGGACAAAGACCCCCAAAGGAACTTTTGGATGGGGCCAGATGGCTGGTGACCTTTGCAAGATAATGGAAGGAGGGAGTCCCTGCCACGAGTCTGGTAGGGGGCAGCAGAAGGGTGGAGGCAGCAGGGTGCTTCCCTGGGATGGGGGCTATGGAAAAGCATGAGGTGCAGGGGCCCGAATGGCTCAGCTCCAGCAGACAAGAACAATTCCCAGCAGCTGCAGCTGCAGCTGCAGCCCTTCCCTGGTGTCCTGTGTTTGAAGAGCTTTCCCCATATCCCCCACCAGGGGTCACCTGATGGGGAGGGGGAAGCACAGAGCTGGGGGTAGGATGGCCCCCCTTCCAGGTGCTGTGGGGGAAGGGATGGACCCTACAGACATTTTTTGGTCCAACACCTTTTCCTTTGGCTTGTACCTAAAAGTGTGATGCTCGCCCTTCCGTGCAGTGGTCTGTTAGTACACATTTTCCAGTAGAAAAGCATAAGTTTCCCCTAACGTGCCTTAAACATTTCATGGCAGTTTTAGGAGGTCCCGAGCCAATTATGGGAAGCATCACACTCTTGTAGTGACTCCACTTTCATGGAATTCACATTAACTGTAGGAATGGGTGGTCTGCCCTTTGTGAGTGCCCCTTGGCCCTGCTGAGTTATTCTCGTCTCTGTGTGGCTGTCCACCTGATGCTGTGTGAGGAAGGCTGGCAGACCCAAGTTCAGTCTGAGAGGTTAGTGGCTGGGAAGGTAAATTACAGTCCCTTGCCCAGAGCTGAGCGCCAGGGCTGGATGTGGGCTCTAGTTGCCTCCACCTGGGAACCTGATCAGGACAGAGCCTGGGCTTGAGGCAGAAATTGGGGTTCTTGTCTCAGTTTCCCATCTGTGGAATGAGTGTGATGTACAGCATCCTTGTCAGGACCAGAGGAAGGACAGGAGGGTGGCTACAGGTTGGGGGAGTCTCTGCATCATATCCCCCACTCAGGGGTTATTATAAGTGTGGGTCTTGCATGCAAATAGCTAAGTGTGGGGAGAGGGGCCTGAGGTCCCCTCACAGACTGTGTGCTGTAGGGAGGAGCACAGAATAGCCCCTAGAACCAAAACTCGTCCTTTGGGCCCTTAGAGTACAGGTCCTCAGCCCGATACCTTTCTATCCAGCGGTGACAATGGGGAATTCAAATGTCCGCTCCCAAGTACCTCCTGGGCTCCCACCACCAGATCCTGCCCTTAGGCCAGTCACGGAACAGAACTAGCTCTGGAGAGGCCTTGGACAGAAGGGGACTGAGGCCCTCACCTCCATGCAGTGTGACTGTGTGGCCCTGACCCTGCCAGCGGGGTCATCCTTGCCCTGTCCTGTGCTGCTGCACTTTGTCTGCCCGCTGGGCCATCTCGCTCACAGTGGGTTTACTACTCTCTCTCACAGTGTTCTTGGAAACTCTTCAATATCTAGTCTTTCCTATAAACTTTTCGATTAGCTTGTCCAGTTGCTCTCTAAACACACCACAAACAAATAGACAAGGCCAAACCAATAGAAGGGAAACAACCAACAAGCAGCTGACAAACCAGAACAGAAACAGATCCACACAGAAGCTGATCAAAAGAAAACCTCCCCCGCTGCCCCCACTGCTCCCACTGCCATAGCCAGGGCCCCTCCGCAAGGCTGAGCGTGAGCAGTGGGAGCAGGCACAGCCCAGTCATGTCTCCAAATAACCCTTGAACTAAAGAAGTAAAAGTGGAAACTCCTAAAAAATTGGTTAAAAGGAAAAAAGTTCATATCAAAAAACTATGAGCCACATAGGGGACCACAATAAGGGAACATGGCAACATTAAATGCTTTTAACATTGGTAAGAGAAAGCATAGAGAAGTCACTACTCTATTTAATAAATCAGAAAAATTACAACAAGGAAGATAACAAAAGGCATGTTAATGTGGATAAAAACTGAAGTCTATAAACTAGGCAAAAATTGAGAGAAAGGATAAAAGTTGATGGCTTGAAAAGACCAACAAAACAGATGAACTATTAGCCAGTCAGATTAAGAAAAACAAAAATCTCCAACACCGAGGACAGAAACAGATAGAAGTACATATGTAAATAAAATATCAACTACACGTCCGAAGCAGATATAACTACCAAGAAAACCTGAGTATACATAAATAAGAGGATGCTAAGTAAGTAAACTGCAAATCCTTGGCACTGCATTTAAGATATACTTATATAAGATGAATCATTTAGTTCCAAGTGACAAAAACTGACCCAGGAAGAGATGGAAAAGTATAACAGTACCGCACAGAAAAGATATGGGGGCGGGAACTAAAGGGTGTCGTCTCCGACATCAGGAGCCGCAGTGTTTACAGGGGAGGTCAATTAACCTTTTAGGAAAACTTACTATGTTATTTTGACTATTTCAGGTAAAAGAAAAAGGTAGAAAGCCCACCAATGTATTTTATAACATAAAATGCTCTTAACACAAGGAAGTCTGCAACATATGGCAGCATTGTATAAAGGAACTACAGATGCAAACATTTTTGACAAAACATGCATAATCAGCTCTACAGCGTAGGCATCCCCAACCCCTAGGCTCCCCACCAGCCCGTGACATAGGCCATGGAGTTTGCCTCCAGAACCTGGGTCCTGGTACTAGGAGCTGGTGGGTCGGATATGGCATGCCTGGGCACAGGGAAGGGAGGAAGCGTGGGTAAGAGTCTAAGGCTGCTGAGAGCCGCTTTGAGCCACCAAGCCTGGGATCAGGCGCCAGTGGGGGGATAACATCGGCGCCCCTATACACGGTGTGAGGAGGTGTCTGTGGGTGATGCTGGGCGGGCGCCGGTCTCCCGCCTGCCTGGAGGCCCCCTGCTGTGCTGCTGGGCGCGTGTCCTTAGCTGGGCTTGGGTCTGTACTGTTGTTCTACTGAGTTCCCAGGGTAGCCCTGGAAACGGGGAGGGATTTGCTCTCAAACAAGAATCTCACTGTTTGCACAGCACAGCCTACCATTTAATTAGAAAAATATGTTTTTAATTAACTTTCTCTTAGCAAACACATTGGCTTATGTGGAATGGGGGAAAACCAATCTGTGTAAGTGAAAGGAGCTGTGTCAGAGGCAGGGCTTGCTCCAGAATGAGCTGGAGGCTGGGCAGAGCCTGGAGAGGCCAGGCCTGCCCTGCGGGGTCCCTGCAACCTGGCCTGGTGCGCTGAGGGGGTACCAGGCCATGGGAAGAGGCCACGTGCCTAGCCCCTGGCTGGCTGGAAGCACTGTGGCCCTGAGCCATGGCCTGGAATTGCTGTTTGTGACAAGCAGGGGGCTTTCGGTCAGGTGGTGATTTAGGTGAGTTTGGCTCCTTCCTCCAGGCACCCACCACAATGACCAATAGATGACAAAAAATTAGGAAAATTTGCCAGAGGTAGAGACTAGGTGCTTTGAGGGGCCTAAGGGCAGATAGGGTCAACTTGGCCTAAAAACAAGAGAAAGGGTAATTTCCAGAATTATATTAAAAATTGAAATGATATTGATAGATTTCAGCATACTTTGCCAAATAATTGAGTAAATTCTAGATCAAGCCTATGCATTAATATGGATAGAGCAGATCTGAACACCACCCAGAGGAGCCCTCTGTACATACATGTGTGTGGAGACCCAAAGTGGAACCCTCAGCACCCAGAAACCCTGACTCAGACAGATGAGGATGGAGGGAGGCCGCGGGGCTGTAGTGGACATGAGGCTTACAGCAGCAAAAACTGTGAAAGGGAATCAATATCAGAGCAATGTTTTGGCCACGTTTTTGAATTTCAAAGACAAATAGACCTTCTGACTTCTACTCTGGAAAGAGAACTGACAAGAAAAAT
>NW_003852528.1:4961512-4962165 GCF_000181295.1 Otolemur garnettii | reverse complement strand
GGGGGGGGAGGTGGCCTCTGGGAGCTGAGTGGCCCTGCTGACAGCCAGGCAATGGGACCTCACCCTGAACCTGCAAGTTTGGGGGCACTGGGAGGGGAGGGGAAGTCATATGCCAGGTTGGACTTCCGACTCCTGGGGCTGTGGGCTTGAGTGGGGCTGTCTGAGGTCATCAGTTTGAGTTCTCAGTAATCTATTGTGAAAACTGGTGCGTGTGTGTGGGCTGTTATGAGTGGACAGCCTGGGCCTGCAGATTCGAGGGAAATGTGGACACACAGACAGGCTCCCATGCTCCGCAGGCAGGTGTTGGGGTGCGCCCAGGGAAGAGACTTCCCCAGGCCCCCAGGGCATAGGCAGACACAAGGCCTGTCCCCTGGAGGGGTACAGCTGCACCCGAGGGAAGGGGGAGTGACCCTTACAGCAAATGAGATGTGGGACAGATCGGCCATCAGGGAGGACGCAGGGCACATCAGTCACCACAGCTAACCCATGGGATAAATTCCCCCAGAGAAGCAACAACCGTGAGCTGGGGTTGACACTAAAGCCAGGCCAACAAGACAGAGGCTAAAAACATACAGAGCAAAGATGCAGAAGCCAAGAGGGGAGAAGATGCCTGCAGGACTCCAGACAGACAGGCCAGCGGGCACAGAGGCCAC
>NW_003852528.1:4942230-4961366 GCF_000181295.1 Otolemur garnettii | reverse complement strand
GTAAAGGTTGATCTAAAAGATCTGTTTCAAAACGTGTGAGCTACAGACAGGAAGCTTTGTTTTCAGAGGCATACGGTATGCCCAGCCCAGCCAGGTCAGCTTTTGGGCCCCCATGTCTCCTGGGCATCTCTCAAGTCTGGCCACTTTTTCTGGTCAGGCCACCTGCAGCCTTTGGACCTCTCTGAGCCTCCTACCCAGCAGGCATGGCCAGAAGAGAAATTCCCTTTCATCTCACAACCCCCCCTGCCAGCAACACTTGTTCCTGGCAGATAAAGAGGCAGCTTTCTTGGCAGCCTGGCCTCTGCTCCTATCCTCTCCCTTCTCCCCTCCAGGAGGCCAACTCCTCAGAGGCTCAGTGGACCAAGGCCCTTGACTGCCTGGCTTGAGTGCTGACAGCCCTATGGTGGCCTCTGAGGGCTGCCAGGCTCCCAGGCCACAAGGAGCCAGCAAGGGGTGGGGGTGGGGGCCATGCCTGGCTTCTGCGTGGGGCCCTGAGGTGGGGCCTGGCCTGCTTCCCCCAGGACCCTCTGTGGCTCCCTCCTTGGAGGGAGGAGACCTACAGTTTGTGCTACTCCTGTGTCTTTGTGCTTAGTCCCATTTCTCCAATGTGGCTAGGGGGAGCCCTGGTTCCTTGTCACTAGGGGTGGTTACCCAGATTCGTCAGGCTTCTGGGGTCTGCAAGGGAGTCCTCTGGAATGCCTCAGCTGGCCCCAGCCCAGTCTTGAGGGGATCTCAGCCCACCACCAGCTTGCATGGAGCTTCCCACTAGCAGAGGTGAGGGTGCCTGTGCTGGGCCCTCCATCCACCCAGGCCTGGCTGCCCCTTCTCCAGGCCCAGGCTCCTTACCAGAGAGCTGCAGACCCAGAGGCCACCTCTGTTCACAAAGCCTGGAACGTAGGGACATTACCTGAGTTTGTCCTGCACAACCCCCACCCCCCCGCATCTGAGGGCCACGGAAATGGGTCCTGGAGCAGCAGAACGTGACCCCCACAAAGAGTCCCAAGGCCAGGTCAGTGCCCCCTTGGTGCCTGCTGCTGGAGGCCTTGGCTCTTCCCCTCGCTGGCTTGGCCACTAGGGCCAAGCCCCCGTCTCCCCAGTCTGTAAAGTGAGGGCTAGGACCGAGTGAAGACAGCTCTGCCAGGACAGCCCTAGGCAGCAGTGCCCACACTCTGAGGATCTCGAGGCCACCACCGCAGCCCAGCCTGTCCTCTATCCACAGGGACCCACCCAGCTCACCCTCTGCCTCCTGCTCTGAACCCCTGGAAACCCACAGAACACCCTCCCTCCTGCCTTCTGCCCTGTGGCCACCTCCTGGGGTATGAGGGCCTCCGAGCAACCCTGTCCCTGGTCCCAGGTCCCCATCCGCGGCTTGTCCTACCTGGAGCCGCAGCTTCTCCTGGCCAGCTGCCTGCACACCAGCCAGGTGCTTGGTCTTCAGCCTGTGGGGTGCCTCCTTCTGCAGGGCCCGTGATGTCCGGGCACTGTTTAGAGCACTCTCTGCCTGACACCAGCCTATGGGGCAAGCAGGGTGGCTCAAAGGTCTCCCACACCCCTTGCAGCCCACAGGCCAGTCTGAGGCTGGGTGGGCTGGTGGGGAGAGGCTCCTCTGTTGGGCAGCTCAAGGGTTCTGGGATTGGCCTGGGGTCCCCATCTCCCAGCTGGACTCCAGGTCCCCTGCCCGTCCTACTCCCCCAACTTCTTCCTCCCTCTACCAATGCACTGCTATGCCCTGGGCCCACCCCCTCTGGACAGACCCTCAGATATGGTGGGGGGACAGCAGGGAAGGGGTCTGAGCAGTACCTGCCTGGGGAAGACAGTACAAGGCAGGGGGCACAGCCAGGCAAGGACCTTGAGTGGGAGTGAGGAGGCCAGTGCACCAGGAGGGGTTAGGCCAGTCCAGACACGGCCTTTCATGGCCTCTGGATTTTTCCCTGTGTTGGGGACATTGCTGCCACCAGTGCCGACTGCTGGGCCAGACTCAGAGGGGTGCGCTGCTTTGGGTGCTGCCCTAGATCCGTCCCTGAGCAGTCTGAGGACCACATGGTCATGGTGGGAAACAGCAAAGAGTTGGTGGTGACCTCCACAGCTGCTTCTGTGGGGTCTGGTGTGGTGGGGAGGATAATCACCTTCTTTTGCCTGGACCAGGGCCGTATGCAGCTGCCCCACACAGCTCTGGGCTTGGGCACACTGGCTCTTGGCCTTGCTCAGCTGTTGGCTCAGGCTGGCTGCCTGGGCACAGTAATCATCCTGGGTGGAAGAATGGAGGTCATCAGAGCAGCTGGAGGGCAAGCAGGGAGCCAGGGTCCATCGGAGGGTTACGTATCAGGAGGAAGCTCATAGTCTGGCTTGGGGTCAGAGGGCCATACAGTGGCAGGGTGGCTGTGGGCTGCAGGGGTTCAGGCAGAGCTGGGCAGCTGAGCTGACCTATAGGCCTAGAGCAGGCAGGGGCTGAGTGGGCAGAGTCCAGGTTTCCAGTACAGATGTCATGGGGAAGCTGCTGATGGTAGCCACAGCCTGTGAGTTGGGGTACTCTGGCCAGGACTGGGGCTGAGGGGGGCCCAAAGGGAACAGGTGTCCATGGAGGACCCTGGGACAGGGCTTGCTGATTATTTTTCCTGCAGCCCTACCCACTTGAGTCCCTGGGTCACCCTATCCTTGGAGAGTCAGGAGGGACAGCCTACAGGTAAGTTTGAGAGAAGCCCTGGGGGCCAGGAGCACAAGTTGAGAGCTCCCATATGAGGGCTCCTTGGACACATGCTAAGGGTGGCCTTGCCCCTGGGGACAGTTCTTCAGGGCATGCCATGGGAAAAAGAATGCCCTGCCTCAGACCCCAGTGGGTGTCACAGCAGGGCCTGGGTCCAGGAGTTTTGTTGCCAGGCCTGAAGGAAGGGCAGTGCCTAGCCACTGCAGGCACTAGGGTTTCAATGAACAATGGTATTACTGGAATTTATCACAACAAATAAGGGCTGTCTGGACACTGACCTGCAGGGCCCTGCCAGGATCTCTGCAGATCCAGGTCAAGTGGATAGGCAGAGAGTTGTCTGAGAGAGTGAATGCATCCAGCCCTGTTCTCTAGAGCCCCTCAGGGCAGTGCTGGGTGAGTGTGAAAGACCCAGGCCCCCTTACCCGGGCCCGTTGGGCATCCCAAAGCTTTTGGACAAGGTTCCCCAGGGCGTCACGCACAGATGCTGTGTCCATGACCTTTGGTCCAAGGTCTCCAGGTGTAGGTGAGTGAGGCCTGGTGGGGATGCTGGCACCCTGCCGCCCAGGGTGGGCCCAGGAGCTGTCAGAGCCTGCTGGGGTGGTATGGAAGGGAATTTAGCGGCAGGGGAGCGCTTTCCCCTTTCTCTCTGCTGCCTCTGCCCGAGGGAGCTTGGGGGACATGGCACAGGCTCCTAAAATTGCTATGACTGGTCCAGCCCTGACTACACAGTGGGGCTCTGGTGGTGTTGGGGTGCCCTAGGCCAGGGACAGAGTTGGGACAGGAGCCCTCCTGCCACCACTGAGAACGCTGACCTTTTGGGCTGGGTGGCTCAGGGGAGGCCGACGGGCTCTGTCCCCGAAGCCCCAGGCCACGGCGGAGCGTAGAGCACATCCGGTCCAGCTGGGCCTCTGCATCCCTCCTTGCACCCTGGGCCCGGGCCAGGTCCTGCTCCAGGCTGCGAATCCGGTGACAGGCCCCGTCCAGGCGAGTCTGGAGGCTATTTGCCATGCTGCTGGTCTGCTGCAGCTTCCTTGTGACACTGTGGAGTTTAGTCTGGAGGGTCTGCTGGGCCTCCTGGCTCTCTCTGACGTGTTCCTGAAACCGCTGTCCCCGGGCCTCCTCTGTGGCCTCCATCTCTGCCAACTTCTGCCGCAGCCTCAGGATCTGTAGGATGGACATTGGGGGCTCCTGTCAGCTGGGCCTGGATGACCAGGCTGAGAGGGAGCCCTGACTGCTGCCTCAGAACCACCTGCCCTTTTAGGACTTGTCCCTAGGTCTCTTTGCCTCAAGTACTAGGTAGGTCACAGGCAGAGGGACTCTGGGTCTGCCCCCCAGTTGTGTGTCAGGCAGCAGAGGTACAGGGCCACATCTCAGCTCCCTCATTGGGTAGCTGGCCACAATATAATGACCCCATCCATAGAGGTGTGGGGGTGTGAGGTCAGGTGGTATCCCATAGGCTGTGAGAGGTGAGCCCCACTGCATGAGTGCCACTATATGCACGACTTTGGGTCTGAACCGAGCCTCGGCCCCTTTGGACTATGGGGAGTCTAAGGCCCCTGGCCACATGTGGCATAGACCCTGAGCAAGCAGAGACCCAGGCTGTGGGGGATTGAGCAGAGTGTCTCTGGAGCAGTGTGGGGGCTGCACACAGGTGGACAAGGAGGCGACATGCAGGAGTGGGTGTGTTGAGCAGGTGGAGGGTGGGAAACACACGTGTAGGAGTGTGTGCCATGCGCACTTATGGGTGGAGTTGAGCTCAGCATCTTGAGGCTGTCTGGGGACTGGCTGCTGGGGGTCACTCCACCTCTGCCCAGGTTTAGAACTCTGCCCTTTTCTAAAACACAGAAACCCTGGAGCTTGGGGTCATGTCTTTCGCTGGACTGATTCACTGAGAGTCCTTCCCCTGGCCCTGTGGGATACGGCTGCGTTAGGAAGCAGGAAGACCCCCAGGTGCCCATGAGGAAACGGGCCTGGACCTCCCTCTGCTCCCCAAGCCCAGTGTATCTGCCTCCCCCAAGGTCCTTCCTGGCCCTTCCCAGTGGGCAGTGCCCTCCCACCTCCTTCCGGGCACCCTCCAGGGCAGCCTCCGTGGCAACCGCCCATCTCTGCAGCTCCAGGGCCTCCTGTGCACTCTGCTGCCACCGCTGTGCTTCGTGGGCACACTGGGCCTGCAGCTGGTTCAGTTCTTGGGTCTTCCTCTGGTTCTCAGTCTCCAGGGTCCTCACCTGGGAACATGTGGATGGCACCAGTGGGGTCGCTTGGCCACTATGCCAGACCAGGCCAGTCCCCCCAACCCACTGCTGCCCTCGCTCAGTGGTACTGCCACACTTAGGGAGGCCCAGGGTAAGCTCCCTCCTGGGTGGGGCCACTGACACCTGTACCTGCTCTCAACCACAACTGTCCTCCTAAACCTTCCTCAGCCACATGCCTGGTGCCTGCTCTCTGGGGTGGGACACTGAGGACCTGGGGCAAGGAGGAGGGCTCAGTTAAAAGGTCAGGTACACTGACAGGAAATCAGGCCCCCAGGGAGAACTGGGGCATCACCCACAGCAGCGAGTAAACACAGCTGCCTCCAGGGGATCCCAGCCTTGTAAGCCATTGCGTTTAGGGAGCTGTAGTGGCCAAGGCCTCCTTGCCTGCTTTCCTCTTTCTCTAGAAAATGTTTGCGTTTTTCCCTCCTTGGACTTGTCACCTGAGGCCCTAAGTCTGGGGACAGTGTGTTCTGAAGGCAGCCGAGGCTAGGTCTGGGGCTTTCACACTGCAGCCCTGGGGGTGCCCTGGGAGGGTATAGGGGAGCTGGGACCTGTCTCTGCAGCAGGCAGCATTAAAACTCCCCACCACCCTACCTGTCTGCGGCGCTCCTGGAGTTCCCGGTGGGTGTTCCCCCGAGCTCGCTCCAGCTCCCGCAGGCTGGCCCTCAGCATCCCAGCCTCTCGCTGCGCGGCCACACTGGCCTCTTCCAGAACAAGCAGCCTCTGCTCCTTTTCCTCCAGGGACCGCTTAAAACTGAGGAGGTTCCCAGGCTGGGGCCAGGGACATGGCCAGGGACCCAGCCCCTTCCTGGGGTGGCTGTCCCAGTTGCCTGGCAGGTCTCTGCCCACCTAGCATGACCCTGCCCTGCCTTTAGTCCCCACAGAGTTCCCAAGCTCAGCCTCTGCAGGGCTCTATTTGGACACACATCCACCCAAATCTGAGCACCTAAGTGGCCCTGCCGCTGTCCACCTTGTTGCCTCCTTCCCCCCAGTCACACTTTCAGATATCCAACACCTAGCCCAGCCTGGTGTCTTTTCTGCCCCATGCAGGCTGCTGTCCAGCCCAGCTGTTCTCCCCCAGTGCCCTACTCTCAGCCTAGTCCTCCTGCCCTCAAGAGGTACCATCTGGCCTGTTGACAGAAACTCCCTGCAGCAGGGACAGGTCTGTCTGTGTATCTGGCCCCCTGCAGACCAGCACTGTGCTGCCCTGGGCTGCGCAGCAGGAGGAATGCTTGGCTTGTTTGTCCCACTGCTGTCCACCCAGCCCACCTTGTCCACAGGACGCCCCCACCCTGCTCCTCAGCTCCTCTTCTCCAAGGCCCAGTGGGGTAAGTGGCAGGCCGCCAGTGCTCCTTGGGGCTGCCTTATACCTGGCCTTCTCCTGCTCCGCCCTGCGGAGGGCTGCCCGCAGCTCACTGTTGGAGTGCCACAGCACGTCCTGCTCCCGGGCCTCATCACCCAACGCCTGGCGGGCCTCCTGGGCCTCCCTGCGCAGCCCCTCATGGCTCTCCTGGGCACCCTGCAGCTCCTGGCGCAGCACGGCCAGCCCTTCCTGGGCCACATCCAGTTGTGCCCGCAGCTTCTCGGCCTGGAAAGGGGTGGGCAGCTGTAGGGGCCATCTGGGGGTGGGGGCGGGGGACACAGAGCCTGTTGCTTCTGGGACAACCACTGGGGCACGTGGCCTCTGACCTTGGTCTGGCAGGCACCAGGGTCCCATCCAGTCTCCTGTCTCCAAGCACTTTGTCCCACCCGCCCACCCCTCCTGTACTACCTCTCCCCACTGGCGCAGTGGCTGCAGGGTAGCTCGAGAGAGCTGGGGCAGAGAGTCAGCCCCAGAGCCAGGCAGACCCTGCCTTGACTCTGCCTACACTCCTTCCCTGGACCCTGGGATGCTGACCACTGGTCAGAAGGGCCTGCCTGGGACAAGGTTCTGCCCACATGTGGGCACTGTCTTCTGGCCATTCCTATCTGGCACCCACTCCTCTCCTTAGGTAACAGTGTGGGCCCAGGGCCACTGCCTGCTCTGGTGTGGACAGCATGTCAGCAGGCAACTTGGCACTGACCTCAGTACAGCTATGGGCTAGCCCACACCCTTGGACTCCCTTTGTCCATTGCTATGAGAGGGAGGGAGGGTCTCTGGGTCCCCCTGAAATCTTCCTGCAGGACTAGGGGCCATTAAGCTGGGTCGTCCAGCTGCTTGGGCAGGGGGCTGCTGCAGTCACAGGAGCCTCCTATAAGGCTCAGTCCACAGAAGTGTGGGCCTCTCAATCCTGAGGGAAGCGAGAGGCCCCTGGCAGGAAGGCTCCAGAGCCACGTGTCCCCAGACCCTGGCCTTGCAGCCCAACTGCTGGCCTCAAGCTGCTCTGTACCTGTACCCCTATGAGCTGACTCATGGAGGACAGAGGTCACGGGTTGTGACCCTTACCCCCTCAGGCTGCTCTGGGCCCAGAGTGTGACCACCCAGCCCCTGCCATGTGCCCTCCCCATCACCCAGGTTGGGATCCCCCTCTCAGTTTCCTGCCCTGGGATACCAGGCATCTCAAAGCACCCATGAGAGCCATGCAGGGGGTTGTCTGGAGCAGAGCCGCAGCCCGTGGGCCTCAGACCTGGGCTAAGGGCCATCCAGTCCTCAGTACCCAGGCTGTGGGGGCCTTGCTGGGTACAACTCTGGCCCTGGTCCCTGCCTCCCAGGCCTGTGCTCCGGCCTTGACCAGAAATCTTGGAGAAGGCTTCATTCTGGCTCTTGTGTGTCCCTAGGGAGGAGTGGGGAGCCAGAGGGGGCATGGGCCAGAGGGAAGCCGCAAAGCTCAGCGGCGCCAAGTCACCAGTTTGCCAAAAGCAAACCCCTCTCTGCTGGCTGCTTTCACGGGATGTTGTCCAGGCCCCTGGCCGGCCTGGCTCCTAAGTCTGCCCACTGTTATTGTTGTTCTGTTTTTGGGAAGGGCCTGAGCCTCCTCCCCCAACCCCCACATGTGGGAGCCACAACTGTGCTGAGCTTTTTTCGCTGAGCTCAGCAGAAATCCGCCCAGAAGGTCAAGGACCAGCGAAGCAGCCGATCAGTCATAAAAGAAACTGTTTTCATTTCCCAGGGCAGAGGAGATGAAAACAAGCAAAACAAACGGGGCAAGGGCCCCCCACCCACCTCCCTCTGCCTCATGAGAACAACCATCCCTTTTACAGGAATTTAACAGCCAAATCACTTAATGTGATTATAATAATTATTTCTTTACTAGAAATTGTATAAACAGCCTCTTTTGAAATCTCTTGCAGAGAGGCAGCTCCAGAGCTCTGCAGGGAGGAGGGCAGCACAGAGAAAGCAGAGAGGGGGCTACAGTGAGGACTGGCCCCTGGTGTGTGTGCATGTGCAAGACACACTGGAGTGTGCTTGGTGTGCATGTGTGTACATACATGTGTGTGAATGCCTGTTCACATGCATGAGTGATGTGTGTGTGTTTGGTGCACATTCTTGTGTGTACACATGTGCACTTCTTGGGACCCAGATATGTTTACATGCCTAAGCACTCTATGCACATGTAAGTGTGTGGGGTGTGCATGTGTGTGCACTCATTGTGTGTGCACTCCTTGTGCACTTATCACTTTGTGTGTAATAGTATACATAGGTGTGTGTGATGTCAAGGTGTGCGTGGTGTGTCCACATGTTCATGAACGTGTATGCAGAAGCCTTTAAAGACTGGAACTGCATGTGTTCCTGACGCCCCTGGGCAGCTGGGTGGGGGGGCTCTGCCTGCTTCCCTCTGCCAACGCTCATGGTGACTCCTCACCACTCCCACCTCTGCAGCCGCCTGTTGCCTCCCCTTCCTCTCCAGTTTCCCCTCTCCCTTCTGTACATCCCTCTACCTTTCTAGGTTCCCCTCTTCCTTCTGGGGACCCCCTCCTCCCTTTCTAGGGTCATTCGGAGAACCCAAACTTCCCACAAGGGCTGTACCTTCCTCTTCATCCCGCACAACAAAAGACCCCGACAGCCCCCGCTGCACCCCTGGCTGCCCCGCCCTGCCCCCTGCCTTCCTGCCTCCCCCCCACCCCCCAACCGCCTTCCTGCCTCCCCCACCACCTTCCTGCCCTCGCCCCCAGCTACCACACTCCTCCCCCTGCCTTCCTTCTCTGCCCCGCCCCCAGCCGCCCCACCCCGCCCTCAGTCACTATGCTCCGCCCCCTGCCACTCCTCCCTGTCCCCTTGCCACCTCTAGTCTTGAAACCTCATTCTGCTTCCCCGTGTGGTCTCTGACCGGGCCTGACTTTGAAATCTGTTGAAAGGAGACCTTTCTCTTTGGGGCCAATGTAAACAGCCCGTCATGTTAAATCATGCTCTCTTCCTCTCTCTCCTGCCCTGGGGGCCCTGGGGCCCAGGCTTCTCTTCACTCTGCCCCACTGGCCGACCTGGCCTCTGGGGTCTGGTGTGTGCTGGCAGCTCATGCCAGGGCCCGGGCAGGTCAATGCTGGCTCGCCCCGTCTGGCACACAGCCCAGGGAGTGTGCGAGGCCTCCTTGTTCCTGAGGGCCTCACTGGGGCTCCAGCTGACTCTCCACCTCCAGTCCAGAGCTGCATAGCCGCCAGCTCTCACCACTCACAGGCGTCCCCAAGTCCTGTGAATATCCTCAGAACCCCGCTGTGACTGACAGTGGAGCCCAGCCGGCCTATCCATGGCTTCTTCAGCTTCACCTAAAACTGTCCCACACCCCACATCACTGTCCTGACTCCTAGGGGCTGTGTCAACCTCTTTTAAGCCACCCCTGAAAACCCACTAAAATTCCCACTTCTACTGCTGACCTTATCCCAAATCCAGCCCCACCCACCTGGTGCCCAGACCTAGTGGGGTACCTGATCGGGCTGTAGGGGGGAGCCTGGCACAGCTCTGCTTTGTCCAAGCACTTGCTGGACAGAGGGTCTTTGGGCTGAGGGTAGAGCCCCCTGTCCCAGGTCACACCTGCCTCTCAGGAAGGCCTTGGGTGGGAGTCATACAAGGGCCACTGCCTTGCTGGGGGCACAAGTGCCTCCCTGAGTCCATTTTCTCAGCTGTGTATGGATCTAGAGGGCTGAACTGGCTGAGTGGATCTGGCCTTCTTAGAGGTGCTGCGTCAGAGGTGCAAGGAGGAGGCCAGGTGTGCTGTGCAACTCTTCCAGGACACAGCAGGCCAGCAAGAACCATGTCTGGGACCCGCCCCAACCCCACCAGAGCCTCACAGCCCACTTGGCAGCTCCCCTCCCTCTCAACCAGGACTCTGAATCAGGTCCAGCCCACTTTCTCCTCGAAGCCAAATTCAACACTTTAGAAGATCTTTCTTTTCACTAAAAGCAAGTGTCAGCGTCTTCTAGCTGGTGGCAGAGTTGACCATCTCCCAGGTCTCTGGCTGGTGTGTCAGGTGCCCTGGGCCTCTACTACTGTTTGCCTTTCCCCAGCCCAGGCACCCCCTCTCCTGCAGGGGCCTCTCCCTCCTTTGGGCACCCCACACTTTCCTCCCCTCCTGGTGCCCACACTGGCCTAGTGGGCCTGGGTGCTCCCACCCTCCCCTGCCCAGAGCCCTGCAGTCCTCACCTCTCTCTCCACATGGCTTCTCTCGGCCGCCATGTCTCGGAGATTCTGGCTCAGAGCCGTGGCCTCCCTCTGATGGGTGC
Source organism: Otolemur garnettii (assembly GCF_000181295.1). Classification (NCBI taxonomy): domain Eukaryota; kingdom Metazoa; phylum Chordata; class Mammalia; order Primates; family Galagidae; genus Otolemur; species Otolemur garnettii. The sequence continues at coordinate 4,950,776 of NW_003852528.1, read as the reverse complement.
AGATGGCAGCCTCGAACTGAGCCTGCAGGACCTTTAGCTCCTCCGTGGTGCTGCTGATGGTGGCCTAGGGGGAGCAGAGAGCCCACAGTGGCACAAGGAGGCTGGCCTGAAGCACAGTCTGCTGTGGCAGGGTTGGAGTTGGGGTGCTTATGCTGGGGACTTTGTGGGGCAGAGGCCTGAGGTGCACTCCTGTGAGGATCCTTGTCCAGCCACTAGTGCCTTTCCTCTGGGGTCCCCAAGCTACCAGGCCTGGGCAGTGGGCAGTAAGGGCCAAGCTGGGGGCTCAGGCACTGACCCCTTTCTGATGGGCAATGAGGGAATAGGAACAGTCACCTGGCAAACAATAGTAGGCCCTGAAGGAACTAAGGAAACTTCACCCCAAAATATGACTCCTTGGTATAAAGCAGTGGTTCTCAACCTGTGGGTCGCGACCCCTTTGTAACAATGAAAATGCATCCTGCATGTCAGATATTTACATTACGATTCATAACAATAGCAAAATTACAGTTATGAAGTAGCAATGAAATTAATTTTATGATTGGGGGTCATCACAATGTGAGGAACTGTATTAAAGGGTCAGGGCATTGGGAAGGTTGAGAACCACTGGATAAAGAATATTTTGAATTAAAGGCCATTCATATTCAGAAAGCATTGGACGAGGCCTTTCCCCTAAAACCTGAGTAACCTGACTGGGGAGCAAAAGGGGGTACTGACTTCCTGTTTTACATGCTAACACACCTGGCCCCAAATCATTTAAAACCTAATAGCTGTCCCTCAGGTTAATTTACAAGTCAATTTGTTTCTCCCCATCTATACCTCCCGCCCCAGCAACTATTTGCTGCACCTGTGCTCCACAGTCTCCTCCCCCCCCTTCCAAAAGGCATCTATAAATGTCTCTGACCATCACTGAGACCTGGGTGATCATTCTTGTGGTTCCCTCATGAGCACAGTGTTTGGAAATAAGCCTTGCTCTTATTAATCTAACGTAATGAGTTGATCTTTCAGCAAACCAACCAAGGGAAAAGGGCAGGAGTCACCATCCTTGAATGATGCTGGCACTCCGGCACTATCTTGACAGGAGAGTGGGGCCCTCTGCAGGCTCACTGGCCATACAAACCTTGCTTGCCTGGGAGGAGCACCCTAAGTCCTGTGGCCCCACAGTGTGGGGCACCCCTGCAGTCTGCACAGGTTGGGGGTATTTGCCTCTTCCAGAGCTCCTGCTCCCAGCCCTGTGGCCTGAGCCTAAACCCGTCAGGGCAAGGAGTCCAGAAATTGAGAGCAAGAGGCATGGCATGGCCAGGGTCGAGGGAGCTGGTCAACTGGCTCTTGATTTCCCAAACTGCCAGACAGGCAGAGGTATTGGGAATGTCCACTACTGTCCCTATAGCTTTAAACTTGTGCATGGTCACAAACATGCCTGGGAGGCAGCCACTCCCTCAGCCCGCACACAGAGAGGGACACTGCCTCCTGGGTCAGGCAGCTCTGATATCCATTTAGTTAAACCCAGATCTGCTCCCCTGTCAGCCATACCATCCAAGATGCTCTTCTCTGGAAGACTGCTGACCGCAGGGCCCCTGCAGGGTCTGCTCATCGACTGGCCAGGGTTGGCCCCTGGCAGGGCTCCGAGTGTCTCCTTTTCTGCCAGAAGATGCCACCTCCTTGCCCTGGGCTGAGGCCCTGTGGAGGCCCAACCAGCCTTCTTGCAAGGACCTTCCCAGCTCCCTCTGGCCCTAGCCTGGGGCAACAGGGCTGGCTGGACCTAGGATGGTCTTGGCTTCCCGGACCTCAGTGTCCACAGTAGGAACGGTTTGGAACTCTCCCTCTCAAGGCACCAGGCAAGTGGGCTTGGGTGATGTACCAAGCTGCTGGGCAGTGCAGGTGGGCAGCTGAGGGGCCTGGGCCCTCTGGACCTGGCTTTGTGCTCCAGTGGGGACAGGTGTCCTTGTGGCTACCCTTGTCCTGATCTCTGGGAGCCCCCAGTTAAACTCTGTGGCCGCCTGCGCTGGAGGCTCTGCTAAGGTGGAGGTCCTGCTGGGCTCTGCCTCCTGGTCCTGGGAGAGGAGCTATCATTGCGCCCCCTCTGAAACTGTCCTGCTGTTTCTCTGGACAGGCTTGGGTTGTAGCTCTGGGCTCCTAGCATGGCCCAACACTGCCCACAGTGGGTGCTTAGCAAGGCTGGGCTGCAGGATACCCTATGTGAGCCTCAGAGACAAGGCACCAGCTGGGAGTCCTGGTGGCAGTAGTGACTCTGCTAGGAGGACCCTCTGCCCACCCAGTGGGGTGGCTCTTTTTCACATCTTCTCCTGACTGGTGTTCTTAGGCTGGCATTTCTGTCCTGCTCCTCTCATTGGTTTTATTTTTTTTATTTATTTATATTTTTTGAGACAGAGCCTCAAGCTATAGCCCTGGGTAGAGTGCTGTGGTGTCACAGCTCACAGTAACCTCAAACTCCTGGGCTTAAGCAATTCTCTGGGACTAGCCTCCCGAGTAGCTGGGACTACAGGCAACCACCACAACACCTGGCTATTTTTTAGTTGTAGTTGTCATTGTTTGGCAGGCCTGGGCTGGATTCGAACCCGCCAGCTCTGGTATATGTGGCTGGTGCCTAAGCCGCTTGAGCTACAGGCGCCACCCTCTCATTGGTTTTGATTTCCATTTTCTGAGCTGAGGTGGCAAAAGAACCCTGATGAGCTCCCCATAGAGCCCAGCTGGCCAGTGGGTCTGGTTCTGAGTCCAGGGGCAGACTCAGGGCCAGCACAAAAGAAGGCTCCAGAAGCCAGTGCTGGCTCCAAGGAGATCCCTCTGCAAGCTGCAGGCGTCAGCTGCCAAGTCTCTGTGGGCTTTCCTGGTTCCCTGCCCACAGGGTGGGGCCGAGAGAGCAGCTGGACAGGGCTTGGGAGGCAGAAGGGGTACAGTCTCCATCCTGATGCTAAGTTCTGTCCCTGGGGCCCCTCAGGCTCCTCCTGGCCTGTGCCCAGGGACAGGCCATCCAGGCCTTGGGCAGGAAGAGAGGGAACAGGGGTGGGGGCTCCCAGGAATGAGCAGGAAGTTCTTGGCAAGACTTTCTTGGGGCATCAGGAGTTCCTCCGGGCTCCTTGCTCAGGTGACTGAGAATTGGTTCATGGTGTCAGGTAGGAACAGCTGAAGACACACACCCTGGTAGCCAATTTCTCATTGCAAGACCCTTCTGGCTGCACGAAACCCTGGGGATTCACCACAAACCCCAGCCCCTGGCCACCAGAGCAACTCAGCAGTCTCTCAAGGCCCCAGCCGGGCGGTCTGTTCACACCTCCCCAGCAGTCAGCAACAAAAGAAATTTTTGCAGCCCAAGCCTGCAGTGAGACAGCATTCTGGTACTGACAAACTGAGTCACTCATTCCACACCAATGGAACGTCTGACCTTGTGTCCTTAGGGCTAGGAACACACCAGGGACCAGGGCAGAAAGGGTCTTCTGGGTTAAAAATGAGCAAACAAGTACTATAGTGGGGAGCTCTTCCCTGCAGTTGGCATGGCCAGGAAGGACGACAGGCAGGGGTGGGTGTGGGTCCAGCGAGTGAGCTGTGTGTGGTCAGAGAGAGCCTTGGGCAGTGGAGGTGCAGGGTCCAGCCTCGCCCCTGGGCCCACCTGCTCCCTAGGAGGGGCCGTGTCCCCTGTGCCTCAAGGGTGTCCTCCATGCCTAATGCCCACCTGTGTCCTTTCAGGCCCAGTCCACCTCCAGCTGCAGAGGACAGCAGTCCTGAGTCCAGCTGCAAACAGCCCTTCTCAGACTTTCTGGGCCCATGGTGGCCCCTTCTGAGCTTTTGGGCCACCTCCTCCCTATGATGTGGGGCTTGGCACCACTTCGCATGTGAGCTGAGGCTTTTGTGCTCTGGGGGTCAGTAGCTACCCTGCTGGCAACAGCAGTGGGTGCTTGGCCCTGCCGGTGGTGTGTGGCACAGGCCCCAGTGTCCCCTCTGCAGAGCCCTCCAAAACATGAGCTCTGGATGAGGAGGCAGGGGACCCTGGTGACTCTAGCTGACCAGCCACAGCAGCCCTGTGCATGTGAGGACCTCCATTCACCGGCTGGGGGTGGCTCACCAGCTTGGGGGCGGGGGGCTACTTGCTAGGGGGTTTCTTGGCCCTGCTTAAGACTCTGTGGCTGTCCTTTCCAGCTGATGGTTATCCTGGGTTCAGCGCTAGCCCCTCTACTTTAGTTCTCTTTTAGAAGGGGCCTCCCTGGGGGTGGGGTGGGGTGGAGTTGGGCTCAAGAGGCTGTGCTCACCATTCCCTGCTGAGTTCTTCTGTGAACAGCTAAGTACACAGGCAGGCAAGGCTGGGCTGGTATGGCCGGGGTCATAGCTCTGGGTTCTACCCCTAACCTACTCGCTGCCAATAGGCTGTGTGCAGCTCCAGGCAGAATCAGGCCATCCCCTCATTGGTCCCTGACCAACCCTGAGTCTGAGGAACAAATGGGCCAGGTGGAGTCCTGGTGCTCAGGAATATGGGCAGGAACCAGTACAGAACTCTGGTTCACTCTAGGCTTTCCTGTCCATTGAGACAGTGTGCCCCTCAGCAGGAGACCTGGAGAGACCAGGGGAAATTGAGGTTCCAGCTGGTGGGGATGGAGGGAGAAATGCTGCTGGGACTGGTGGCAGGGGTGTGCCTGTGGGGTCTGCTGGCACCTACCAGGCTGTGCCTGTAGCCAGAGGTGTGGGGGCTCACCTCAGCTCGCTGCTGCCGGCTCTGGGCCTCCTCCCGCACCTGCTCCAGCTCCTGGAAGGTCCTGGAGAGCTCCTTGCTCAGCAGGCTGAGTTCAGCTTCTTTCAAAGACAGAGCCTGGATGTGAGAGAGCCAGGACGCTCAGGGGAGGAGGCCACAGCAGAATGTAAACTGCTAAAGCCCCTGCCCAACACAGTGGCTCCTGTTTCCACACCCCTGCCTTTGGGGAGCAGAGGTGGGGCCCTGAGTCCTGGGCTCTTCCACCTGTGTGCTCTTCCTTCTGTCCAGAAGTGTCCCTACCTCCATGTCTATGCTTAGGCAGCCCCTCACAGGGTGCCTCAACTTCCTGCCCCTGTCCAGAACCCTGCTCCTCCCAATGCAGGTTAGGAGGAACTATTTTTTTTATTTATTAGAGACAGGATCTCACTTAGTCACTCAGGCTGGAGTGTAGTGGCACAATCACAGCTCACTGCACCCTCAAACTCCTGGGCTCAAGTGAGCCTCCTGCCTCAGCCTCCCAAGTAGCTGGGACTATAGGCGCCCACCACAATGCCTGGCTAATTTTTCTGTTTTTAGTAGAGATGAGGTCTTGTTTTTGTTCAGGCTGGTCTCAAACTCCTGAGCTCAGGCGATCCACCTGCCTCAGCCTCCCAGAGTGCTGCAATTACAGGCATAAGCCACAGAGCTTGGCCAGTATCCTATGTTTTAAATAATATTTAAAAGCAATGCTCCTCATCTCTTCCCTCCCTCAAGCTTGAGCTTGTTTGCTCTGCCTGAGACACCACCAGCACTTTGTGAACCTGCCCCTCACTGGCCTTGCCTCTTCCCCTTGTGGCTTTCAATCCTAGATACAGCAAGAAAGTCTGTGTTAAAATTTTAGACAAAACTTCATCAAATATGGAAGTTTGGCAATCTCTGGGGTGAAGGCTTCACTTTGCAAATAGAACCAAGCAAATCAAACTCACACTTAGTAGGTAATAAATGGAGAATAAAGGTAAAAATGGTGCCTCTGGGCTGGCTGTTCTATTTCTTTGAGCCTTGCTTCACATAGAAGTCTCTTCTTTGCTATGGAAATAAGATCTTCTGAGGACTGGTCTGTGACTGAAGACATCACAGTTTCCTTAGAAGGCATGTGGAATTTACCTAGCAGGCCATCAGATCCCCAGTCCTACTTCTCTGCTCTGCCTACTCTCTATACAGGCCATGTGAAATGAAGGAAAGTCAGCTGGGAAGATATCCCAGGAAAGCCTACTAGCTGCCCTGGCAACAACTGCCCACAGGCCTGGCCTTCTGTGATGTCCCAGGGACATGACTTACCATGGTCATGCTAGTGTGTAGCATGTATTCATCTTCCTAGCCTGATCTCCTTTTTGACTGAGCTCCCCACTCTCTGTGCTGTGTGACCATTGTGAAGTTGTAATAGTAGTCACATAGAACAGGCAATTTAGCCAAGTGGTTGGACTTGGAGGGAAATGAGGGTCTGCATGGGCCTGTGAATGACCACGCCATGTCCCCAGATGTGCTGCTTCCCCCAAGCCTCTTTTCTCATCTACCCAGTGAGGATAATGACATTACATCCCAAGAGTCTTTGACCCACCCCTTACCTCCTTTGCCTGGGTCTACTCAACCTCCACCTCTCCCCATCCTCCTTGGCCTCAGTCTCTTGTGTCCAATCCCAGTTATATCACCCCTGCTCAAGAACCCTGTGGCTGCCTATCACCTGAACCTGGCATTTGAGACATACTGGAAAAGCCTGGACACCAAGGTTAGCTTTTATAGGACCAGTGTCTGAGTCTCAATAGCTGGTAGGATACAAGGATGATTAGGAGAGTGATTGATAGTTGTATGCTTGAATTGGTAGTCAGGTGAGTTGGACACATTGGATGTGTGGATGACTGGACTACTGGCTGGTTGATCAAGTGGATGGATGTATTGTTAGATACATGGGTGGATAGTTGGATATGTGGATGGACAGCTGAGTGTGTGGACAAATGGAAGGGTACATAGGTGGATGGATGGTCAGATGAGTGAGGAATAGTCATGTGGACGGACGGTTGAATGCATGAATAGTTGGATGGATGTTCAAGTGAACTGATGGATGAAAAGACTGATGGTTAGCTGTGTGCATGGACAATTGTGTATGTGTGTGTGTGTGTTTGTATGGCCACATATGTGGGTGGATAGCTGGATGTGTGGAAAGCAGAATGGCTACTCCAGCAAGTGATGGATAATAAACAAGTGAATGGAAGGACAGGGAAACACACAGATGGATGGCTGGATGGAGATATGGGTGGATGGCTGGATGGAGATATGGGTGGATGGCTGGATGGATGGCTGAATAGATGGATAGATAGATGGATGTGTGGGTATATGGATAAATGGTTGGGTGGGTGAGTGGATGGATGGATGGAGAGGTGGGTGGATGGGTAGTGGATGGATGGGTGGAGGGATGGATGGAGGGATAGATGGACGAGTGGATGTGTGGATGGGTAGATAGATGGGTGGGTGGATGGTTGGATAAGCAGGTAGGTGGAGGGATGGATGGATGGGTAGGTGGATAAATGGATAGATGAATGGGTAGGTAGGTAGGTGGGTGGATGGATGGATTTATGGATAAATGGATGGATGGATGGTTAGATAGATGGACAGATGGATGTGTGGGTGGGTGGATGGATGGATTGATGGATAAATGGGTGGGTGGATGGGTAGGTAGATGGACAGATGGATAGATGCATGGGTGGGCAGGTGGATGGATGGATGCGTGGGTAGGTGGGTAGATGATGGATGGATGGTTGAGTTGTTGCATAGATAGGCAGATAGGTGGAGGAATGGATGCATGCGTAGATTGGTCAGTGAGTGGATGGATGGATAGATTGATGGATAAATGGATGGACAGATGAGTAAGTGGGTAGATGAATGGATGGATGGATGGGGGTGTATGGATGGATGGACAGATGAGTGAGTGGATAAATGGATGGATGAAAGGGGTAAGTAGGTGGGTGGATGGCTGGCTGGATGGGTGGTTGGATGGCTGGGTGGGTAGGTACTTAGGTGGGTGGATGGATGGATGAATGGATAGGGGGTGTATGGATGGATGGACAGATGAGTGGGTGGATAAATGGATGGATGAAAGGGGTAGGTAGGTAAGTGGGTAGATGGATAGGTGGTTGGGTGGCTATGTAGGTAGTTAGGTGGGTGAATGGATGGGTAGTTGGGTGGGAGGATAGGTAGTTAGGTGGGTGGATGGATGGGTGGTTGGGTCTGTGGGTGGCTGGGTAGGTAGGTGGGTGGATGGATGGATGGATGGGTGGTTGGGTGATTGGGTGGCTGGGTAGTTAGGTGGGTGGATGGATGGATGGATGGGTGGTTGGGTGTCTGGGTAGGTAGTTAGATGGGTGGATGGATGGATGGGTGGTTGGGTGTCTGGGTAGGTAGTTAGATGGGTGGATGGATGGATGGGTGGTTGGGTGTCTGGATAGGTAGTTAGATGGGTGGATGAATGGATGGATGGATGGATGGGTGGTTGAGTGGTTGGGTGGCTGGGTAGGTAGGTGGGTGGATGGATGGATGGATGGATGGGTGGTTGGGTGATTGGGTGGCTGGGTAGTTAGATGGGTGGATGGATGGATGGATGGGTGGTTGGGTGTCTGGGTAGGTAGTTAGATGGGTGGATGAATGGATGGATGGATGGGTGGTTGGGTGGTTGGGTGTCTGGGTAGGTAGTTAGGTGGGTGGATGGGTGGTTGGGTGGTTGGGTGTCTGGGTAGGTAGTTAGATGGATGGATGGATGGATGGGTGGTTGGGTGGTTGGGTGTCTGGGTTGGTAGTTAGATGGGTGGATGGATGG
>NW_003852528.1:4909983-4941565 GCF_000181295.1 Otolemur garnettii | reverse complement strand
TGGGTGGATGGGTGGTTGGGTAGTTGGGTGTCTGGGTAGGTAGTTAGATGGATGGATGGATGGATGGGTGGGTGGTTGGGTGGTTGGGTGGCTGGGTAGGTAGGTGGGTGTCCTTCCATGAGGGTTACTGTGTAAGACCAAAGCTGCAGCAGTACTGATCGAGGAAGGCTGTGCTTGCCATGCTTCCCTGTGCTGGTCCAGAGAGCACAGGTGTAGTGGGTGTGAGCCTGCATCCCAGCCCCACCAGCACCTGTTGCATCTTATGCTCCCGTTGGAGGCTCTTGTCCTGCTCCTGCCTCATTTTCTGAATTTCCCCTTTCAGAGCATCCCTCTCAGATGTACTTCTTGCCACCAGCTCCTTCTCCTGCTCCAGCCGGTATGCAGCCACTTCTTTCTCTTCTGCCAGGGTCAGACTCAGGGTTTCCTGGACATAGGGAAAGGGGCAGGCTTGAGGTCAAGGCATGTGAGACCAGTGGCTCCTGCGGCCCCGAGGGAAAACTGGCCCAGGCGTCCTGGGGGCTGTCTGGTCCACTGTACCTCTTTGTCTTCCCCACAGAGACGTGGGAGCAGGGAAAGTCTCTCTGGGCCTCAACAGCCACCAACCCACATGTATCTGTCTGTGAGTTGTTCCTGGCTCCACAGTGCTACTGATGTGCAGAGACCCATGGGAGGGCTCCAGAGGGTGCAAGGCCCCTTCCAGCCCTAGTCTCAGACTGTAGCCAGGTCAGCCAACACTGGTCTGGCCTTTTCAACACCCCCTTGAACTGTGAAGGGTAAGCATGTCATTGCCTGGCCTCCCGTGGCACAGGCCGCTCAATGCTCTACCTTTGAGCATTGTCTCCTAAAGCCCCTCCTGCCAAGGCTCTGCCATTCTTTGGGACCTGGTAGACTCCCAGCAAGCAGCCACAGGCTTCTGGGAAGCAGACCTTCTCCCTCTGGAGCTGTGCCATGTCCTCATGGTGGGCCAGAGCCTGGCTCTCAAGGGCCATCTGCGCATCCTGCTTCTGTTGTGCCACCTGCTGTAGAAGCCGCCCTACATCTTGCTGCAGCTGCTCCTCCTGGACCTCCCGGTTGCTTCTCAGCTGCTCCATTTCCTCTGTAGGGTGAAATGTGTGTTGGGGCCTAGTTTGTGCACACAGACCTCCTACATCCTTTGTAGCTCCCCATGCAGTGACAGAGGGCAGGCTCAGGGACTGGGTGAGCTGAGCAGGGGTCAGGCACAGGGAATGGGGCAGAGCCTCAGGCCAGCACCAGAAGCAGCCTGGTTAGGGCACCTGCTTACTCCTCATAGACTGGGTGGCTGACTCTTTCAGTTACGCAAGCTCCAGGACCATATGTGTGCCCTTGCAGGGTGAGGGGTGGGAGCAGCATGTATGGGGCCTGAGCTCCATTCCAAGGCCCCTGCATAGCTGACTGTGGGGTTGGGGAGCAGAGGAACCCGCTTGTGGGAGCACCTTGCAAGGCCTGCTGAGCCAGCTGGGCTCTCTGGGCTTCTCCCACCAGCTGTTCCTGCCGAGCTTGCAGCTGCATTGCCATCTGTTTGGCCTCAAAGAGGCTGCTCTCCAGGGAGTCCCTCTCCACCCTGCAGAGAGCACCAAACAACAGGTGAGTTGTTGGCCCTGCTGTGAGGAACAGCACAGAGCCTGGGCCAGGTCAGTGAATAGCACGTCAGCAGGGCATCTCATTCAGCTGAATCTCTAAGAATGAATTAAATTCTACATAAAAGTGTATTTCAGATGGAATAAAAAGGTGCATTAAGAAAGCAAGTAACAGCTCGGCACCTGTGGCTCAAGTGGCTAAGGCGCCAGCCACATACACTTAAGGTGGCAGGTTCGAATCCAGCCTGGGCCACCAAACAACAATGATGGCTGCAACCAAAAACAGCCGGGTGTTGTGGCGGGCGTCTGTGGTCCCAGTTACTTGGGAGGCTGAGGCAGGAGACTCGCTTGAGCCCAGGAGTTGGAGGTTGCTGTGAGCTGTGATGTCACAGCACTCTACCCAGGGGGACAGCTTGAAGCTCTGTCTCAAAAAAAAAAAATAAAAAAAATTAAAAAAAAAAATAAATAAATAAAAGAAAGCAAGTAACAAAACAATGCAGAACTAGAAAGACAATAGAAAAAACATAAAAGAATATTTTTAAGATTTGTAAACCAGACACAAAAGCCTAAAGACAAAAATAAAGAGACTAACAGATCTGAATACACTTGAACAGAGGCCTGGTAGACCATAGGGTGCTCCAGCCAGGGGCGAGGCTGCTTGGGGTTGGGGTGGGCAGGAACCCCCACCGTCTGGCTGCCTGATGAGTAGGCCACACTGTACCTTGAGAGAAGGGTCCATGTGCTGCCACATTGCTAGGGCCCAGGAGTGGGAGCTTGAGGACCTGGAAAGCTGTGTCCCCTTTGTGAGCAGAGCTGTGGGAGCCTCAGGAGATGCGTAGAGCCAGTGGGGCCTCACACACTCCCAAAATCTCTTTACATGGCAGTGACTACACCCTCCCACCCACGCAGCCAGGCAGACAGACACCCAGAGTGTGTGCCAGGCAGATGTGGCTCCAGGACAAGTTTCCCAGCAGTCTTGTCACCCAGAAGCCTGGCTGGCTGTCTTGGTCAGCCAGCTGTGACTCTGGAGGCTGCAGGGCTCCTGTGTGCAGGGCCCTGGGTCCATGGTCAGGGCTGAGCCCAGGGAGCTTCAGAGACAGGGTCTAGGCTGCTGAGGGCTCTGGCCAGGCCTGTGTTCTGGGCAGCAGATGCTGCAAGAGGAAAGAGGCTGCCAAACTGTGGCCCTCTGAGCACCTGGGACCCAGGAGAGAGCGTGGGCGGGGTCCAACCCAGAGAAGCCAGCATTTGGTCTCTGTTCTAACTTTTGTGCAAACTTGTATTTGGAAGAGAGGTTTGCCTGCAAAGAAGTTCAAGCAATCTGGGACTCAGATTTCTCACACCCCTGGATTCTGTAATTCCAGAAGGAAATGTGTTCTACAAAAATACTTAGATGTTCCTGAGCAGGGCTGCTGAGGTGCAGAAAACCTCTAGCCTTGGGATTTCCACAGAAGCCACAGCAACAGTTCAGTTCACCAGGCAACAGCCCACAGGCACCCATTGTCCTGGCCTGTGAGCACCACTTTCAACCCTCAGAAGTTGCCCCTTATGGTCCTGGGCTCACTCTGCTCCCCTCTATGACCTTGCCCTGGCTTCAGAGATGGGCATGCAACCCAACGCTCTGCAGCTTCTGGCTCCCAGAACCTGTTCAGGGATGTCAAGCAGCTCAAGTTGAACAATGGCAGAAGCTCTGGGGCCTTGTGGGGAAAACGATGCATGATGCCTATTGGCAGAGGCTGCCAAGTGGCCACTGCCATCTTGCCACTTCTCCGGGCAAGCCTGCCTGGGAATGAAATCCCCTCAGGGTCAGGCAGCACTGAGGAAGGGGGAGGCCGGGTCTGGAGGGCTCCATGGGTGTGCTGCATCCAGCACACCTGAAGCTGGCTCACCCTGAGGGCCTCAGATCTCTGAGAAAGACCTTCCACATCTGCCTCCCACTGGCTGTGGTTGGCCTCCAACCTCCAGGAGGTCGACCCAGGGCTTCCCTGGATTAGTCTCCTCTAGATGCTCCACCCCACCCATGGCCATTGTCACATGTGCTGACACAATGCCCTGTCCCACATCGCTGTACGAGTGTCACCCTCACCACACTGTGGGCTCTCCAAGGGTGAGGCCATGTGGATATATCCCAGTTAGCAGGCCTTGGGGTACCTCAGATTAGCTGCCTCCTTGGCCACGAGCTGGCTCTGCCTCTCCAGGGCCTCCTGCGTGGCCAGCAGCTGGGCCCGCTCCTCAGATAGAGCACCCTTTTCCTGCAGCACTCTCTGTAGAGTGTCCAACTGGGCGTCCTGGTTCTGCAAGCTCTGTGCCAGCTGTTCCTCCAGGGCCTGCTTCCCGCATGTGACCTGAGGGAAGTGGGAGGGGAAGTCCAGCGGAGAGAGACTGAGCAGGAGGGTGTGGAGGGGCCAGCTGAGGGACAAGAAGGGCTTCAGAAGAAGGGATTTCATGCAGAATGGCATTGGGTGGACACAAGGCACATCGGATGTCAGAAGTACATGTGTGTTTTTCCAAAAGAGAGGGCGTCCACTCCTGTACCCATGGTGGAGATGTTGCTGAACTGGGCATTGCCAGGTAGGAGCCAACTGCCAATCTAAATGGTACTATCTGCTGGACCAGTGTCCAGGGGACAGGAAACATTGCACAGAAATGACAATGGAAGATGACATATGATGGATTGCTGCAGACTGACTCTTCCATTAAGGACATCCCAAAAATGTCACAGGAATATGTTGGAGGCCTCAGAGAGCTGCAGAAGGAACTGGGACTGAAGGAGCCAAGGTCCTTGAGAGAGGGGACAGAGGAGGGAGCCCAGCTGCCGGTGTCTCTTCTTTCCTCCATGCATCTGCTGATTTAAGGGTTTGGAGGAGAAGCTGAGACGCTAAGGGGAGCTTCTGAAGTGCTGTGGCCTTTAGGAGTATAAAAATGGGAGTTCAGAGCCACCAAAGCAGAGAGGCTCTGATCAACATCCCAAGCTTTGAGTTTTATTCAGAGAAAGGCTTGGCCCCCGCTAGGAGTGATGAGTCAGAAATAGATAACCTCTCATAAAAACCGAAGCTCCAGTACAGACGATCCCAGTCACTGGATTATAGGGATCATTCCTACCTTCACTGCCTCCCAGAGGCAAAAGTAAATCCTGTCTAGAAGAAGAAGAGCATCAGAACGACTCTCAAATTATTTCTATAACTTTCCATATGTGATGCTTGGCATTTATACTGCATGACTGGGGCTATCAAGGGATGAACCTACCTGACTAGAAACTCAGATATAAACATAGAAAATAGACATAGAAAAAAAAAAAAAAAGAAAATAGACATAGACCTCTCACTGTCAGATATTGGAGTTATCAGATACAGATTTTAAAATAGCTGATTAGTATGTTCAAGAAGATGGATGGCAAGAAGTAGAATTTAACAATAGAACTGGATACTGAATATAAATAATACAACAACCAAAATTAATAAATTAATAGACGGGCTCAGTAGCAGGGCAGATAGGATAAAAGAGAAGACTGCTGATCAGGCAGGCTCACAGAAGGATGTTCATACTGAATTATGAAGGGGAAAGTTAGGAAAGTGCATTAAAGAACATTGTAGACACACAGGACAAGGTAAAATTTGCATCATGTGTGTACGTAGAGCCTCAGAAAGAGGGAACAGATATGTGCCAAGAATCTTCCAAACCCAAAGAAATACCTAGTTACAGATTTTAATTATCCCAGAGTATAGTTAAAAAAGAAAATGTCATTTACATGCATCTTAGTAAAGTTTCTGGAAACCAAAGCTAAAGAAAAATATTTCTAAAGATCAGGGAAAAAATCATTACCTTTAAATCAGTAACAATAACACTGACATTCAACTTCTGAACAGCAACACTGGAAGTCATAAGGTAAGGGACTGACTTCGTCAAATTCTTGAAAGAAAATAATAACCATCCTACTTTTCTGTACCCCATGAAAATATTCTTCAAAAGTGAATACCAGGACTTTCTGCTTCGCATAAGAGCACAGGTGACAGTTGAAGACCAACCCTCCTATCCAGAGCAACTAGGAAGCCACACCACAGGCCACCCGTAATCTGCTTCACAGCATCAGGAAGATGTCAAGGCAGTGGGTCCCGGGAGCTGGATTATTGAGAGGAATGGATCAAAGTGAGCCTGAAATCCTGCCACAGATTTCCCCCTTAAAGTATGTGCCAGACCCTAAGTGGCACAGGGCCTGAGTTCCAGGAGCCAGGATGACACTTTTGCTAAAAGGCTGGGAACCTGGTCTAAGGTCTCAGTGGAAATATGGGGCTTAGGAAACACAACTTGGAGTTCAGGGGCTGAGCTACCATAGGGGAGGAAATGCCCAGAGGTAAGCCTGAGATTCTATTGTATCTTGCGTTTTTTTTTTTTTAATGGTATTGCTTTTTAACATATATATTTGTAATTCATGAATAGTATAGGGTTGAGGGATTAAGAATATGAGCAAAAATTGGCAGCTAAGGCTCGGCATCCATAGTTCAGTGGTTAGGGCACCGGCCACATACATGGGGGCTGGTGGGTTCGAACCTGGCCTGGGCCTGCTAAATAACAATAACAACTATAACAAAAAATGTGTTTAGGCGGGTTCCTGTAGTCCCACCTACTTGGGAAGCTGAGGCAGGAGAATCACTTAAGCCCAAGAGTTTGAGGTGGCTGTGAGCTGTGACACCATAGCACTCTACCGAGGCTGACAAAGTGAGACTCTGTCTCAAAAAAAAAGTTGGCAAAAGACTTGAACAGACCCTTGACATAAGGCACACATATATCCAGTGACACATAAAAATGTGCTCACCACATTGAGGAAGGAACTGTAGAAATGCAAATAAAATCTCAGTAACATACAGCTTAACACATATAGAAAAGGCAAGAAATAAAAACAGATAATACCAACTGTTGAGAAGGCTGAGGAGCAACTAGAACCCTCCTACACTGTTGGCAGCAGGAAAAAACCAATTCAACCACTCTGGAAACTGCTATGCAGTTTTTTTGTTTGTTTGTTTGTAGTTTTGGCCGAGGCTGGGTTTGAACCCACCACCTCCAGGATATGGGGCCGGCACCCTACTCCTTTGAGCCACAGGCGCCGCCCTGCTATGCAGTTTTTTTTTATAAAGATCAACATACACTTACCTACACTATTTTTTCCCACATGTTTGCTCAGGGGCCTGCAGCAGGCCTGAGTCCACAATCTTGTTCTAATGTATTTACTCAAGAAGAGTGAGTGCATATGAATATAACTTATACAGAAAGGTTCATGTCTGGCTTATGCATCACAGTCCTAAACCCAAAACAGCCAGATGTCCAACAAGTGAATGAGTAAACAAATGTGCTTTATTCACATGGAATATGACTATTGGTATGCTTAACCACGTGGCTGAATCTCACAGTCAAGAGAGAGAGAAGTTGGATGCCAAAGAGTCCGTACAGCATGACTCCATTTACAAGAAACTTCAAAACAGGTGTAAACAGTCCTTGGTGCTACACACTGAGGCAGAGGCTGCTTGGGCTGGAGGCAGGGAGTTCAGGCAGTGCCTGGATGGGCACAAGGGGACACGCTAGGCCAGGGGTCCTCAAATTTTTTAACAAGGGGGCCAGTTTACTGTCCCTTAGACCATTGGAGGGCCGGACTATGGGCCCTGGGACAAGTCGGCTGCTAAGCAGGACAGGCAGCGGTGGCAAAAATACCCCTCGGGCCGGATAAATGTCCTTGGCGGGCCGCATGTGGCCCGCGGGCTGTAGTTTGAGGACACTGGCTCTAGGCTGAAGGAGGTGTTCCAAGTCTTGATCTTGGTGTGGCTGGCTGACTGAAAGTAGATTACAGTGCAATAAAAAGGGGAAAAGATGCCAAAAAAAAAAAAAAAGAGACAGGACAGAGTCTCAAAAGCGGCTGTGCTGTCCCCAGCGTGAAATGGGCATGAATCTGAATGGCACTAGGGGCTTGTGACTCAGCAGGCCTCACATACACAGATAAGGCCAGACTGGAAAAGACCCAAACGACTTCGACTTCGGTTTCATTCTCCACTGAGACAAACCTCAACAATAGGTAGCCAGATTGGGAATGAATGCGTGAGCACAGGAATGTGGCTGAGCAGCAAGTGCAATCCCAGCCCTCTGGGAGGCCGAGGCAGGAAGATTCCTTAGCTCAGGAGTCCAAGAAAGCCTGAGCAAGAGCGAGACCCCATCTCTGCTGAAAATAGAAAAGCTAGCCAGGTGTAGTGTTAGATGCCTGTAGTCCCAGCTACTTGGGAGGCTGAGACAGAAGGACTGCTTGAGCTATGATGCCAGGGCACTCTAGCCTGGGGTAACACAGCAAGACCCTGTCTCAAGAAAAAAAAAATGAGGGGTGAATGCATGGTTGGAGAGCTCAGCTTTGTGGATGTGGGACAAGGAGAGACAAGAAGGAAAGGGTGGACCCTGGCCTTAAGTGGGCAGGACAGGACTGATGTGAATCTTTTCTCTTCATACCTCTCCTCTGCCCTGCCCAGGACAGACTAGTCAGCAGGGCAGTCAGAAAGTGTTAGAGATGTCATTGAGCCCACAGGACTCTGAGCAGTGGCAGGACCTGGGACAGCCTCTGCCCTGCTTGGCTATAGTCCTGCTGTGTGGAACATGGTCTCACCTGGTCCACTTGCTCCTGGAGCTGGGCCTTCTCACGGCTGAGCAGGGCCACCTGCCCCTCTAGCTGCTCCAGCTGCTGCTCCATGTGCCTGCGGGCCTGCTGCAGGTCCCTGAGCTCAGCCCGCTCCTGCGCCAGCTGCTGCTCAGCCTGTGCCAGCTGCTCCTGGGCACTGGCCCTCTCCTGCTCTAGCACCTTCAGCTGCTCCTGCAGACGGTCCCGCTGCTGCTCCACCTGCCGGGGGGTGGGGGGCACCCTTAGCTCCATGGGCTGGGCAGCCCTGCCCAGACCTACCCTCCCTCAGGCCCCCTCATTCCCCCTCTAAAACCTGCTCCTGGGGAGTAGCTTCAGTCCAGGAACGGGAAAGTCTGGGAGGATGGGTGCCTGGAGGCCTGGGCCAGGAGAAGCAGCACTGGGATGGGGGTCTCTCACAGCTCCCCTGGGGGAAACTGAGGCCCAGGGTAGAGCTGCCCACCTGGCCGTCACCTCACCTGGAGGACCAGCTGGTTCAAGGTGGCTTTGTCTTGAGCAAACCCTTCCATCAGGGTGGCCATCTGGGCCAGGGAGTCCCTTTGCTCCACGCCCTCTGACTTTAGCCGCCTCACAAGCAGTTCTAGGTCAGTGTTGCTGGACTCGGCCTGGGGTAAGGTGGACACCAGGGAGGGACCTTCAGGCCCCTGGCAGAGCTGCTGGTGCCAGGGAAGGCATGAGCCATGTTGTGGAGGCCAGGGCTGGGACAGTGAGGTGGCCTCTGAGTACTGGGGCTCCAGCCAGGAGAGGGGGTGGGCGGCCCTGGCAGAGACCCTGAGAAGCAGACATGGCCATAGGTTTAAGAGCAACGAGTGGTCAGGGGTGAGGCTGGAGCCCACTGGCTGGGGATAGGAGACTGTCAATGACTTTGGGAGCTCTGGCGACAGTGGAAGGCTCAGGCGTATATGAGAGAGGGGAGTGGGAGGTCAGCGCATCCAGGGCAGGTTGGGGCGGTCAGGGAAAAGGGCACAGGGCGTACCCGGGCCAAGGCCCCACGCAGGCCCTCCCTCTCGCTCTCCACGATGTCCCTCTGCATCTGGGCTGTGCTCAGTGCCTCCTGGGCCCACGCCAGCTCCCTTCTGAGTGCCGAGACCTTCTCCTCCAGCTGCTGCAGACGCTCCTGACTGAGGCCCAAGACCAGAAGGCAAAGGGCATGAGGTTGCCTCAGCATTAGCTGCGGCTGCCCCACGGGCAGGGCAGGTGGCCAGAAGAAATGTGGAGTCCCTTGTGGGGCTGGCAGTTGTGAGGGCATGGCCGGTTGAGGGTGGGGTGATGTCCTCAGGCCACATGTGCTAGGGTGCTCATTCCTGCAGGGCCCACAGGGTGGCCAACTGATATCAGGGCAGGGCACCAAGCAGGAGCAGGAATCTGGGTCTGGGAGGTCAGTACAGCCTGGGAAGGGCCTGGAGAGCCCTTGGCCCCCTGCCTCATAAGGGACAGCCTGACTCTCTGAGATGAAGCTGGTGAGGAAACCCCATTCCATGGGTGAATGCTGAGGCCTGTGGGGTGGTGAAAGCCCACAGGCAGGCAGCCCACTGGTGGCAGAGCTGCGCTCTGTCAGCCGATCTGCTTGGCAGCAGGAGGCTTGTCTGCAGCTCAGCTTCTCTGCACCCCCAGCCTCCCTATTGCAGTCTCCAGAGGCGCCCTTTCCCTGGGAGCCAGGGAAGAGGGTGTGGAAGAAGCACAGGGTGGCCACACACATTCAGGGTGCAGAGGGAGCCCAGGGGCACACAGGATCCCGCTCAAGCAATCCCTGCAGAACTCTGCTGGGAGGAGGGGACAGACCCTGACTGTAGCTCTCCCGAGCTCCAGCCCCGACCCTCAGGGCTCCACACACCCTATGCCAAGTTGTGCTCAGTGACTGGCCCATTCCTGGGGCCTTCTCACTAGCCACCCATGGCAGATTCTGAATGGGAGGGCTCCCCACCACCTTGGCCCCCATGCCCAAGGCCCCCGGAGTTAGCCCCTGCCCCGAGACATCGCCTACCCGCCTCTCCCCAGCAGCCTCCTGATGCCATTTCCACTGTGCTCTCTCACCTATGGCAGCTCCTGTGGCCCTGCCACTTTCTGTCCCCAGAGGACAGCCCCTTCTGTGTTATGGGCTCTGCTGCTCACCCTGGGACCCCAGCTCACCCTGGTCTGAGGTGGCTGGTTTATGCTGGGAAGGCCCTTCCTGCCCCCTCCAGGCTTCCGGCCTCCCACGCTCCCTGCACTTGACTTGGATCCCCATACCCCTGCGCAAGGCTGATCCATCCACCCTCATCTCTGTGCCCACCTCCCTGTGCCTCTCAGGGTGGGACTGGGGGTCAGCACCCAGCACTCCTGGGTGGTTTAGAGGTGTGGCTTCAAAGGGATGTCACAGTCTGTTTTTGTCATGGAGAGGAATGAGTGCTCAGAGGTGGGGGTTGTCTCTGCTCCCCATGGGGTGAGGCACCCCTCTCCCTCTCTCTGTCTCCTGCAGGAAGCCCTCCTGACCTGGTGGCTCACTCCACCTTGTGCTCAGCCTGTTCTCTCATCCTGTCCAGATCTGGGAAGCCTTGCAGAGCCTCTTGCTCTGAACTCAGGCTCCTCACCCCAACAACCCCAGGGCAATGAGACCTGGACAGAGGTATCCAGAGAGCATCTGGGCTGAATGCACCTGGAGCCACCAGATCCACTGGACAGGGAGGACACAGGTGCCACCCAAGAGATGGGGGAGGGGAGTTGGGTTTTTCTGGGCCATTGTTGAAGGATGGGTGAGATCCAGGGAGGAGGAGGGATGAATCCCCCAGAGGGATAGGTGGAAGCCAGGCAGGAGGTGGGAGGCAGAGTACGGCCTGAGGGGTGATTAGGGGCTACATGGGCTGTGGGGGCCCTGGATGGAGGCAGAGGGCAGTGGGTGTCCTCAGTCTCAGCTGTGGGAAGGGAAGTCCAGGATCAGTGCAGCCCAGGGGGACCCAGATGAGGCAGTGGGGTACCCTCAGTGCATCCGGGGTGAAGGAGGCCTGGACACGGGCAGGCTTCATTGGTAGATGGCCCTTTCTCTCTTCTGGCAGAGGGCCTCATCACTAGAGGGTGCCTGGGATAGGCTGTTCTAGCCCAGTCATCCCCTAGCCCTTCCCAGACCTCTCACCTTCCTGGGAGCATGGGGGACGCCTGGCGGTGCTGCACCTCTAGCCTGTGGGCCTCTCGCTCCCAGGTCCACTCCTGCAGGAGCTGCTGTGAGGCTCGCAGCCCCCACTGGCTCTCTGACAGCTGCTTGCGGAGCCTGGCCGACACGGCCCGGGATGACTCCAGCTTCAGGTGCAGCTCCTGCCCAGTGGTGCCACGGTGTGAGCCCCTCTGGCCTGGGCACCCTGTGCCCACAGAGGACGGCCAGGGCTCCCAACTCCCCAGGCTGTGGGGTGCAGGGGCAAGCCTTGTAAGGGCACCTAGCTGGGAGAGTGTCCTGCCTCTGGTGGCCCCTGGGCTGCAGCTGCCCACCTGCTCCCGCTGCTGCCGCCTCTTGATGGCTGCCTGCACAGACTGCAGTGTGGGGTCCAGGGTAGCTCGGGGGTGGGCCCGTGGTGGAGACACCTCCTTGGCAGGGGACATGGTGCGTGGGGGGCTTCTCCATGGGTTCTGTGGCTCTTCCCCTTCAGTGCTGCTGCTCCGGGCCAGCTCCAGGTCTGCCTGGGCTTCCTTCCAGGCAGAGAGGAAGGTGGGCAGGGGGAGAGCATAAGGCCATGACTCAGGGGACTGCCCCACCATCTCCACTGTCCCAAGGTCCCTGTGAGTCAGTTCTTCCTTTCTCAGGAAGGACGGCAGACAGGCCCGCACCTTGGTGATGCTCGCCAAAATGCATCGCAGAGACCGGACTTCGTTCCTCAAGCTGTCCTCTGCTGCCTGGCCTCCACTGCGCTGGGATTCCTGCAGCCAGTGGGGTGGGGACTCCTCAGCAAGGCAGACAGATACCCTCAGCTCAGCCACCCTGTTTCCCAGCCACACGAACCAGCCTCTGAACATCTGTATTGAGGGAAGCGATGGTCTTCTCCTTCTGCCTACTCTGCTCCATGAGCTTCTCCACCAGCAGTGTTTGCTCCGAGAGTCTGGGGAGAGGTCGGTGGGGCATGTGGGGTAGGGCAGAGAGCAGAGTCTAGAACTTGGGGCACAGGCCCTGAAGGTACCCTGGCATCTTCTAGACTTCTGCTGGCATCAACCTCTTTGCTGGTGCTGGGGCTACCCTCTGAGTGAGCTTTGGTGCTGGGTTGGATCACATGTCTGTCCTGCTATAGAACCTTCAATGGCTCCCACTGTCTCAGGAATAAACTGCAGCCCCCGAGTTCAGCATTCAAGGCCCACATCCTGGCCCAACTCTCCAGCCTCACACCCAGTAGCTACCTGAGGCTCTCTGTGCCCTGCCTTGTAGCACAACAGATGGTGTGCTCACCTCTGGGCCAGGCCTTTGCCCTCTGCCTGCATCTCTATCACCATCAGTCTAACAATGAATAAGTGGCTCTCCCATGGCACCTGGGTCTCCCTTCCTTCCTGTGGCTCCAGATCACTTGGCCCAGGCCTTGCAGTGCTGCCCTGCAGGCCGCAGAAGGCTGGCTGGCACACCCTGGGCTCCTCTGTGGCTGGGTTGGGTAATGTTTGACTCACTTGGTCCCCAAGAGTAGAGGATGGTGTTGTGCCTGTCAGCCAGCAGGGTGTTTGTCGCCAAACCAGCCCTAGACCCCAAGCTTTGTGGATGCAGCCCATGGCCAGCAGGTTGGACCCTCACTGGGGGGCTGCCCCCCGGGTTTCTGCTGAAGCTACCCTTAAGAGACAGATATAGGTTGCATGTCCAGAACATTCTGTGCTGAGAGGCTCACAGATCTGAAGTAGGAGGGTGCTTGGCCCCTCTGCCTGCCTCAGATTCTTAAATGCTTTACCTAAGACAAGTCCCCATCCCTGGAAGAATGTTTCTGCTTGTGGACCTGAAAATTCCACTCCTGGAAACCAACCACAAGGTTCCTTGAAATCCTGGAAGTTAGGGAGATGCTAACTTCTCCCTCCAGGGGAATTGGTTCAAGTGAAAGTCTCCAGTGTCAGAATGTCAGGTGGACATCAGAGACCCAACTGCGTGTGATGCTAGGGTGCCCCTGCCCCTCTGGCCTTCCCTGTTGAGCTGCTGCTGGGCACGCACCTGGCCTGGAGCGCCACCTTCTCTGCATCCCAGCGGCTCTGCAGCTGCAGCATCTCTCCAACCTTGTCCCGCAGCTGCTGCCCCAGGGTGCTGGTGGCGCTGCTGGCTGACAGCTGCAGGTTGGAGTCAAGGTTCAGGCAGGCCATGTGCAGACACTGGGCTGTCCTGGCCACATCTGCCCGCATGTCAGTGAGACCCCTGGGAGACAAGGGCAGCACCCACTGCTGAGCCTCAGGACCCATTTTTGGGCTCCACCTAGGAGAGGCTGGCCTGACCCATGCCCCCCCTTCCTGACCATCCTCAGGGGGAGCCCCTACTTTGAGGCACTGACTGGCTGTGAATGCCAGGGGACAGAGCGGGAGGGGCAGGTAGGGATGTAGCCAGCTCTGGCAGGAGTCTCAGTCTTCTCGTGTGCACCTGGGGTGCTATGTGCCTCGACAGCTATCGACGCAACCCAGGACAGGACCGTCCGAGGCTCCCATGGGGCTGGATTGACTCCAGGACCACCATCCAGGCAGTGTCCCCGTGGTGCCCGTCACTGCTCTGAGGTCCACTTCCCACCCCCAGCATCCCATGATGCTTGCACCTGCTGCTTCTCTATCCGCTGCCCTGTCACCATGCCTTCCCACCATCTGGAGGCCATGACAAGGCCTGGGAAGGGGCCCAGAGCCAGCCCTGCTGCACTGTAGAGGAGCCTCACTGAGGGTGCAAAGCCCCTTCTCTCCACGCATGGAGCCATGGACGCCAGGTAGGGTGGCTGGCACTCACCTCTCGGTGGCTGTGCGCAGCTCAGCCAGGTGCGTTCGAAGCGCCATGGCCTGTTTCCATAGGAGGAGGAAGTCCTGGGGCCTCCTTGGGCCCCTTGCCCAGGTCTGAAAGCAAGAGGCCCATGTCCACCTCAGGCTGGGGCCCATTCAGCCTCCCCCAAACCCAGTCTTTTCCAGATGCCACACCGGGTTGGTTCCATGGAGAGAGGAAGTGGACTAGGTGTCACCTGCCAGGTCTTTTTTTTTTTTTTTTTGCTGTTTTTTGCCGTTTTTGGCCAGGGCTGGGTTTGAACCTGCCACCTCCAGCATATGGGATTGGCGCCCTACCCTTTTGAGCCACAGGCACCACCCACCTGCCAGGTCTTAAAGTCTCATGCCCTAGAGGCAACTGAGGCCCCCACCCCGCCCCCATAGGAGGACACTGTTGTGTCCCTCCCTAGGAGAATCCCACACCTGGTTCCAACCAGGGCCACCCATGAGAATGGTGGTGGGTGCCCCACAGTATCTGCCTAATGGTGGAGGGGTGGCTCTAGGGTCTAGGACCTACCCAGGGACAGAGCTCCCCTGAAGCAGGACCTGGCCCCTGCTAGGCCAAGACCCACGGTACTCTTGGAGTCCCCATACCACCTTCCCAGTCCCCACCCTGCAGTCTCCTGTACATTGACCTCTGGGAGCCCAGAAGCTTTCCTGTGTTCCCCACCTCTCCCTGCCTATCCCAGTCCCACCCACAGCTCCCATCCTACCTTCAGAGGGCGTGCACTCACCTTCCACCTGGGCACGACCCTCAAAGCTACCTCTCCTTCATGAAGCCTTCGCTGACCCCTGCACCTGACCCCAACTCTGAGGTCACCCCATTGATCCCAGTGATACCTTGCTGTACCCCTTCTTCAGGGCACGCTACTTGGTGCCTGGAGTACAGAGGTGCATGCTGGCTTTAGCTATGCCACTTCCCACTGTCTGGTCATGAGCATCTGAGCAGGATGAGACACTTTCCCAAACACAGAGGAGAGGATGCCTGAACCAATCTGCTGCATAAATATATTAGATTTCGGACTTAACAACTTCTGAAATGCAAGGCTGGACTGGTCAAAACAGTGAAGAATACTCAAGGCAGGAGCTGGTGAAGTCAGAGGACAGAGATGAAGGGAGGCAATTTCTCACCAAACTGAGTAACTTGAAGGTCAGTTTCCTTGACCAAAGGGGCTCAGGACAGACAGCTGAGTCTAGGGCCACTCAAAGTGGATTCAGGTAGTTTCAGGCAAAAGAAAAACAACAACAACAAATCATCACAGACACAACGAAGCAAAGTACCATGATCAGGAGCCAGCAGAAACAGTAGAATTGGGCCTTGAAAAATGTCAGATATTAGAACATCTGACACAGACTACAAAGTCACTGTTTTGTAGATGCACCAATAGACAAGAGGCTTGAACATATGAGTTAAGAGGAAGACATCTGGGAAAAAATCAAACTGAACTCTTAAAGATGGAAAATACAATACTTGGAATTTTAACCCAGTAGGCAGTTTTAACAGAGATTAGACGTAAGAGAACAGTAATAAATGGAAAGCAGATTTAAATAAGTATCTAGAATGTAGTCCAGGATGACAGAAAGAACAAAACTATGAACATTCATGAGCCTGGGAGACAAGATAAGAACGCTGGAGCTCAGAGGAGGCATATTTGGAGAAACAACGGCTGCTCTCCAAAGATAATGAAGACACAGAGGCTTTATGACCCTAAACAGTATAAACAAATAAAAAACTCACACACAGACTCATCTTAGTAAAGCCGCAGGACACCAGAGTTGAAGCAGAGACCCTAACAGCAGCCAGAGTGAGAAGACAAATCACCTCAAGAAGAGTTAGTCAGAGTCAGAGGAACGGGAAGCTGACTTCTCAGCAGCAACAGCAAAGCCGGAAGACAGAGAAAGCGCATCTTTAAGGCTCCGAGAGAAAATGGGATTGCCCTGAAGCCAGTACATCCTCTCCTGGTCCCTGCTACCTGGCCACAGGTCCTGAGCAGGTGGCTGCCCAGTGGGTGAGAGGGGGGCACACCTCTCTCTGGGCCCAGGGTCTCAGGTCCAGCTGGCGGCGCAGGCGGAGCACGCTGCCTGTGGTCCGGGCCAGCTCTCGGGCCAGCGCATCATTGGCCTTCTTCATGTGCTCCAGCTGTTCCCGCAGGAGGGCATTCACCTGGGAGAGGCCCGTGCTCCTGGACAGACAGAACCCATAGCTGCATGACAGGGGGTGGGTGGCCTCTCCTTAGAGAGGTGTTTGGAGTTCCAGTCTCCAAACTGGGAGGCTCAAATGGAGCCCCAAGCCCCTGGGCAGGTTGACCCTAGCTCAGGTGAACATTCCTGCTCTGCTCCTAGGTAGCATTGACCACCTGCAGTGGGCCCCACAGTAACCCCTCAGACTGAGGGCTAGAATCAGAGTGGCTCTCCCAGGTGCCAGCCCAGTGCTCTCCATCCCCGCACCCCACCCCTGTTCTCCTGGCTCTGCCCCCACAGCCCTGGCTGGTCCTCAATGCCCCAGACAAGGTACAGAGGTCTGGGGGGTGGGGGTGGAAGAGGAGTGGGGCATGTCCCTGGGAGGGGACAGCCTCTCCTGACCCTTGCTCAGGGCCCTTCTCCACTAACAGCAGGCCTACACATGCTACAGCCAGGGACCCCTTGTGAGCCCAGCTCCTCACGGGCCACAGCAGGTCACTTTTGGCTACTCTTTCATCCTCACAAGGCCTCCACTTGGATTGCTCTTCCCCCATCAAAACAAGTTCCCAAAATGTTTCTCAGCACTTTATTACTTTTCCTGGGCATCGAAGGATGAAGAGCTATGAGAGGATCCCACCAGCTGCTAACCCTGCCTGGCAGCCTGAGCCCCTCCCAGGCTGCCTTGCATGGATCCCTCCTTTGCACGGGTACAGGTGGGGGGCTAAGTTGGTGTTGGGGTACAGGATTAGTATTGAGGGACTAAGTTGGTGCCAGGGGAGCAAGATTAGTTTGGGGGACTTGGTTGGTATTGGGGTGCAGCGTTTGTGTTGGGGGGCTGAGTCAATGTTGGGGTGTTGGGTGATAGGGCTGTTATTGGGGTGCAGGGTTAGTGTTGGGGGCTGAGTTGGTATTGGAATGCAGGGTTACTGCTGGGGCAGGGTTTGTGAGAGGGGCTGGGTTGATGCTGGGGGATGGTTGTATGACACGCTTGCCAACAGTGAACAAAGGTGTCAGACTGACATCAGAGAGACTTGAAGCCAGGAGGACCTGGGTGTTAAGACCTGGGATGAATGGGGGGTGGTGGTGGGGGTGGTGAGGGTAGCCTGGGGCTGGCAGGGCCTAATGGGGGCCACAATTGGGTTGGGGTGACCCCAGTAATGGCCTGAGCACCTGCTACAGCCTGTTTCAGGGTCTTGCTGGTGGCATCTCAGGAGATCAGGGCCAGGGAGCCCCTAGGGCAGCACCGGGGCTGGTGAGGCCACTCACCTGCCTGCAAACCTTCCCTCCCCTCAGCAGGCACAGGCAGGACAGCGTTGTTGTTGCCATTTCTAGGTCGTGAGGACATACGGGGAGGGAGGGTGGGGGTGACCCAGACACTAAATGAAGGTCCTAATGTTAGTGCATGTGCACGGAGAGTGGGGTCTCTCGCTCCTGTGTTCATGATGCAGTGTGAGATGCCGCCCTGGACAGGCAGGCAGGGCCCTTATCTGTGGTCAGAGCTGCCTTACTCTAGGAGAGGGAGGGGGTACAATATCAGGGCCAGGCCAGGCTGACCATTTCCTTGTCTGTGCCCTGGCCCTGAGAGATGAGGAAACTATGTCCCTTTATGGTAAGTGTGAGAGCAATGGAGGACCCATCTCTGCCTGAAGCCACCACCAGGTGGTCCCAACTCCCAGGCCCTCCCTCCCTATAGCCCTTCCCCCACCTGGGGAGACCTGAAACTCCCACAGGCAAGTTTGACCTGGAGCCATGTTGGGAAGAGTTGGCCAATAGCCCCACAGCATCTTGGGGTGATGGCTGTGTTTCCTGCAGCCCTGATTGCCCCCTACTTGGCCTCACCTCTCCTCAGCAGCCTCCAGACGGCCAAGGGCCTCCTCCAAGTCCACGCTGTGCTCTAGCTCTGACCTTCGCAGCCGAGCCTCAGTGGTCTCCAGCCGGGCCTGCAGCTGGAGAGGAGCTTCAGCCCACCTGGCCTAGCCACTCCCAAACCTGCCAGGTGCAAGGCTTGTCCCAGGGTGGATGAGAGGGCTTCCCTGGGGGGGGTCCCACAACAGAGGCAGAGTGGGGTCTAGAGAGGCTCAGGCCCCTCCAAATGATGGGCCCAATGCCCTGGACATAGTGTAAGTGTGGCTGACCCAGTGGGAGGCAGGCTCTGGGGTTGCTAGAGCACACCCAGGCTTTGCTCACAGACAGGTAAACTGAGGCCCCAGGGCCAACTACTGTGGCCCAGCTGTAGAACAGGGGAACACTGTGCTCCCCCAGTCCTGTGCTCACACTTCTGTTCCCAGCACCCCTTCCAGCAGGGGGGACCATGTCTACTGCCACATGCACCCCAATAGCCCCAAGGCCAATGACCCCAGGCAGTGCCCTGGGGTGTCTGGCCAGGGGGATCCAGGCCCAGCAGCTCATAGCCAGAGCCCAGGAAGATATGTCCAGGGCCCCCTGCCCTGGGCCATGCCACCATCATTGGGGCCAAAACCCAGGGAAGCATGTTGGCCTCAGCTGTGGCTGTGTCCAACTGGTCATGTGGGAGCCACCAGAGGGA
This sequence comes from Otolemur garnettii, assembly GCF_000181295.1. NCBI lineage: Eukaryota > Metazoa > Chordata > Mammalia > Primates > Galagidae > Otolemur > Otolemur garnettii. Next base: position 4,922,637 of record NW_003852528.1, on the reverse strand, counting down.
AGAGAAGGAAAGGGCCAGATGGCCCCAGTGAAGCTGAGTGGGGTAGGTGCTGATAGTGCTGCTGCAGGATGGAGGTGCCCAAGGTCAGGCACACTGGCCTCCAAGACCCCTCCCCACCTGTCTTGGGGCGAGGTCCTATCTCTCCTGGCACCCCATACCTAGGGAGGGCTGACGCCAGGAGCAGACTGGCCCAAGCTGCTAGCATCTTCTAGTCCAGGTCTGACTCATGGGCTTACTAATGTGTCCACAGGGTTTCTGCGGCTTCTGTTCCCACCAGACTGTTCCCAACATCTCCAGCCCGTGCAAGGAAGATTTCCCACCCAGATCTGGCCCCAGCTGCAGAGGGCTCCCAGGAAGAGCAGCCCATTGAGTACTATGGCATCAGGATGGGGTGGACCCTCACAGTCCTGCCCTGAGGGGCTCCTGGTGGGTGAGGGTGATCATGAAAACAGGTGTTCCCTGTGTGGGGCTCAAGTTATGGCAGAATGGGGTGAGGCAGCTGAGAGCAGGGCCCACAGAAGATGAGGACCCCTCTAGCCCCAGAAGTCTCCCATGACCTCTTTCAGAGGCAAGGCCACCAGGGAGCCCTCAGGCACTTAGCACTGGTCACTGGTCACACAATTAAGATAAAGCCAGACCAGGAATGGCCCACCCTGTGCCTCTGTTTCCTCAACTGTCCTGCCGCAGAGCATGGTGGTGAAGGCTGTGAAGACAGCAGGGATGGGGGCTGCACCAGGGCAGGCACAGGCCCTGGGCCCCCCACATAGGGCTGGTACCCCTCACCCTACAGTTGCTCCTTGCCCAGTCCTGCCTCAGAAGTTGTCATAGGAGATAGGCTCTGGCCTAGCAAGTTTCTTCCCCTTTCTGCCTTGTTTTCCCCACCTACACAATAGGAGGCCCTCCCTGGCTTCACACTGTATGCTAAGTATGCCTGTCACTGCCTCTCACAGGTCATCCTGGAAGGCCCTGTGGTCACTGGGGGCAGAGGCTTGCAGCCCCACCACTGCTGGGCCTGTCCCTGAGGCCTGAAGTCTGAGCCTTGGTTGTCAGGGAGGGCCTGGGGACAGTGGCTTCTCTCCAGCTCTGTCTGGGGTAGGGAGTTGGCTCCTCTGGCTTGCTCTCCTCCTCCCCCTGGCAGATGCCGGCTCTGTGCTGATATTGGGCTAGGCATCAGAAACCTGTGGGTCAGGACTGACCAGGCCACCCCCACATACCTCCCAGCAACTGGCAGACAGAGACCCAGGGGACATGCGAAGAGCAGGGAAAGGCCAGGCACCTGTTCTGCTCTGATTCCTCCCCCCACCCCTTGCGTCACCATCTTTTGCCCACAGTTTGGAAGCGAGGGACAATACACAGTCTTTCCTGGTCTTAGGCCTTGCCTTAAGTGGTGAGGGGCCCTTCTGTCTACTACATACCGGTGGCACACACTCACCCGTTCACTGATCACGTGGTACTTGCTGGCCAGCTCATCCCGCTCAGCACCAGTCTGGGCCAGTAGTTCCTCCAGCCGGGTCAGCTCCTGCTGTAGAAGCCCATGCTCTTCCTGCACCCGGGCCTCAGAGGCTGGCAGCTCCTGCACCCCTAGAGGGCACAGCATTCAGCGTCAGCAGGGGGTGGGGGGCTACATGTTGTCTGCATGGGAGGCCACTGCGGACCTGCCACCATCTATTGGGAGGGCCCTAGTTCTGACCCAAGGACCCCAGGTGGGGCAGCAGAGTTCACCCTCTGGGCCCCTTGCCTCTCATGTTAATGGACAACCTACCACCTCCCTGCCTTTGTCAACATCTTTAACCCAAATACGTGCCCATGCTGAGTCCCAGGGCAATCATAGCCAAGCATGTGAGGGTGGCCTGGACCCTGGGCACCCACCCTTCCTGTGAAGCAGTGAGACCTGGGGCTTCAGGGCAACAAGGTCCCAGGTAAGACAGCAAGTTTGTCCTTTCTCACCACACAGAGTAGGTTAGCTGGGCATTGCAGATAGCCTGACAGACCTTCAGGGTAGAAAATGGTTCCAGGCCCAGCCACAGGGAGCCCCGAGCACACGTTGAGGCTAGGTAGCCTGAACTCAGGGCAGGGACTGAGTACCTGGAGCCAGTTCCTCAGCTGGAAAATGTGACAATTAGAGGCAGCTCTGTGGGGCCAGTAAGGGACAAAGCTTGGCTCAGGGTAAGGGGGTTGTGGCTGTGTTTCCTGGGTGATCACCTTTAGGATTTTCACTCTTCTTCCAATGAAATTGAGACTCAGGTGTCACAAAAGTGTCACAAACACAAAGGCAGACCTGGCTCAATTCATGCCCTGGGGTGTCCAGGCAATACCCCAGAGGATGACCATGGGAGGGCGTGGATCTGTTCCTTCTCTACAGAGAGCCTACAGGCCAGGAGGGCCCAGCCTGGCCACAGAACAGTCCTGCAGCTGTCCCTACCCTTCACCTTGAGGTGGCTCCTCGCCCAGGTTGCTGGCTACGATCTCACGGATGCGGGCAGGCAGGGGGGATGGTGAGGCCTGCTGGCCTTCCCCACGCATGGTCAGTGCTCGGTCTTCTCTGCTTGCCATAGGGCTCAAAATGGTATTCTGCAGCCTCTGAAAAACACCACAGAAACACCTGGGCTGGCAGCCCCCTAGACAGCTGCCAGGGACCCCTACATGAGCCCACTGGAGTTAGTGGGGGCTACTACTAGAAAAGATGGTGCCTTAGTTTTCCCATCTGTAAAGTGGGATTTCACTTACCCCCTGGCTCTGAGAGAGGCCAGTGCTGCACCCCACCTTGGGCTTGGCCACTTCTTTGTGCAGATGCCAAGCACTGGGCTGAGTGGACCCAGGGTGTGGGGGTAGGGGCCTCTGCCTCTGGTCCATAGGGAAGAGTTCCAACCTCCTCTCCTCTGGTATAGGTTGGGTCTGGGAAGGGCCTGAAGTCCATCTAGCAGTCACAGAGCTGGGGGAAGGTGGGGGACGGCAGAAGGAGCCCAGTGCAGCTGCCCACCTCACTCTACAAAGGCCTCTCCCACCAGGGGGCATGTATGGGCCCCACAGGAGGGCAGGGAAGGCCCAGGACTGCACACACAGAGGGCATCAGAGCCCTCTCCTTCCACCCCTGCCAGACTGACAGAAGAGCCTCTGGGGCGTCTCTCCCTTAGGCTTCCCGTGGAGGGCTGCTGAGGGAAGAACAACAAGGGCAGTAGCACAGCAGGGACGGTAGGGGCAGCCTTCCTTCCCAGGAGGGTCCTGAGCAGCTGACCTGCCAAAGACAAGACTTGAATAGGGTGGGAAGTGGGCAAGAAATTCTAGGGTCCTAGGTTCCTGAGATTGGCCTTGGGGGTCTTGGGCTCCAAGTGGCATTTTGCCCAGGAGGACCCAGTGGGCCCTCTAGAGAATGACCCCCAGGCAGGGCCCTGTTGCTGACTGTGGGAGGACACTCGGGGCCCTGCTGGCTCTCAGAGACTGGCCCATCCCAGACCAGTCGGAACCCCGACAAGACCCTGCAGGAATAAGCTCATCATAGGCACCTGAAGGGCATGTGAATTTAGGGCTGTGAATTAAATAGCAAGTGTGACCGATGCTTGCAAGGGGACCCTGGGAGAGGATGCCCACTCCCAAAGGCTCTTGAAGGCAGCAAACCAGACTCCTCTTCTGTGGAGTACCAGGCCATTGCCGGAGGACCCCCAAAGATACAGCTGCTTCCCTGCCCTGGCCTCCCCAGTTCTCCCTCCAACCCAGGGTCCTAGTGGGTGACCATGTTATGGCCTCCTACTCCTCATCTTCTCCCAGCCCTCCCTGAGATTTTGTCTATGACCTCCTGGCTATGGCTCTCAGCCCAGCCTGGTGAGTGGCTGGCTTCCTGTGCATGTTCTGCCCCCTGTCCCTGTCACTCTCACCTGGTCCTCCAGAACCCAGCCAGCACCCCCAGATCCTTCATGTCCTGCTCCCTGTCCAAGTGTCCCCAGACACAGGCCTCTCCTCCACCTAGACCTTCCCAAACACCGAGATCTCCCCCTATTGGTTGGCAATAGACATCTGAGAGTCACGGCAAGACCCAGGCTCTGAGTGGCACCTGGAGAGGCCCCTTGACTCTGGTAGCAGTGACAATCACTCCCTGGTCCTGTGTGGGGGAGGGCCCTTCCTCCAGGGCTTTGAGTGTCATCCCTGGGAGGGTGTGGACAGGCACTCTCTCACCACTTCCCCAGATGACCTCCACTGAGTCTTGGTCTGGGCAGCAGTGACTGGTCTCCTGGGAGTAGAAGTCCAGAGGGAGAAGGGTAGGGTGTGCCTGTGACCCCCTTGGGGCCAATCCAGCTGCCAGAACCCCACCTTCTTGGAGGAAAGACGGGTGCAAGGGGCTCAGCCGTCCATTGTGCCCTGACTTCCTTATTTTGCACAGGGGAAACTGAGGCCCCGCAGGGGGGTAGGAAGCACCCCAGTCAGGCCGGGCTCTTTCAGCGGCCCCTCCCAGGCCGGGAAGGCCTCTGCCCGCCGCTGCTCGGCAGCTCCCGCCCCTCCTCGCTCCCTCGGGCATCCACGGCGCCACCCTCTAACGGGAAGGCAGCGGCGCGGCGTAAACTTGACTCATTCCTAACATTTACAGAGGGTCACTTATTAGCCGAGACGTCCCGAGAGGCGCTGGGGCGTAATGGGTTCCAGCTGTGGCCGAGCGCCTGCGAAGGCCGCGGCCCAGCCGGAGGCACAGGGGCGTGGAGGGGGCGGGGGGGGGGGCGTCCCGGGCGGGGCCCCCCCCCCCGCCCCGCCCCGCCCCACCCCTCCTTCCTGCACACCCTCTACCAGTACACCCTCTCCCCGCACTCCCCTCTCTTCTTTCCCCCACCCTTCCCCCACACCCTCGGAGACTGTAAGCTGAGGGGTGAGGGCAGCCCCGCCCCACGAAACCAACCCGAGGGAGGAGGCGGAGAGCTGCGGTGGGGCGGGGCTCCGGGCCCCACAGATGCTGACCCTTCCGGCTGGGCTGCAGTCTTGCGACGCCGACCAGCCCTGCGTCCCACGCACCCGTCCATTGCTCTGCACAGCCACCTGGGGTCCAGTGGGTGGGGCGGGGGTCAGAGGCGCTACCTCTGGGGGCGGCGCCAGCTGTGACTGGGAAATCCTTGAGGAGACTTCTAGAAGGCCTCCTGGGGAGCCTAAGCCAGTCCAGGGTACACCAGGGCTGGAGATCACTTTCCCCAGAGACCCCAGACTCACAGTTGAGCTCGTCCTTGTCCCTGCTTTCCGTCCCAGCACCCTCCTCAGCTCGGCTGTGACCTCCCATGGGCTCTGCAGGGGACCCATGTGTGGGACCCTGGGACAGCCAGCCCATCATCACTGTTGTCCTTACCCCATGTGGCTGTGTGAGGACAGCCCCCACCTTGGAGAAAGAAGATGGGCTTCCTGTACCTTGTAAGAGAACTGGGCTGCCCACCCTCCTCGGCTCTGACCCCAGGTGTGGCATCCTCCCCTCCTCCTGTCCCCTTCTGTGGAAATGGGGGTGGGTTGGCAATCCAAGCCCTCCTGGATCCCAGAGCATGGTAGGGCTGAGCTCCTGCTCTGCAGAGGATGGAGCACACATTGTGATGGCCAGAGCCCCCAACACCCCTGAGGAAGAGGAAGCTGCTTGAATCTTACCGGGAGGTAAACACCTGGAATCAGGGTCTTCTGGTAGGCCCCAGGCAGGGCCTGCACGTTTGGACTTGCCTGGGGGCTTGGGGTCTCAGACTGAGGGAAGCCCTCTCCCCTTACTGCTCCAATCTTGGCCCACAGATCCTGGAAAGGTAGGCTCTGAAGCCACTTTATCCAACTCTAAGCTGTGGATGGGAAACTGAGGCAGGGGAGACAAACCCAGTTCTGGAGGGGTAGGGGGTAGAGGCAGTGCCTAACCTACTGGCCCATAGTCCACACAAAAGGACCAGCCACGTGGACAGATTCCACCTTCAGGGAGGGCACAGGGGTTGGGAAGGGAAGCCTCAGTCTTGCTCTGACCTTTCTGGCATTATTTATAGGCCACAACCTAGAACCCCAATCTCTGTGCCTGGGTCCTGACCCTTCTGGGTCCCTCTACCAGACAAAGCAGAGTCATAGCTATGGAGAGGCAACCCCTCAACCTGGCAAAACCACCTAAATTGGAGAATGTTAGGGACTCACTGGATCCCAGATCCCAAGAAGGCCCCCTATCGTCCTCAGCACCCCCAACACCTCTGCTGGGGCAGCTGCCTGAACTGGGAATGGGATTTGCGGGGAGCGTGTCCAGTGTGGCACCACCCACCCACAGCAGGGCTGGCACTTTGGGCACAGCCTGGGTGGTCTTGTCACTCTGGTTCCCAGTGCCTGGGAGCTGGGCTCAGCCAGTGTCTGAGGCATGGAGTATAGGGTGCTCTTAGCCAGGAGTGGGGTTTCACCTGGGGACTGGAGGCAGAGAAACAGGACCTGACAGGTGAGAGGTGCAGAGGTGCGGAAGGCCGTCTGGCTGGTGGAACCCAATAGCTGTCCCCAGGATGCCCACATAGTAGGGAAGAGTGGGCTGGTCTTCCCTGTGGGCACTGTGCAGAGTAAAGGCACAGCTAACACAGACTGGGCCCAGGCCACCATCCGTGTTTCAGAAAACCCAGACCAGGGACTGCAAAGGCCTAGAGTGCAACATCTCCATGACCCACTTGGGTGGCTCCTGGGGAGCAGAAATCCCCTGGGACCCTCTCAAAGCCTCAGCAGTAGCCTGGTCCTTTGAAGATCCACTGGGGTCTTTGTGTGGCAGGGGTTGGATGGACACAGAGACAGAAAGGGACCTGGGTGGGTCAGAGTGTGAAAATCACACAGTAAGAGCAGTTTCACTATTTCCCCTTACTCACGATCAGGTCAGGGCCAGAAACCAAAGTGGCTCCTTCCAGTCTCTGGGCTGCTCAGGGCAGGTGAGATGGATAGCCCATGTCCTGGTCCCCAGGGGAAAGGGTTTGCAAAAAGAAGCTAGCAACTTATGGCGTGGAAGGAGAAGCTCTCCTACACCTGATTACAAATGAGTCTAGATGAGCCTGGCCAAGCCCAGTGGCCAGCAAAGGAGGGCACCAAAGCCTCCATTTAAATCACCACAGGTACGGGGCATCAGTGGGCAACACCGATAAGCGGGACACAACCTCAGGCGCCAACCTCTGGTGGCAGGAGCAGAGCTGTCTGGGCCCTTGCTGGCTGGAGCCAGGGAGTGGCCAGCTGAGGGGTCTGAGGCAGCCGAGCCCCAACAGTGCCACCGTGTGTCTGTGAGGGGCACTACCTGAGGGTGGCCTTGTCCTGCTCCTGGAGAGTTGAGGCTGGCGAGGAGGGAAAGCCTAGGGCACAGAGGCCACCTTGGGGAGTGGGTCGAGGCAGGTGGGTCCTACCCACAGTTTGCTACAGGAGGTTCCTTGGTGCCATTTCCTAATCCATTATCGTGACCTGGATCAGAGGCTTCTGGCCTCTACCTCGAGGGAGGAAGGTAAGGTTTGGCATACTTGGGTCTTGCTCAGGGTTGCTTACTCCCAAGTGGCAGTGTCAGGGCTGGACCCCTTCCTTGGGCTTGCTCGCACACCATGGTGGCTCCTAACAAACCCACCCAGTGCCAGGGCCTGGGTTTAGCTTGGGAGCAGCCATCTGCCCCCAACCCTGACCTACCTCCAGGCTGAGGAGATGGCAAAGAGCAGGGCATGCCTGGGTGGGCACCCATGCTCCACCGTCTTTCCTCCCTGTCTCCTAGCCCAGCCTTGCTGTGACTGCTGCCATTTCTGTCCCAGGCACTGCCATGGGCCCTCCCTGTAGTCCCAGGACCCATCTGGGGACAGGGCCTCCAACCAAGCCTAGCCACTGGATGTCTGCCTGCTGTCCTTCATGACTTGGCCTGCTATAGGGAGGGCCCTGTGCTGGGGGCCGGCAGGGGGGGGGGCTCCTGCCAGGCTCCATTTCCTTGGGAAAAAGAGCTTCTCTATGTCGGGGGTAACACCTGGCCTCCAAAATGCTGCATTTCTAGCCCTGCCCAGTTTAAACCTCTGTGTGTTTGCTGAGCATACGCTGTGGCTCTGGGCATCACCCCAGGAGCAGGACATGCTTCCCGTGGGTGGTGGTTTATTCCTCAACTAATAATAAATATAGGGTGTTCCTAAAGGCAAGACCTGGGCCAGGCATTGAGGCAGAGACTGTGGATAAGGGACACAACCTCTCATTCACTCTGTGCCCCCAGCCTGACGCTTGGGCCACAAACAGGCTCAGACACAGCTCACTATGCAGATGACTGAATGTGGGGCTGGGAACGCCTCAGGTATGAGTCACTGCCTACAAAATGACTCACACAGAGAGCTAGGAGGGCTAGGGCCCTGTCCATTTGGTTTGTTTCTGTGTCCTTGTTGCCCACACAGGTGTCCCGGGGGAGGTGGCATTCAGGATCAGCAAGAGCCCACCAGCTGGAGAGCATAGCACAGCGAGCCCCTTGGCAGAGGCAGTGAAAGCTCAGTGGGGGATGAGGGCGCGGCTGTGGGGTGGACCAGGCAGGGAGGAGCTGGAGTGGATTATGAGGCCTTGAATGTGCTGTTGAGGAATGTGGGGCCCTATCCTTGGACCCAGGGTTGGTGGGAGGGTGTGGCCCATCTCTTCAGCACAGTAACCCTGTCTGATTCAGGACAAGTGACCTAAGAGACTCGAAGGTGAGCAGTGACTGGCTACTCTCAAATTGTCCACTGCTTCTGTCCAGTACTGGCACCATGCACTCACAACCCTCTGACCCTCAGAATCTCTGGAGTGATGAATACCATGCTATTTGTGTGCTGATGAGATGGCTGATGGCTGGGACCCCTAGCCAGCTTCACAGTGGGGGGTCACCAGAAAGACCACTGCATAATTAGAGCCTAACCCTCTGACCTCAGGGCAGGGAGAGGAGCTGCAGGCCCAGCCAGTCACCAATGAACAGTGGCTAGTTGATACTGTCTCCTTAATGAAGCCTCCATAAAGCCCCTAACTCCCAAGGTGGGAGAGCTTTTGGGCTGGTCGGGGTGATACCAGAGGAGCACAGAAACTCCGCCCTGTCCCTGCTGCTGTGCCCTGCTCACCTCTTCATCTGCTGGGCTGGGTCCTGTGCTTTATAATAACCCAGCCACGGAGTCCATCACGCAACTGCCTGGGCTCTGTGAGCTGTTCTTGCAAATTACCAAACTTGGGGAAAAGGTTGTGAGACTCTGCAGTGTATAGGTGGTCAGAGGTATGGGGGTTCCAGGACTTGTGCTCAGTGTCTGAAGTGGGCAGTGCCGTGGCACTAGCCCTTGACCTACAGGGTCTGCACTGGCTCTGGGCAGTCAGGGTCAGAAATGAGCTGAAAGGTAGGATACCTAGTCAGTTTCAGAGAGCTGGAGAAGTGGTGGGTGTCGGGAAGATCCCACACCAGTGTCAGAGGTGATGCAGGTAAGAACAGGGCGAGCAGATTGAGGCTTGCTTAAAGGGGAATGCATACATCAACGACAAGATAGAGGGGGTGTAAAAAGGGGCAGCCACTGTGGAAAACAGCGAAAAAAATTAAATGTGAAGCAGTCCCACTCTGGGCATGTCCCCAAAGGAGCTGAAGCAGAGCCTCATGGAGATGTTTGTACACTCACATTCACAGCAGCAGCCAGCAGTGAGAGTGACCCTGACATCCCTGGACAGAGGAACGTGTGGACAGAATGTGGTTTATCCGAATGTGGGATGTTCCATAACCTTAGAAAGGTGGTCCTCACAAAGCTACCAAACCTTGAGGACGCTAAACTCAGTGAAATAAGCCAGACATGAAAGGATGCATACTGTCTGATCTCTCTTACATGAGGTCCCAGAGGAGTCTCATCTCAGAGACAGAAAGAAGGGCGGGTGCCAGGAGCTGAGGAGGGACGGGGTCAGCATTTAGTGGGGACAGAATTTCAGTTTGGGAAGATGTAAGTTCTGGAGACAAACTGTGGTGATGGTTGTACAATGATGTGAATGTACTTAATGCTACTGAATTTATTTAAAAATCATTGAAATGGCAAATTTTATGTTATATATAATTTTCTACAATTTAAAGGAAAACATAAATAGAAAAAATGGTTGAAAAATCAATGAGCTAAACATACTGCCCAAAACATTAGGTGAACAACAAACCCAAAGAAGTTAAAATAGAGGAGATAATAAGATAAAAAATAATAGAAGAGGATCAATAAATGACTAGTATCAGAGATGAAGAGGGGGTGTCACTTCTGGGTAACTAGTCGTCCTGTTTGCCCAGGACATTCTCAGGCTTAGCATCAAAAATCCTGAGTCCTGAGAACCTTTGTCTCAAATCCCCCAGCAAATGGGGACAGCTGGCTACCCTTATCGGATCCTGTAGGCATTCAAAAGACTACAGGAAGATATCAGGCACAACTTTTGCCAAAACATTTGAAAACTGAAATATAGTGAACAAATTCCTGGGAAAAATACCATTAATCACAAGTTAACCTAAATGAATAGATTCTGAAAAGTCCCCTGGTGTTGTAGTCACTGCAGAGATCCTCCCAGTCGGCACCCCTGTCCAGGCCTCGGCATATCAGCCTCCCGCACACATAATCCCCAACTTGTGTCACTTCAGGGGTCTTTGCACTTCTCAAGCCCACCTGGCTCACCCCAGGGGGCCAGGTTAAAGAGCTGTTTCCAAACCTGCCTCCCATGTCCAGTTCCAGCCCATGAGGCTGAGCCGGCTGTTCTGGGACATTTCCCAGAGGTTGCTGAGGGTGTAGAGAGGAAGGGAGTTGCCAGAGGAGGTGGGGTGTCAGGAGGGTTTCTTTAGGCTGGGCCAGCACTATGCATCATGTGGAGGCTCCCCATCTTCAAGCCACACCTCTCCCAGGCCTAGTCTGTGGCTGCGGGGGCAGGAGGGTCCCTCTGGTTCTGGCGCCCAGTTTGGCCAGGCCTATCTGGGCATCTTGTGGCGCCTGCTGCCTGCTCACCCTGGGTAATTGAAGCAAGATCTTAATCACTGCAGTGCAAATCACAGTGTTGGTGGTAGGCAGGCAGGCACAGCTGGCCGGGGCTCTGTGTGCCTTTCAGGCGAGTTTCCCAGGGACGTTGGGATTTGGGGGTGGGAAGACGCAGCCCTGAGCTATGTGTGCCGAGCACCCATCTTACTGCCAGATGTTGACCCATCCTGGGTTCCTCCTTCAAAGCAGCCGCAGCCACCAGCAGTCTGTTCAGCTGAAAGTGCCTGACACTGCAGTGTGGTCACCTCCCCCTGCCTGGTTCACCCAGTTGGAGCCCAAAAACTAGCTGAGCTCCAGGGGACAGTCACTCTGGTTGCCCCACCAGCCATCTCTTTCTTTCTTTCTTTTTTTTTTTTTTTTAAACTGAGACAGAGTCTCACTTTGTTACCCTCATTAGAGTGTTGTGGCATCATCGTTCACAGCAACCTCACACTCTTAGGCTCAAGCTATTCTCTTGCCTTAGTCTCCCTAGCAGCTGGGACTACAGGTGCCTTCCACAATGCCCAGCTATTGTTTTGTTTGTTTGTTTGTTTAGTAGGCCCAGGCTGGGTTCGAACCCACCAATCCCGGAGCATGTGTATGGCACCCTAACCACTGAGCTATGGGCGCCCCTGGCCATCTCTTTCATCTTGTTGCATCACCTGATCCAAATATTTCGCCTTTGTCACGATTTGTGTGTGTGCAATGGCTCTACAGTGTCATGTAGTCACCTGTCACCAGCTGTGGACAGCTCTCTTTGGTGACCTGTACTATTTAGATAGGGCTGTTATCAATCCCCCATGGCACAGCTTAGCTGGGCTCATGAACAGCTCTGAGCTAGCCTGTCCACCTTGGGTTCTCTGGGATCCCCGAAGTGGTGCTGCCTGGCAGGACTGGGCAGTGGGCTGGCCCTGCCGGGTGGGGCACACTGGGGAGGGCATCAGGAGGGTTCCCAGCTTCACTGTTGCTGCTGTCAGTCGGTGTGTGTGTGAAGACAGAGCTAGAGCACCTGGACAGATGGTGGGGGTAAGCAACACCTGCCACTTCCCCTTGGGAGCCCTGCCACCCTACTAGAGCTGAGAGAGAGCTGACCGAACCTCAGTGTCGGAGGGCGGTCTGTCCCTCCCCACCCCCAGGGTTCAGGCTGCAAATCTGGGGCTGTGAGAGGGGGCTGAACACTTGAGCTCCTACAGTGAGGCAGGAGTGGAATTGGGGGGAAGGCTATGTCCCCAGCTCTGTCTCTGCTTACACTCCTCTCCCAAGTAATGGCTGTCCTCTTCAATGTGCATGTGCATGTGTGTACACATACCAATGTGTGTGTACGTGTTGGTGTGTGCATTCCTGTGGGTGCATGAGTGCCGTGTGTGTGTGTGTGTGTGAGTGTGAGTGTATGGGTTGGTGTGTGCATGAGTGCCAGGTGTGTGCATACCTGTGTGTGCATGAGTGCCGTGTGTGTGTGTGTGTGCGCACGTGCATGGGCTAGTGTGTGCATGAGTGCCGTGTGTGCATACCTGTGTGTGTGTGTGCGCACGTGCGTGGGCTAGTGTGTGCATGAGTGCCGTGTGTGCATACCTGTGTGTGCATGAGTGCTATGTGGGTACACATGCCAGTATGTGTGTAGCTGTGTGTGTGAGTACCATGTGTGTGTGCATGTACCTATGTGTGTGAACATGTGCTGTGTGTGTGCATGTACCTATGTGTGTGAACATGTGCTGTGTGTGTG
>NW_003852528.1:4897521-4909963 GCF_000181295.1 Otolemur garnettii | reverse complement strand
CATGTGCTGTGTGTGTGCATGTACCTATGTGTGTGAACATGTGCTGTGTGTGTGAATGTACCTATGTGTGTGAACATGTGCTGTGTGTGTGCATGCAAATTCTTGCTGAACACACAAGCAGGTGGAAAGTGCCCCTGGGAGTTGGCAAGGTGTAGCCTGGCCACCCTTCTCTGTGCAATGTCCCTCCTGAGGTGACCTTGGGACGTGTTCGTGGAGGCTCAGGGAGAGTGGCCACCCCACTGACCTGGATCACGGTGTCCAGCCCCAGCTGGGACTTCTGGGCGGTGACCTCTTCCCCAGGTTCGCTGGAGGCAGAGCTCATCGTGGGTCAGAGAAAGCCTGGGCTTGGCTCCCAGGTGAATCTCCTACTCCAACCCTGTCCCTGCCAGGACCTTCCTCAATGTGTGGCTCCACACCTGTGTTGCACCTGGCTCTGCAACCCTGAGTCCTCCCAAGCTAGGACGCCCAGCCGGCCTGTTCAGTTGGTGACCGCGTGGTCAACCCAGCCCATGGGCGTTACTCTGGCAACCAAGACGCTGAGGGCTGGGTTTCCCTGGAAACAGGAGTGCAGGACCCCGTTGCTATGGGCACTAAGGAGTACTGTTGGCTGGAAGCAATTTCCCCTCCCCCCTGCAACCTAGAGACGCCCTGGGCGAAGCTGTGCACCTGAGCCATGACACCTGGGGATGGGCTGACCTCTCCCCATTCCCCTTCCCCACCTACTCTCGGAGACATCATGGGCTTGCTGGTCATCAGAGGCAGTGGGTAGATAGAGTAGGTCCCTAGTCTGGAATCATAATCTATGACTTCTTAAAGCATTTATCAAAGAACTTAGAGGTCAGTAGTGGGAGGGCCTATTGCTGATGGAGAACCAAGGCCCGGAGAGGGAGCCATCTGTCTGGGGAGGACAAGAGGCCCCATCATTTCCAGCTTGCACCTGGGTGAGCCCTTTTGCAATCTGATGTCACCCCAGAGCACTATGGGTCTCCTGCCGTGAGTCCCTCTTTCTGTGTGAAGCTGTATTTCTTCCCCTTCTTGAACCATGAAGAGCCATCAGCTGTCTTGCCCAGGGGGTGGGAGGGTCTGCAGAGCTCACACACAGCTTCTCTGCCAGGTTCTGTCTGGATGCCAAGTTGTTCCCTATTACACTGGGGCCTCTAGGCCAGCAACGACCTCTGGCTCCTGGTCTAGACCCTGAGGGATCCATGCATGGCCTGAGATTCTTCCTACTCAGCCTTCAGGTCCTCCCTGTCACCCAAGGTGGCCTTTAGCACCCCCAGAGTCCTGGGAGCCCCTGTGGACTTGGAAGGTCCTTCTTGTGGCAGTCTTGGCCTAAGGGACTGAGTTCAGGAGCTGGGGGGAGGCAGGTCAGTGTTATCAGCTAGGCCATCTCTAACTCCAGTGGGAGGCTCAGAGGCTTAGAGTGTGGGCTCTGCCCTATAGCAGACGTCCAGCCAGGGCTGAGGGTCGGGATGAGTAGGAATGGACCCCTAGGGTAGTGGGGTGTGGTAGGCAGGATGTAGGGGCTGGTGCACCCATCCTGAGGGCCTCACCCACCAGAACAAGTTTCTGATGCAGAAGCCCATGTTTGGGGTGACCTGGTGGCCTGAGTGTGGGGTGGCAAGGGGACAGGTACATAGAGCTGGAGTCATGTGCAGGCTGAAGGTGACGTTCACAGGGCCCCAGCCAGGTGGAGATCCCTACACAGACCCCTACAGCTGGTGGGCCCTCTGAAGGGCCAGCAGGAAGGGGCAGGAACTCTGATCTGAGCTTCAGAAAGAGTTGCCCTGGGACAGGAGTAAAAGAGGGTGGTGTGGTAGTGGGATCAGCCCCATCTGGCTGGGCATGGGATGGGTGTGGCAGCTCACTTCCTCTCTTTGTGACCTTGGCTTCTAGGCAGGAGGGACTTTGCCCTGGGAAGAAGGATTTCCTGAGAACCAGGAGGTTTGGTCCCCAGTGGTGGGGTCATCCTGCCTACCCAAGGCAAACCCTCCTGCCTCCCCCAAATCCAGCCTCGAGATCCCTGGTGCTCCCTCCTTCTCCACACCCACCCAGCCTGTTGGCCTCTGCTGGTCGGCCTCTGCCGGTCTGTCTGTAAGCCCTCAACAAGCTGCCCACTCCACTCACTCCTTGGTGGCCGCTGGCTGCAAAGAGAAGCCTGTGTGCACTCGCCTTTCCCCAAGACCCGCCTCCAGAACAGCCTCCCTGGTCTCTCTGTCCAGCATCTGTGCACAGTGGCTCCCGGCTAAGGGCCATCAACAGGCTAGAAGGAGCACCTTCAGCTCTGGGCCTGGCACTGCCCCCCTGGAATGTTCTAGAATGAGAGGAGGATATGACAGAGGAGGATGTGACAGAGGAGGATGTGACAGAGGTCTTCACTGGGTGCGATGCCTCTGTGGGACAGGACATCGGGGATGGTAGGGCTGGGGGGAGGGGGCGGGCCAGGACTGCCCTCATCCTAACAGGACTGAACGCTCGAGCTCTGGCCCTGGGGCCCCCCCAGGGCTTGGGGAAAGTCCACTCCTTGTCCACGTTCATCCTCACACTCTGGCTTGCCCTGCACCCCCTCCCAGTTCAGGGCCACCCTTCTATCTGCCCAGCAGGCTGTGCTCAGAAGACCGCTTGACAGCCACACTGTCACAGGTGACATCATTATTCTCCACCTGAAGTGGTGCCCCTCCCCTCCCCCAGGTTTACAACCTCAGGACATGTCACCTAAGCCTGGGTCTCCTGCTCCTATGGGACAGTTCACAGTCCTGTTGGCCCCATGTTGGATGCAGGAATGTGGCAACTGGCCTAAGGTGTGGACAGATGATGGGGCAGGCACAGACTGACTGACCGGGGTGGCTACCCAGCAGACCACAGGGCAGCTGGCCTGGCACCTGCCCACACTTCTGGGCCCTGCTTAAGCCAGTCCCTGGAACAGGGCTGGAATTTGGTACAATTACAGAGTACACGGTCCACTTATTGTCCAGCATCCTCAGGGGACATGGCTGAATCAGAACCCAAGGGGTTGTGACCTGGGTCAGCCGCACCTCCGCCACGTGCGAGAGCCACACCTTTCATGAGTGGGCAGCACTTTAGACCATCTGCTGTGCCAGGAGTAGCCGGCTCTGAGGTGGAGGCCTGGTCCCTGGGGGCAGGGAGTTGCCGAATGAGTTGAGACAGTGACAGAAGGCCCACTGTGACTGTACCAGGAGGGGCCGGCTCCCCTTTGGGTGGAGGTGGTGGTGCTGGGTTCCCTCCTGCCCTCACCCTCCTCTGGGGATTGCCCCGAACACTAGCCATCTTCCGAGAACACGTCAGCATGTCCTGTCTTGCACGTGGCACTACGGCAGGTCAGATTCCTGTCTATCTGGAAGGTCAAGAGGCTGGCCGAGGGCAGGGTGTTGTCCAAGGAGGCAGGTGGCCTGACACAGGAGAACATGTATTTCATGGGACTTTCAAGGTCCTGTCCACTCTCTGGATTCCACAGTCTGAGTTAGGGGTGTCAAACTAGGGTGCCCATGGGTCTAGCAAAGGATGTAAAGAGGAGAGGTCAGGTGGGCACATGTGCTGGGTTTTCAGGGGTGGGGGGGGAAGAGGGAAGTCTCCAGAGGTTAGCTGGGTGGGAGAGGGGACTTTGCCCTTCACGCCTGCACATTTATCTGTTTGAGGGGTTTTGGGATAATGCTGCCACAACACAGTCCTGGAGGGCGGGCAGGGTGGCTAAGGAACACTGCCCTCGGTCACCTGTCCTTGAGGAATGACCAAGCCTAAGCACACAAACAAGAGGAAGAGGGGGCTGGGGAGCCGGCTGCTACCTGCTGGACTGGAGGAGGCTTGGGGCTGCTGGGGCGTTAAACCTGTCCAGGGCCTGAACCTGAGAGCAAGAACCATAAAGCTCTTAGAAGGAAATATGCGAGAGAAGCTTTGTGACATTGGATCCGGCAGTGGCTTCTTAAATATGACATCAAAACATAGACAAAAGAAGAAAAAACAATAAATTGAGCTTCACTAAAATTAAAAACTTTTTTATATCAAAAGACATTATCAAGAAAGTGAAAAGACAACCTACAGAACAGGGGAGAATATTTACAAATCACATCTCTGATTAATATCCAGAACATATACAAAATTCTTGCAACTTAGTAACAAAAAAATCCCATTGAAAATGAGCAAAGTGCTTGAATAGACATTTCTCCAAAGAAGAGATACAAATGCTAAATATGTACATGAAAAGATGCTCAACACCACTAATTATTGGGGAAATCCAATTCAAAAAACTGTTGTGACACAGCAGTTCACACCCATTAGGATGATTGCTTTCCAAAAACAGAAAATAAGTGCTAGTGAGGATGTGGAGAAATAAACTCTCCTGACCAGCTGATGGGAAGGTAAGATGGTGCAGCTACTGCTCAAAAATTAAATGCAGAATTAATTACCTCTGATGCTGCAATTCCGCTTCTGGCACAACCCAGAAGAGCTGAGAGCAGGACTTAAAAAGACATCACCCTCCCTCCTGTGTTCACGGCACCGGGACTCACAGTAGCCAGAAGGTGGAAGCAACCCAGCGTCTGTCGGTGGCCCGTGGATCAGCGTATGTGGTGTGTCTACACAATGGATGTCACCTGCTACAGCCTGGGGGAACCTGAAGGACATCTTGCTGGGTGTAATAAACCAGTCACAGAAGGACAGACCCTGTGTGATCCCACTCCTATGAGGCCCCAGAGGAGTCAGACTCCGAGGGATAGAGGCAGGAAAGAGAGCGCCGGGGCCTGGGCAGGGGTGGGGGCAGCATTTAGTGTGGACAGAGTCTCCGTCTGGAAAGATGAAAGAATCTGAAGGGGACGATGGTGATGGCTGCACAACAGCCTGACCGTCCCTGATGCTGCTGACCTACACATTAGAGGCAGTACTTCATGTTGTGTTTACTTACCATAAGAAAAAAACTGAATTCTAAAAGACAAACAGAAAACACCCATTTTGGGGCAGTGCTCAAGGTAGATGTAGTTGACCCTCCTGCCAATCTGGCAGTAGATTCTGCATCCCTGGTGACATCTGTCCTGGTGTCACTGGCTGTGTGTTATCTTGGTTGTGACAGAGACGCAATTCCCTTCACTGTGTCAGAATGGAGTGTCTAATCACGTGAGGTTTGAGGCACCAGTGCGCACTGCTCTGTGCTGGATCCTTATCTCTGTTTTATGGGAGATCATTCATGGGCTAGAGGACGTGGGTTAGACAGGCTAGAAGTTACGTTTTGCAGAAACAGCACATACTTGGTTAACTAGGTCACATCCACCCAAAAGTCCTCGTTTCACTTCTGGGCCCTTCTCAACTTGCTGGTCCAGAGCTCCCAACTCTCTCTCACCTCCCTGTAGCCCCTTCAACCTCCTTCAGTCTCTAATCACCACCCTCTACCTCTTTCCTTTCTTGGGGCACCTCCATGGGTCTGTTTCCACATCTGCCTGACATTTGCCTCCACCCTGCATGGGAGGGATCCTTGCCACCTCAGGGGGCCACGAGGTCCCCATCAGATAGATTGAGCATCAGGTCCCCTCCCACATGAGTATTTGTGCTCAGGAAGGGTCAGTCTGCTCCCTGGTCTGAGCACACCCCAGGCGGCTCTGTTGACCTTGGGCTTGACCCTCTTCCCCACCTGCTCCCTCACACAGTCCTGTACAGTCCTTGCCCAAAGGAACACAGAGTGGGTGGGGAGGCACCAGCACGCAGCAGGGTGTTCGGCCAGAGCAGGTGCCCTGGGGATGGTTCCCTGAGAGGCAGAGGGGCCCTAGAGCCAGGGGTGGGGGCTCTAGTGCCTCTCTGACGCCCTGCCTCTCCTCCACAAACAAATGTCAATAACCCCTACATGCTTCTATAATCCTCCCCGAACTGCTTGACCTTTGAGCTGTTTTCAGAAATAGTGGGTGTTCTGCCAGGCAAAGGGGTAAGATTCTGAAGGACCCTGGGCAGACTCCCTAAGGCCCAGAAAGCATCCCCCAGAAGCTGCCCCAAGGCTGCCTCTTTAAAAGCTCATAATCTGGCCTGCACAGTGGCTCATGCTTATAATCATAGCTCTCTGGGAGGTGGAAGTGGGTGGATTGCTTGAGCTCATAAGTTTGAGACCAGACTGATCAAAGGCAAGACCCTGTCTCTACTAAAGACAGAAAAATTAGTTGGCACCTATAGTCCCAGCTACTTGGGTGGCTGAGGCAGGAGGATCACTTGAGCCCAAGAGTTTGAGGTTGTTGTGGGCTGTGACTCCAAGGGCAGTGGAATAAGACTCAGGAAAAAAAAAAAAAAAGTCCTGACCCCCTTTAGCCATGGGGATGGATCTGAGGTAACTTTCCCATTCCTGGACAAGAGGGAGAAAAAGCCTTTTTTTTTTTTCCGGACAGAGTCATTCTTTGTCGCCCTTGATAGAGTGCTGTGGCATCACAAGCTCACAGCTACCTCAAACTCTTGGGCTTAAGCAATTCTCTTGCCTCAGCCTCCAAAGTAGCTGGGACTACAGGCGCCTGCCACAACACCAGGCTATTTTTAGAGATAAGGTCTTACTCTGGTTCAGGCTGGTCTTGAACTCACAAGCTCAGGCAATCCACCTGCCTTGGCCTCCCAGAGGGCTGGAATTACAGGCATGAACTACCATGCCTGGCCCCAGAAAAAGTCTTTTGTGTTAAACAGCTCCTTTCTTTCTTGGCAGTCCTGTCTTTGTGGAACATCACTCCCCTTAGCAGGCCTGGGACACAGAGGAGAGGGGACAGTGCTGGGACTGCTTGTGGAGGCCCCTTGCTGAGAAGCAGGTGGTGGTGGTGGGGTCTGCCAGTGTCCCTCTTTGGGGAGGGATGAGGAGGACAGCCCTGGGCCACAGGCGGATGGGCAGGGACTTAACCTCCTATCCTTTGCAAAACACACACGTCCCGTGACCCGGTGGGAAATGCTGTCAGAAACAACCGAAATGAGAGCTTTGCACCCCAGGGTTCTGGCTCGAGCATCCCTTCGGGTGCCACAGGCTGTGGGACAGTGTGGTGTCCAGCAACACGGATGGTGTGTGACTCGGGTGACGTGCTGTGAACTGCAAGGGCAGGAAGAGGGGATGGGGTCCCGAGTGAGGAATGTGGTATGTGGGGTAGATGGTCTCTTGTTCCTCCTGCTAGCGATTCCCTCCCAGGTGAGGGAATTGGCCATGGTCCTGTGGGATGGGGACAGGGTTTCTTGCTCCCAGACCTGGCCCTTCTCTGTAAATCCCATCTCACTTTGGGAACATTCCTGACCAGCCTCTCCCCAGGCGAGGTGAGGGTCCCAGGTGAGCCCCTGGGAATGGTGAGGCACTTGTCTTTCCATGGGCAAGCATTGTGTTGGTCCTGCAGTGATGTCCCAGCCATGTGACAGAGGGAGACGGCTGGGAGACGGCTGGCCCTGGGTCCTGCTCAAACCGATCTGAGATTTGGCTGGTGGAGCCAGCTGCCTCACTGACCTCACGCTTTCTGCTCTGTCAGTTTCACGTCTTGCCTCAGGCTCCATAGTTGTAGCATACTGGCAGCAGAGTGGCTAGTTGTGGTCAGTCGGGCAGACATCTCACAGGGGCCACCTGGTGGACCTAGGCTGACTTCAATCAAGATTTGCTTCTCTTTCCAGATGTGATTCGTAACTTATCCACTCCTTCCTTATCCCCGGGCAGCCTTCCTGGGTGATGATGACACCTGGCTTCCCTGGACAAGCTGGCTCAGTGGACAGGGCGTGGAGGACTGGGCCAGAGCTCTGGGGGACAGCCCCTGCCCAGCAGCCGGCCGAGCCTGGGCCTCCCCGCAGGAGCAGGGGCCTCATCTCCTGCAGCCAGCCAGAGCCATTCCCTCCCAAGGCCTGCTGGCTCCTTGGTCCCAGTGTTTGAGTTTCCTGGGAGGTTCCACCCCAAACACCTGCCTATCCCATAGACAACAAAGATTGAGGTCCAGAGCAGCCCTGGTGTCCTTGTACCACCACTGGGTGAGAGCTGTGGGGGCTGGAGCAGAAAAGGAAGCCCAGGGACTTCTCACCAATGGGCCCCGGTCTCTTCTAGGGCAATAATTTCTCTTTTGTTTTGTCCATTCTGGGTGGGGTTTGTTCCACCATTCTAGAAATGCTCCCAGTGTAGGGTGCCAGAGTCAACAAGATAAAAACGGAGGCCTCTGTTAGATTAGAGGTGCAGCTAAAACAACAAGCACTTTAAATTATGTCTCATGCAAGTTAAACTTGAATTTCAGATGGATTCTAACTTAACTGGGTGTCCTGTGTCCTATCTGCTCCGCAGCAGAGTTAGGTTCTGAGGAAGAGGAGCAGGCACCTTGCTGTGGTAGTGCCTGCACCACACCAGTCTTCTTCTCAAGTGTGGCTTTGCGGTGTCAGTGTCGTCTCCCAGGCCTGAGCAGACTGAGTCAGACCACACTGCCCTGGAGAGCAAGGCCCAGGGCCTCACAGGCATTGGTGGCTGGTGTGGACCTTAGCCAACTCTTCTCAGGGGTCCAGCTGGGTCTGCTTTCTTGTCCATCCCCATTGTGGTTGCTTTTGGATCCCAGAGGCCCCTAAAAGGCTGTGCCTGGAGGGGCCTGGACAGCAGCTGGCTTGGGACATAGTGTCTGGGCGAGGTCCAGGCATCTTTCTAGTACTGAGGACCTGTGTTGAGCCCCTTACAAGCCACATAGAAGAGCATGTAGCCTTCTATGCCTAAAATGGTAAGGGATTGAGTTGAGATTGAATTGAGGATTGTGAGGCCAGGAGATTATCCGGATTGTCTGGGTGGCCCTAAACACTGTCCTGAGTGTCCCTGTAAGAGATGGAGAGGAGATGTTAGGGGTACATGTGGGAGAGGCCATGCCAGACAGAAGCAGAGACGGAGTCAAGTGGCCTGGGGTGCCACAGCCACGGGGGCTGGAACAGGCAGGAGAGAGGCTTTGCTGGAGGGAGCTCAGCCATATGACACCCTGAGCTTGGGCTTCTGGCCTCTGGATCAGCAAGAAAATAGTTCTGTCACTTAGTGCTGCCCATTCTATGGTGGCCACTTATAGCAGCCCCAGGAAACACCCAGGACAGCTGCCAGGTTTGGTCTCCAGCAGACAATGCATGTGACCTCCCAGATGGTGTGAGCTTGTGGTTCCCCGAGACTCATTTCATGGACTCTGCTTAGGCCGAATGTCCTCTCCCTGCCTCGACTTTCCCAGCACATGGGGGAATTCCAGAAATACAGGATCCAGGGCAGGGCCCTCATGTACACTGAGAGATGGAATCCATACTGACACAGGCATTGTGGTTGGCAAGGATGCCAAAAAACCCCTCTCATGTCCCCAAGGCCCTGATGAGACGTCTATTCTCCCCATTCCTGCCGCTCTTGGGGTCCTGAGAGCACTATGGCCAGGGGCTGCCTGCAGGCCTTCTAGAGGATACGGCTCCTTCCTGGTCAAGCACCACCTTGCCCTCTAGGGCTGTGCCTGTGTCCCCTGGGCCAACACCCCATCTTCCTGGGTCTACCTGCTCTGTCTTTGAGGGTCCTGGTGGAGCACAGGTCCACCTTCCCACGGCCTTCCTTAGTCCACGATTCCCCGGTGTGATCCCCTTGCCTTCTGTGTGCTTGGCTAGTTTTGTGCCCGGCTCCAGGATATGCCAAGGAGTCTGACACTGTCCCAGGTGAGGTTGCTCACCACAGCATTTGACACACTGGTCAGAGGGGCCAAGGAGAAGGACATGGCCGGGCCACCAGAGGGTCTTCCGTAATCTGGTTACAGGTTGGGAGACCCTAAGGGCAATCAGCTCGGTCCAGCTCAGGAGCTGGCAGGAGCCCAGGGAGAGAGCCCAAAACGTGTCTAAGCTGAGGCCACAGAAAAGGGTCAGTGGTCATCCAAGCTGGGCCTACTGCGAGGGCAGAAGAGGAGTCTCATCCCAAGATGGAAGTTGTGAGAGGGTGAAGCTGAGGCGTGGTGTGGCCTCCAGCCCCATGGAGACCATGTGGAGTCCAAGTCAGGCAGGAAGTGGGGGTCCCTCAGGCCAGAAAGGTGGCACCTGTGCTGGAAGTAGGGGGGAGAGTGGCACGGCCATGGGGGGTTTTTAGGGAGGGGCAGATGGGTCTAAATGGGCATAGGCAGCCAGGTGGGAGCTCTGCTTGGGGTGGGAGGTTAAAGATGTCTGTGGAATTTGGTGAGTCTGACGTGCTGGAGAGACGCTGAAGGGGGCCTGGGCCAGACACAGGGGTTGGGAGGGGGTGCAGCAGGGAGCTCATGGCAGCAACACCAGTGAGGGAGGGGATCAGGACTGGGGATGAGCACTCCCAGGTGGCAAGAGGGTGGGGTGCTTGACATGGGGCTGCTCCCAGCCCCATGGCGCTGGGGGGCGGCTTGCCTGTGCCTTCCTCGTGGTTCACAGCCCCTGTCCTGGGTGAATTTGGGAGAACACTGTGAGGTTCCTGGGAGACACAGCTGGAGGAACTTGGGATGTGAGCTGCCAAGGTCCTTGGACCTGAAAAGCTGCCTTGGGAGAGGGGAAACCCCGAAGACAGGACTGCAGGACTCCAGGTTGCAGGAGAGAAATCTCTCTTGTGCTGCCCTATGAGGTGGTAAGCTTCTGGTCTTGGGAAGCATGGGAGCGGACACCTTTTCACTGGCCCACAGAAGGGTTTCCCAACACTGGGCAGTGAGTGGCTGCTACTCCCACCCAGCCCTCCTAGGGTGCTGGTTCTGCCTGCAGCGCCCAGGGTCGGCGGCCATGGCCACATAGGGACTGCAGGGGCTGTGTCTCCGGGATGCAGGTGTGGGACTGTCTCCAGGTTCACTGTTTGTAGACACTGCCATGGGAGGCAGAGGCAGGGCTAAGGGTTGGTGGGGCAGTTCCCTGACTGCTGGTTGGGACTTGTACTGCCCTGAGCAGGGGGTGGGTAGAGTGGGTGGAGCAGGCGGGAGCCCAGGAGCCTGGCAGGTGCTGAAGGGGCTGGCAGGGTGGGGCTTTCCAGAAGGCCAGGTGAAGCCACAGAGACTACTTCTTGAGAACCAGGGGAGTTCCAGCTGCCAGCCAGGTGGGTGCTGGCTCCCCAAATGCTGCAGAATGAGTGGGGAGGAGTGGGCAGACAGGGGTCCCAGGCCCTGTGGGCACACAGCCAGGACAGAGTCAGGTTTAAGGGCAGGTGCCTCAAACCTGGGCTGCGGCCTGTACCAGGTTTGAGGCACCTGCCCTTAAGTCCAGCACAGGTGTCTGAGGGGAATGTTGGGGAGATGTAGCCCCAGTTGTGGGCTGGCCTGCCTTGGAGAAGCTGCGGAGCTGGGCTTGTCACCACCTGCCTTGCCTTCCTTACCTGAAGCATGGGGTGCCTCATGTCCCTTGCAACCTGGTGGGGAGGCTGGGCAGGGAAGGCCAATTTGGCACCCTGCACCCAGGCTATGGGGGCAAGAGAAGGAGGAGGAACAGGGACTAGGTCCTGAGGGACGCTTCTTCAGGGACACCTGAGTCTGACTGTGAGGGGCTGTGTCTTGGGCCAGAGATGAGGGAGGTGTTCTGATGGGAGGACAAGGGGTGGGAACTGGGCTGCCTGCCCTGGGACATTCCTGATTGCCCGTGACTGACTCACACCCACTTCAAAGGCTTTGGCCCCGCTCAGCTATTTAACCTGCTGGCTGTGTCCGTGCTCTGGAATTCTGCTCTTGGGGGAGCTGAAGCCCCACCCTAGACCTGGTCCTCACCTGGGCAGGTACCTCCTCCTCGTGCCTGTCCATTCAGTCGGCCTGCAGAGTGATCGCAGGGCCTTGGCCTGTGCCTGCCGCCACCATGCCTGCCCCCTCTGCCCCTGCGCCAGCCCCAGCTGCACAGGTGTCCCAGTGGCACCACTACCTGCAGGCCATCCGGTCACGAGAGGCGCCCCGAGCCCAGGACTACCAGCGCGCAGAGAATGTGCTGCTCACGGTGCTGGAGCGCGTGCACGCCCTGGACCCCCGCTTCGTAGTGGACTACTCCCATGACCTGGAGGCCTTCCAGTTTGCTCTGCGCTCCTCGGAGGACCCGCTGGACATAGAAGTGCCCCTGGGGGTGGATGCCGAAGCTCTCCTGCTTGAGGAGCCAGGGCCCACCGAGCCAGGGGACGGCCCTGCGTCCTGCCGCCTGGGCATCCTCAGGGAAGGGGCTGGCCTAGAGCGCTGGACCACTGATGATGTCTTCAGCGCCTCCTCAGAAGGCAGCACCCAGTGCTGTGGTCACATAGAGCCCAGCAAGGTCTTGCATGTCCTCAAGGACTTACTGGTGGCGGCCATCGTGCACTGCAAGCACCACAGCCTCATCACACCAGGTAGTGGGCACAGGCCCCACATGCGTCTGCGTGAAGGGAGTGATCACTGCGCATGTGCGCTGCGGAGTGATCGCGTGCTAGCAGAGGTGACTTACCCATTGCATAGGCATGCGTGTGTGAGAGTCACAGCTGTGATCACTGTGTGTGTGTGTGTGTGTGTGTGTG
>NW_003852528.1:4889438-4897474 GCF_000181295.1 Otolemur garnettii | reverse complement strand
TGTCGGGCTTACGTGAATTGGGAGACATCACTCTGAGGCCCTCCTTGCCCCCCACACAGCTAAGAGGACAGGTCATGTCTTTCCTGTCATGTAGTCTTTGCGTGGAGACGTTGGTGATGACATTTTCAAGGGTGTTGTGACCAGAGTGCTTTTTGCTGGTTGACTTGCCTGCTGAGAGTCCCCAGCAGGTTCTGGGCGTTGGCTCTGTTGTTGTCAGCCCAGCATAATGGTCCTCACAGCCACCCCCACTTCCAGAGTCTGGCTACACTGTGCAGGCTGGGAGGGGTGCAGTGTGCGTGGGTGTGGGTTCAGCCATGGGATTGTAGGTGCACGTGTGCTCTTGTCTCCATCAATTTATGGCTGAGTTACTAACTGGTGTTTTGGGCCCTAGATGGGCTCTGAGGCTGGCACTTTGTTTGAGTCCATGGTCTGGCCTCAGTCTCTGGGGTCTTGTTGCTACCACTGGGGTCGCATCTGAGCTGGGGTGAGCAGGGCGCCCACAGGGCTGGACACGGGGCTGGACGCAGGGCTCTGTTCCACAGGGCTGTTTGCTGAGGGGTGGCTGGGAGCCTGGGACAGCTTGTGCAGGGACCAGGATGAGGGGTAAGTGATAGAGCCCATCCTGGGGGTCAAGGCAAGACCTCAGTTTTTCCTGGCAGGGAACTAGGGACCCAGTAAACTGTCCTGTTTCCCTTGGGAGGGGACAGGCATGTCGCATGTGAATCACAGGGATTTGTTGCTCCAAATCACCTCCCTGGTATTTGACTGATCCTTACATTGGCAGGTGGGGAGGTCAGCTTGCCTGACGAGGGGCAGTGCCCTGCTCAGGTCTGGCTGCACATCCAGGTTGGGTACCTCCCAAGGCAGCAGGACCTCGGCCACATGCACTGTGGGACTGCCTTTTCCTTTTTGCTTCCCATGGACTCTGGGAAGGGAGGGCCAGCACAGCACACAGCTGGGCCTCCAGCCTGTAAGCAGCAGTGGGAGACCCAGAAAGTTCTCAGGCCCCCGGAAATGCTTCCAACATGTCCCACATCCCCAGCCCCTCCCCAGACCTGCCAGGTATTCGGGGGCAAGTGACCAATCTGACCTCTTGGCAGCCACAGCCTGTCATCGGGTGTCTGGCTTCTGGCCTCCCACGGCCAGGCCTCACCCTGCCCTCCAGCCACACAGCACCTTACCTGGTCATCTTCTGAGCCTTCTAATTACCACAGGTGGCTGGGAAGACCATTTCTGTCTCCTTGTCTGACCTAACATGGCTATTCCCACCTGGCCCTGTCACCTACAGGCCTACCCCCCACCTGGGAGATAGACCTGCCTATTGGGGTGGACAGGAGGCTCTGCCAGGCCTTCAGGGGTCATTCAGGTTCAATCTAAGCTGCGAGGCCCGTTCCTGCCACCCCACTAGGCCACTATGCTAGGTGTGCAGGGAAATTCCAGACATTGTTTCCTGATACTTACCTTAAAAGGGAACCTGGGTGACAGGGTTCAGGCTGCCCAACCCTGGGAACTGGTGTGACCAGCTGGGGCTCTGATGTGGTGGCTGGGACCCGTGCAGGTGTGGCTGGCTGCCTTCCAAACTGCCACTGCATGGACAGCATGTGTGACCAATGGTGGACAAAGAGATGCAGCCACAAAGGGGGGCTTGGATGGGCACTTCAAATGCTGCAGGGGAGGGGCCCAGCCCCCTCTCATGGAAGGGAATGAGGCCCATGGGGGAATGGAGTGGTACAGGTGGCAGGTCCTGGGCTGCCAACTGAGGGTCATGGAAGGTGGCCCAGAGCTACCCTGCAGAAGATGGGGGATGCACAGTGGGGCCAGACTCCTTGTCCTGGGTTGGGGACAGAGGGGATACAGCCCCCATGCTCACGTGGAGACTCTTCTCTAAGGGGTGAGTGGAGGACATGCTGATGTGCTTTCTGGGCCCTCCTCATGGCGGGTCTGCTACCCTGACCTCTGACCTGTATGCTCATGGCTGTATCCCTTGTCCTCTGTGGACATATTGGACATATTGTCTGTGCAATGGCAGCTTGGAAGGGAGCAGCCACACCTGCACCCATCCCAGCCACCACTCCAAGGCCTGGGCTGGTGACGCCTGCTCTGCCTGGCTGGGCAGGCCTTGGGGAGCGGAGGGAAACTGCTGCCCATGTGGCCAGTGCTAGGCAGGGCGGGGTGCTGGTGGCCACTGCCACGCACTGTGTTCTTAGGCTGTTGCCCTCTCTCTGCAGGGCTGGCACAGCTGAGGGAGGTGGGGGGCCCTGGGTCACAGCTCCGCCAGCCTGAACGTCCCCTCCTGGGCCATTTGGGCTCCATCTCAGGGAAGTAGCTCTGGGCTCCGCTGGGTGCAGCCTGAGTGGAGAGCAATGTGCAACCCTAGGGTAATACCCCATGGGGCTTCCTGTGATTTGGGAGCCTTTGAGGGGCTTTTAAGGACAAGAGAGGCAGGGTCTGATCACAGAGGTCCAGCCATAGCCTGGCCCTCTCTGATTCTTGGGTGGGATCCCTCCTGGCCCCAGCTGGCTGCTGCTACCAGCAGAGAGGCTGGGCAGTCAAGGGGGGTGAGCAGAGTCTCCAGGGGAGCGTCAGCGGGGGCCTCAGCCCCAGGCAATATCAAGAAGGCCTGGGGAGGTGTGGTCAGCAAGCTGGGCCAGGGGTGTGGGGCAGAGAGAAACCCCAGATGAAGGGCTCTGATGGATGGCTGAGGGTCAGGACAGACACGGGTGTCCTGGGAGGGAGCTGCAGCCCACAGAGGGTGGACAGATGGGGCTGCAGGTCAGAGGTGATGAGGAGGCAAGGGCCGAGTAGGAAGTGAGAGGGACTGGGGAGTGTCCCTTGAAGCTGGGTTGGGACTGAAGAGGGAGCCAGATGACCTTGGGCCCTTGCAGGTTCACTAAATGCGGCCAGCCTGAGGGAGGAGCAGCTCCACCTGGCCCTGTTGGTGTCCAGTGGCTGGAGGACAATCCGCTTCAATGTTGTGCCTGTGGTGAGGAGGAAGCAGAGGCTGCCTGCCCTGGAGGGGGCCCAGCTGACACCCGGATTCCCCAAGGGCAGCTTGACAAGGATCATCAGCAAAGGGGTGAACTTGGTGCCAGCAAGTGCCCACCACTGGAGGTAGACACGTCTGGGAACAGGCAGAAAGGGGCTACCAGCTCTGTGCTCCCCTGCCCCAGGTGGGAGGGCCTGCCCCATGGGTATCTGTGTCCTACTGAGGTTACTGGGGCCTTCTAGGAGCCTGGGGGTCCAGCCAGCTCTTGGAGCTGCTGGGGGAAGGTGTGTCCTCCTCCAGGCTGTGTCTGGGAGACTGGATGTGTCAGAGTTTGCACTGGAGTCCTGTGCACCCAGCCTGCTGACTTCTTTGAGGGGGGACAGCAGCCAAGAGGGGCCCCACTCAGTGGGTGCTGGGTCTGGGGAAGCTGGCTACCACTGGGGCTTGCTGGCAACTTTCATCCAGGGGCTGCACTCCCCAGATTACTGTGCCTCCATCCAATGTGCCCCCTCCCCAGGTGGTTAGCGACAGATGCCCCTCCAACCTCCCACCAGACCTGGAGTTTTGTCAGCCCCTTTGGGTCCCTTGCCCTCTGTCAGCAGCAGACTGAGCTCAGTGTCTAGGAGAGGCAGGAAGGAGGGCCGCAGGGGAGGCTGAGCACCTGAGACTCAAACCGAGCCCTGGGGCCTAAGCCTGCCCAGAGCTGACACGGCTGACACAGCGTCTTATGGGCCAGGTTGTCGTGAGCTGGCTGGGTGATTCTCAGCCAGCCCAGGTGCCTGAGGGATGCCCCTGAGACAGTTGAGAGTCCTGTGTGTGGTTGGCACTTGTCCAGCAGGTCACTCACATGCTTTCTGGAGGTTTCTGCCTGAGGAAGAGCTCTGTGGAGCACCAGGGAGCCCCAACCCAGCCCTTGCATCCCAGCTGACTCCTTGGCACAGGGCAGGGGCTGTGACAAGCTGAACCAATGCCCAGGAAATGATGGGGCCTGGGCTGAGCCGTCATTTTTGGCAAGGAAACGGGAAAATGGCCTTTCTGAGGCCTGTCTCCTGCATGGGGGAGGAGGGATGGGGATATGACTGCTCAGGAGTGAGGCTCTGCAAAGAGTGGGGCCCATGGAGGTGTCCCCAGGTTCTACCCCTTCATTCTGTTCAGCAAGCATGTAGTGAGTGCCTCTGGTGTGCAGGGCCCTGAGCCACTGGCATGGTGGGGCACAGGGGCAGAGATTCTGTCATGTCCTGCACCTACCCCCAGAGTCTGGCTCAGGATGCCCAGATGAGTCCTGGGGAGCTGACACACCCTGGGAGGGCTGCACTGACACCTGCCCCGGGACCAAGTGGAGCTGCTACAACCCCTTTTCTTAGGGCTCCCTATGTTCCCCATGTTCTGGGCTGGTGGGGGTCGGGGTTCTGTAGAAACTGCGAGTGAGTGCAGCTTCCGAGGTGTGTGCAGGGCCAGGCTGGTCCCACCAGACAGGATACCTCATAGCACAACCACTGCCATGGCCCAACTCTCCCGGGCCCAGGAACTTCTGACATCAGGGAGGCAGCAGCAGCTGGGGATGACGGCGTGTCTGTGGGTTCCAGGACCTCCACGGACTACCTGCTCACCAAGCTGCTCAGTGCACTGGGCTCCCTCCGAGGCCACCGCCTGGACAGTCTCTCCATCCTCGACAGGGTGAACCATGAAAATTGGCGAGAGGGTGGCCACAGTGCGGGCCTGACCTTCAATCACCTGAAGGTATGGGGGAGGGCTCAGTGGCAGCCCAGGCCTGCCCTGACCCGCTGGCCCACATCTATGACCTGGGGCCGAGGGCAGGGGTGCCCATGCTTGTCCCTGTGCCAGTGCTGAGTGGTTGGGAAGATTCTCAGGTTTGTCTGGGTTTCGAGGAAGCAAGGCCACACCTCACAGGGGCGTCTGGCAGGACATGGCTGCAGGGCACTGTGCATTTCAGGCAGTACTTGCCACCCTGAGCTTTGGCCTTGGAGGCCCTCCCAGCCCTGGGGCACCTGTTCAGTAGGACTTTGGGGTTGGTCTTCCCAGTGCCAAGCGTCTCCGCCCAGTGAGCATCTGCCTTGAGAGACCCCAGCTGTCCTCCCTGGTGTCTGTGAGCCTTACCTGGCTGGAATGCCCCCTCTGAGTGGAGCCAGCCTCTGCTGCTCCCTGGCTGCTGTGATGCCCTGGCAGATCAGTGCCCTTCCAGAGATTGTAACCTCACCTGCCAAGGGCAAGGAAGAGGCAGGGACCAGGGGCTCTGACTCGGCCCCTGCCTGCAAGGAGGGGAGAGGGTGGCTGGGGACAGGGTGGGGGTGGCAGGTGTGGGAGGGAGAATGGGAGGGCTGACCCTGCTGCCCCACAGACGGCACTGCTGTGGGCCTGCGTACTGTTCCCGGCACCTGAGGACTGGGCAGAGCTGCAGGGCGCCGTGTACCGTGTGCTGGTTGTGCTGCTTAGCTGCCTGGCTACCAGGAATCTGCCCCACTTCCTCTACCCCGAGCACAACCTGCTGCAGGGTGGCGGCCTGGACCTCAGTGCCATCTACCAGCGCGTGGAGGGCTTCGCCAGCCAGCCCGAGGCATCCCTGCGCATCCACGCCACCCACCTGGGCCGCAGCCCTCCACCACGCATCACCACTGGGATCAAGGCACTCCTGCAGCTGCCTGCCAGCGACCCTGCCTACTGGGCCACCGCCTACTTTGATGTTCTGCTGGACAAGGTGGGTGTGGAGCCTGGTAGGGCAGCTTAGGCGAGGCCAAGGGGCCAGGAGCTCAAGCCAAGTGTCCACATGGGTTGCCTGGGGCCAGGAGGGCCAGGGCTGCTCTCTGGGGTTCAAGCAGCCAGTCTCAGGTGTCCCACACCTCTGACCATCCTGGGGCTCTGCTCCTCATGGAAGGGTGTAGCCTTCCTTGGGCCTCACGGGGACAGGCTCCAGCCTCACCCCTGGGCCCTGTGGTTCTTGCATCCTCCGGTGTGATGTAGGGGTGCCTGGCTGCTCCGCCAGCTGCCCCTCCTAGAGCCCCCTGGTTTTGCTGGCTCGAGCTCGCCCTTCCCCACCTCTGGCACACCCGCCATTTCTCAGCCACCCTCTCCTTTGTCATCGTGGCAACAGGTGACAGCAGTGCGTTGCTTCTCCTGTCCTTTTCTAGCAAATCCCTGTCTGCTGAGATGCTGATAGCCTCCTGGGGTCACCTCCCCACCCACCACTTAAGAATTGGGGCTCCAAGTCTGCAGACTAGGCAGAGTGGCCCTGCTCTGTCCTGTGGGGCTGGGTGGGGTAGGTGGGGGTGCACAGTCAGTTTTAAGCCAGTACCTAGTGGGGCCTCCACTGTGCTTGGGAAATCTGCATGTGAGGAAGCCCAGGTGGGGGGAGGATGCCAGGGTGACTGGCCAGACAGATACCCTGAGGCAGTGTGGTTGGTGGGGCCCAGGGAGGGTGAGTTGTTCCATGTGTATTCCTGCCCTGGGATGCCTGTGACCAGCTCTGGCTGTGTCTGCAACCCTCTGCCCCTGCTGCACCTGTAGTTCCAGGTCTTCAACATCCAGGATAAGGACCGGATCTCTGCCATGGAGAGCATATTCCGGAAGACCAGGACTCTGGTTGGCGAGCAGAGCTGAGCTGGACCGTGGGGTCGCAGCCTCACAGCCTCTCTGTGCTGCACCACGGGAGCTTCCTGGATGTTTAGAAAGGGAGTGGGCTTCTCTTGGAGGTAGGGGCAGGGAGCTTCATCCCCCAGGACACCCTGAGACTGCCTGGGGGATAGCCTCGGAGAGTCTCGAAGTGCCGGCCAGGCCAGGCCTCCCACAGCAGACTGAGGGCTGGGGTGATGGCACAGCCCTTTGTGTGCTGCACATGGGTCCATCTGTGTGACATGGTCAGGAGAACGGCCTTTCTACAAGAGACCCGCGGCCAGAGGAGTGGACCATGCCCACACTCACACCACTCCTTGGTGATGAAAGATTGTATATTTGGTCTTAAATAAATGAATTGGCTGGATATACACACAGAGACAGTTCCCTCTGCTTTTTGTATATCCACGTGGAAAATATTTCCCCTAAAAACACAGAAGTAGAAGAAGCTTGTGTACAGAGGGACAAAGTCAAGCCTTCCCCTTCTCTGCAAATGTCCCCCTCCCGCAGGCGTTCCCACATCCTAGTTTATAGCAGAAACAGAAGTTGCACCCACAAGCCCATGGGCCACCTGCCAGGACCCGTCCCATCTGCTTCTCCCTGCCAGTGCCCCATCTGATGTGACGGGACCTCTTCTGGCACCTGATGACACCCTCTATGTGTCCTCACCACTCGTCCCCACCTCACCTCCTCTTGTCAGTCCTCTGCAGCCTGCCTGCAGCCCAGTGATCCCCTGGGCCAGGCCAGTGGACATTCCTGCTGTCCATCCTGTCAGTTCCCCAGGTCCCCTGGTTCTTGGTTCCCAGTAGTAAAAATGTTACTGGTACTGAGTTGGTGGAGTAAATGAGCAGAGCAGGCAGGTGCAAGCAGGCAAAATGCCAAAATTTACTGAAGGATATTCCAGAGAAGAAATGGTCAGCCCCCGTGAGTGGAGGAGAAATTGAATTTAATAAGATTTCTCCTTTCATGCTAATTCCCTAATTTTATGTTAAGCGGGGTTAGACTATTCATGATTTTTCTTGGAAATGGATGGAAATTTTCAGAATTGGGAACCCTCTCCTTTTCTGTCCTTGCAAGGCAGTTTCGGAGTGGGGGGAGGTTGTGGTAATACTTGTAAATGTCACGGCCCAGGTGCATGTGGCTTATACTGTGTTAAGGAGGGTAATTTATTTAGGGACACTGCTGCCTCCAAAGACCTTCTTTTGTGCTCTTAATCATGTCTTCACTTTGTGGTTTTTCTATTTCTTTCTGTTGCCCAGTCCTTGGAGACCCTGTATTGGAGACTGAGCATCTGTTCAATCCTTGGGGATACCTTAACATGTCATCTGTTCTTTTATGGGAACCCCTCTGGTCAATTTGCTCCTCCCACTGGACAAGGCATCTCCTAGGGTCATCTGTTTTCTTTTCTTTTTTTTTTTTTTTT